>NC_067481.1:102849528-103154111 GCF_947179515.1 Apodemus sylvaticus | reverse complement strand
TGTGTTAGTTTCCATGACTACATTTAATTTCAGCACCATGCTAATAAAATGCCCTCTGTATATCTCCTAATTTATTGATAGGGGACACTGGGTACAGCAAGACTCGGACTGGGCAGAGCCAACACCCAGGTCATGACGCACTACCAATTATATCCCCCCAACAGCAACTACTCAGAGCATCTTGGTACCAGTGTTATTTTGTTAAGGCAAACCTTGACCTACATGTAAAGTGAGCATGATGAAGATGCTGACCACAGAGGGAGTAACTGTCTGATGAAGATGCTGACCACAGAGGGAGTAGCTGTCTGATGAAGATGCTGACCACAGAGGGAGTAGCTGTCTGATGAAGATGCTGACCACAGAGGGAGCAGCTGTCTGATGACCTTAAGCATGGCTGTAAGTACTGAGCACATGTTACTTGGTCAAATTTCCTTAAGAGCCAATGGGGAAGGCACACGACAGTACAGTAACCCCGCTTTATGGAAACTTCCCCGGCCCACACCAATCCCAAAGTGCAGGAGCTGAGACTACAGTCATAACCATAGCGATAGCAATGGTAGTGATAATGATGAAGACTGTAGCAACAGAAATCCAAGGCTGAGCATGGGATGACCGAGGCGTAGATTTCATAAATGAAGACCGGATGAACTGCTTCAATTTAGAAATGGCAGCCATCTTGCCCATTATTGCCTCTTCATCCAGCACCCACAAAAAGCGCTGGTGCATGCCCTCCTGCTTTTCACCCCAAAGGAAGCACAGTGACCGGAAGCGAGGCCGATGCAGGTGCCTTGGGGAGCCCCTCCTTTGGGAGTTTGGCTCAAGATTCACCCTCTAAGCAAACCTGTATCCTCCATACCGTGACCTATCCCATCTCCCCTGAAGAAGCGAGATGAACGATTGCTGTAAAGAACATGAGAAATTCTGTTTCCCTAAAATAAGCAAATTGTGTTAAATTTTAATGGTAGCCATTATGGGCTGGTTTGTCTGTGGGCTGGAGCGAGTCCTCTAGTCCTCTTTGAAGAATCCCATTTGCACAGATTAATTGCCTGCAATTTTGCCTGGCACGTCCTCATCTCAGTCATCGGCACTGTGAAAGCTTGTCCCCATCTGGGTAGAGCTCGATGATGTAGCACTTTGGCCTTTAAAATATGCACAATAAATATTTTAGATTTGCTGATGAATGGCTTGCTCTCATGACATGGCTGCCGAGTTTGCAGGGGCAGAGGGAGGAACAATTTCAAAGTGAGAGTCACCTTCAGACTTCGTTTGGAGGTGCTGGGTGTGTGAGTATGTCTGGTGGCCTTTCCGTCAGCACCCTACAATGGCCATGTTTCCCCTTTCTTGTGGACCGAGCTTCCCAGGCCCTCCTTTCCCAGGAATACTTAATAGGTAACTTACGGTTCATTTGAGAATTTGAGTCCATGAAGTATCCAGTGAGAATCCTAAAGCTACATTATGGAGTAGATCTCGTCTCTTATCTATTCAGATAGCTACTGCTAATGATCAACTCGGTAGAATCTAGAGTCACCTGGAGACAGCACCTGGGGCAAGGATATCATTATTTGTTTTTATTCTTAAAAAATTGAGACAGGGTTTCACTATGAAGCGCAGACTAGCACAGATCTTGGGATATAACTCAGACTGGCCTTAAACTTTTTTTTTTTTAAATTTTTTAATTCTTTTTTTTCCCCCCGAGACAGGGTTTCTCTGTGTAGCCCTGGCTGTCCTGGAACTCACTCTGTAGACCAGGCTGGCCTTGAACTCAGAAATCCGCCTGCCTCTTATTCTTGCGAATTTCATACACAATATACAATGAAATGTATTGTATCAATGCCCTCAATCTTTCCCTTTCCGCATCTCCCATGCCCTATCCGACATGTGCCCCTCCCCCATCCCTCCTCCTCTTCTTCTTTTTGATAAGCCGGTGATTTCGGTCGGCACTGACAATATGCACATGGATGTGGGATCATCTTCTAGAGCATAGGAGACCTACCAGTGGTCACATCTTCATGAAAGAATGATTCTCCCTCCAAAGCAGCCAACCATTCCTCAGTGAGAGGTGGGACCTAGGAGCACCTCCCCCACCTATAACCCTGGAATCTTTATCCTACTGATGCTGGCCTTGCAAGTGTGCACCACTGAGCGCCACTGGAGGGTTTCAAGGGATCACAATGTCTAAACTCCCATCTTTACAAGTCCCAAAGAGATGTGGCACCTTGAACAAGCCACAGAGAAGGTAGAAGTAAAAAAGAAACTACTCCAGGTCTTCAAGCTGTTCCTTCAAGCTCAGGTGTCACCTTTAGATCTGAGTCCTTGATCTAGAGGCCCAGCTTCTGTTTCAAAACAAAAGATTAAGCGGAGCATCCTGGTATACGCCTGAAATCCCAGTATTTTAGCTTCTGGGACAAGAGGACCAAGAGTTTGAGGATAGTCTGGGCTGTATAATGAGATCTTGTTTCAAAATTACATTTCCCAAAGTAAAACTAAAAGAAAACAGAAACATAATAACAAAGGTCTAAGTTTGCAAGACTAAGATACTCTGTGAATTCAAGATATTTGTGTTGGGGTTGAACCCCAGGTATAATCACAAAGGATCTGCTCTTAAGAGACATTTGAGGGAGGGAAGGAGGGAAGAGGGAGGAGGAAAGGAGGAGGGAGAAGGGAGGAGGGAGGGAGAAGGGAGGAGGAGGGAAGAGGGAGGAGGGAAGAGGGAGGAGGAAAGGAGGAGGGAGAAGGGAGGAGGAGGGAAGAGGGAGGAGGGAAGAGGAGGGAGGGAGGAGGGAGGAGGAGAGAGGAGGGAGGAGGGAGGAGGGAGGAGGGAGAAGGGGCAGAGGAAACCTACAAGTCTTCAAACATCTTCAAAAGAGAATGATTCACATAAAAGTCTGCTTCATTGTTATTTTGTTTAACAAATCCTTTAGTGTGCATTTCTATATGGAAGAAAACCAGATCGAGTGTCTGCTTCTTGATCCATACAGACATGAGTTGGCAACCCTAGGCCCATGTCACCCCAGCTGAAAGCTGCTTCTGCCACTTTGCCTGTTCCAACCATGATGGCCTGTGCCCTCTAATCATGAGCCAAGACAACCCTGTCTCCCTTCCATCTCTTCTTGTCAGATATTTGGTTACTAAAATGAGAAAAGTAACATACAGAAAATTGGTACCGAGAAGTGGGGATGCTGTAGTGGGGACAGGAGGCTCATAGCGTTCTGCACTGGCTTCAGGAGGAAGGTGGGAGAGTTTGTGACTGTGCTCAGAGAAGTCCTAGGGTGTTAGGAGTGCAGCCAATGGACTGTTCTGATGGCAGTGAGGAGAAACAGGATACAAACAGAAAAGCCAAGAGGAAAGACTGCTCATGAGACTGCACAAGAAAGCAGACTCCACAGAGAGCTTGACTAGAGACCATTTGTGTCATATTCTCACAAAGAACTTGTCTGCTTTCTGCAACTGTCCTGAACATTTTAGTGAGGCCGAGTAGAAAGGAATGTGTTGATTTGTTTGGCAGAGGAAAGTTTAAGCACAGCGTTCAAGCCATGGCCTGGTTACTGCTTGTTACGTTTCTTCAGATTTACAGCAAGAGCATGTCTTAGTCAGGTTTTCTATTCCTGCACAAACATCATGACCAAGATGCAAGTTGGGGAGGAAAGGGTTTATTCAGCTTATGCTTCCACATTGTTGTTTATCACCAGGATAGGAAGACAAAGGAAGTCAGGACTGGAACTCAAGCAGGTCAGGAAGCAGGAGCTGATGTAGAGGCCATGGAGGGATGTTTCATACTGGCTTGCTTCCCCTGGCTTGCTCAGCCTGCTCTCTTATAGAACCCAAGACTACCAGCCCAGGGATGGTACCACCCACAAGAGGCTCCCCCCCACTTGATCACTAATTGAGAAAATTCCCCACAGCTGGATCTCATGGAGGCACTTCCCCAACTGAAGCTCCTTTCTCTGTGATAACTCCAGCCTGTGTCAAGTTGACACACAAAACCAGCCAGTACAGAGCATAAATGTGAATAATGTTCAGTTTGCTAAAGGAAGGAGCATGAACTTGGTTGGATCTGTGGTTAAAGTTGAGTGCAGGGATGTAGCTGTCACAAAGCTTAGCTCCATTAGTGAGAAACTGGAACAATAGGAAAGGATGAGACCTCATATACCCAGAACCCTAGACTGTAACAATGCAAGGAGAATATCCTTCCTCCTCCATCAGGGACGCCTAGGAAATGTTTTCCCAGTCTCATCCCTGATGGCCCAAAGGGGACCCTGCAGCTGTTGAGCTGGCAGCAGGAGTTAGTGTCCTCTATATGGTGATGATTTTGCAGGCATGAAATGCATGAGGGAAGTTGCTATGGAAGCTTGCCCCAAGGTTCCAGAAGGCTGCTGGGGCTAGCCAATGTGTAGCGGAGTTAGATTTCCTGAGTGGAGTTCCTGTCCAGGTTGTGTGTGAACCTAAGTTTCAGTGGAGATGGCAGGAGATTGTTGATGTGGGATATTAATTGAAGGGATGTGCAGGTATGGGGCGGGCCTAGTTCAGTGGAAAGATGAGAAGTGCTTCAGCCAATGGGACCTGAGGAGCAAGGCTATTCAAGCCGACTCAGAGGTCGGATAGTGCGACTGTGTGCCTCGGGTACTTGGATGCCTGACTTCAGCGTCTAGTGTTTACCCACCTGAGGTTTGGTCTTGCTTTCATCTGATCCTTCCTGGCTATCTTTCTGTTTCTCCATTTTGGAATGGGGGACATTTCTTCTATGCCAGTGTTTGGAAGCATGTAAGTTGTTTCTAATGATGCAGAGGCTCACAATTAATAGACTGCCTTGAGTCCCAGAGGAGACTTTGGAGTTTTGACTGGTGTTGGAGAGGTAAAGTTATGGAGAAACTGCAAGTCGGATTTGGTATATTTTACATTATGAGATGACCACAAGCCTACAGGAGCCAAGGAGGAATGCTATGGGTTGAATGTGAAATGTCTTCCACAAGCTCCTGTGTTTGAAGACTTGGCTCCCAGTTGGTGGTGCTGTTTGGGAGGCTATGGAACCTTTACAAATCATCTTATTGGAGAGAGCGGTCCACTGCGGGGGGGGGGGGGGGTCTAGAGGCTGATGCTCACCCTCCCTTCTTTTTCTCTTTGGCTTCCATAAGTGAGTAAGCAAGCTTCTATTCCTGCCACCACAGCTAGTCCTCATCGCGGTGCCTTTTTGCTGCAATGAATTCACTAAGTAATGTGAGGCAAAATAAGCTCTTCTTTTGCAAGGAAAAGTAGCTGGAGATGTTCAACTTGGTCTCTTGTATATGTGTGGCAGGTTTTCTATTTCACAACAGGGCATCTGCCAAGAATTTTTTTTTTCTTCTCTATAGTTCACAGGGTATTCTACACCCTTTTGGATAAAGTATCTAATTTTTGGGTTATTCTAGTTTCCTCGGTTGCTGTGATAAATACTCTGACCAAAAGCAACCTTTTGCTTTTGTGTTTGCGTATCTTACTCATCCAATTCACAGTCCTTCATTAGGGCAGCCAGGACAGAAGTTTGAAGCAGAAACCACGGAGGAAACCAGAAGCAAGCAGAAATGATGCTGGCTGTGGACTCACTCTCTGGCTCACACTCACTGACTCATGTCCAGCTAGTTCTCTTATACAGCCAGGATGTATAGGGATGGTGTCACCCATAGTGGACTGGCACTCCTCCATCAATTATTAACCAAGACAATCCTTCACAGGTATACCCATGGGCTAATATGATCAACGCAATTCTTTATTTAAACCTGTCACTCCCTCAGGTGACTCTAGGCTGTGTCAAATTGACAATTAAAACTAAGACATTAGTGTCCCACAGTATACTCAACCAAGTATCCCATGGCCTATTCAACTGTTTTGTTTATCCCTTCACTGAGTGCTGTGTAGTCTGTTCAGCTGTGTGTCTTACAGACTATACAGTTGTTACACTAAACGTGGTGCTGACATTTAACTGACTCTCCTACTATGTTTCTGCAAAATATACATCTCTTTCGGTAGGATGTTTTCACTCAGATGGGATTTCTGAGACCAGGAAGGCTAAGCCAACTTCTGCACTGGTTCGTGCGGTCTCTGGGCTCTGCAGTGGTATCCTTCAGTAGCGATTCTGGAGAAAGCGCAGCAGGACTTCTCCTGGTGATGGCTCTCCATGCAGTTCCAAGCACAGTCATAAGAAGCAGCACTAGATTTCCCAGCTGCAACACTTCTTTTTCCAGTGTCCTAAGAAGGGAGTTGGAATGGGATAAGTTATGTGTTGTGGTTTTAGGCATTAATGAATATGAGAAACTAAATTATTGAATTTTGCAATGCAAATTATATTTTGAACACAAATTCTTCATTTCTGAATGCTAAGGACTCATAAAGAATGTCAATGGTTTATGAATTAGGCCATTAGCATGCAATTTGTGATTCAAACAGCACACCAGCGCCGTGTAATAAGGAACTATATAAAGAGTAGTGTTGTTGTCTAGATTTTCAAAATATTTTGTTTGGTGCATTAGAAAGTTTTAAAAAGCCTTTAAGAGCTCTTCCTCCATTTTTCTGCTTTCCTTCCTTCTAACCAACCTTTCTTCATCCTCCCTCCCTCTCTCCCTCTTTCTTTCTTCCTTCCCTTTCTCCCTCTTTCTTTCTTCCTTCCCTTTCTCCCTCCTTCCCTCCTTCCCTCCCCTTCCTTCCTTTCCCTGTCTTCCTTCCTCCTTCTCTCTTCCCTCCCTCTCTTCCTTTCCTTTTTTCTTTCTTCCTCCTTTCTCCCATCTTTTCCTCCCCATCCCTGCTTCCCTCTCTCCTCCCGCCCTAGTCTCTCCCTTCTTCCCATTCTTTTTCTCCTCATCTTTCCACCTTCATTCCTGTTTCTTTCCTCCCTTTCTTTTCTTCCTTCCATCCTTTCCTCACTGTCTCCTTTCTCTTCTCGTTCTCTCCTTCTAGTCTCTCATCCTATAGATGATCACATTAGTTCTTTTACATTTTCAATCATTTCCTAGGTTAGACTGAGAGACCTAGAGAAGTCTTAAGAATAGGGCTCTCCTAGTAATTTGGGTTGCAGACAGTAAGACCAGGGAGTGAAGGCACTTGTCTGAGGTCCTACAGGGCACAGCCAAGAGGAGCCAGGTCTCTGCATCCGGTACTCACATCTCCAGCTGACTCATTCATGCTACGGTGTGATTGGCTAATCTCAGACACCTTCCTTATAGCAGGTTTTCATGTCATGAGAGGCTAGGGCATGGCTTCTGAATGGGGCGAGAGAGTGGGAAAGGGGGGAGGAAGTGGAGGATAAGAAAGGGTAAAACTGGGTCAGACTTTGCAGATTCCATCAGCTCTGACGATCTGATTGATCCGCAGACAATCTGATGACAAGCAGAAGGGTGTGGAAGGAAATCTCAGTGTAGTGGGAGGCATACGTTTCACAGCCAATATGAGCTATTTTCTGAAGTGGTTGAATGCCTCATTGCCCAGAGAGGAGTGCAAATTCAAGTTCTCAGACATCTAAGAACCCAGTGTTCCTGTTGTGATCGTCACGTGGCTCTAGAAAGGCCACACCAGGCCAAACAGTTCTGTGTGAGGTTTATTGAGAGAGAGAGAAGGATAAGGTGGTGGCAAAAGGAGAAGGGGAGGGATGAGAGAGAGAGAGAGAGAGAGAGAGAGAGAGAGAGAGAATCAGAGATTTCTTTTTTATATGGATAGTGATGTAGCCACAGGTAAAGGTGGGAGGTGAGCCAAGTGGGAACATGGTGGCTGTTGCCTTGGCAACAGGTGTGTGGGCTGCATTGTCGCCTAAATGTGATGTCACAGGTTTCAGAGGTCCTGATACTAACACCTGTACCTTCGTTGTGGCCAGGCACAGACATACTTGAGGACCATCCAGGGAAGTCTGAAAGAGACTGGCCTTCATAGGCTCACATATTCGAATACTTAGTCCCGAGTTGGTGAGTTGTCAGGGAAGAAATGGGTGTGGTCTTGTTGGAGCAGCTTCATTATGGGATGGACTTTAGGCTTTCAAAAAGCCCACGCCAGGTCTAGTGTCTTTCCTTGTCTCTGGTGCTAGCTCGTTCTCCAGCACCACGTCTGTCTGCATGCTGCCATGCTCCCTGTCACGATGACAAACGGTAAGTAACCCCCAACTTGATGTTTGCTTTTATAAGACTTGCCTTGGTCATAGTGTCTTTTCACAGCAACGGACCAATGATTAAGGCAAGAGTTGTAAGACTTTCCACACCCACAATGCACTGCTACTCAGTTAAGTCTGAATCTCCAGCACTAGGACCTGTGCATAGCAGTGTTTTAAAACAGGATTTTGAACTTCCACGGCAGTCCTGTGTTTCTATTCTCCTGTACTTAGAAACCGCCAAAGAAACTAACCATTGCTGATGCTTTCTGGCTTTCTTTCCCTCCATATTCCAACTCAGTTCATTTGGAGGGGACCGGTGGACCACTGCTTAATACCCTGCTGCTGTAAGGACCACAGCGTAGAAACGGCGGTTCCACTTGAGCGGGACACTCCTCTCTCTTCAGCAAATGACCCCAAAGTACACAAACCATTTTACCTGTTGTGGTGATAGGAGACAGCTCCACTGACAGGTTCAGTGGCAGAGCTGTGAAGCAAGGCGACATCCCCAGATGACTTTGTGAGATCCAGCCAGGTCCATTTTGCCACAGCACCATCCACAAGTTAGCTCCTTCAGGGGTGTACATATGACATCACGTGACCCAGCACTTCTGCTTGACCTCTTAGAGAGGACAAGAGAAAGTAAAACACAGCAGGAGGACGACAGAAGACAACGTGTGGTAATCTGCAGCAGAAAAACTGAGCAGTGGGGCTATTCATAAGGCAATGTTCTCTTTGAATTAGGGAAGTATGAGGACTTTTAGTGGGGGGAATATATGCATATTTATATAGGAAAGCACATTTAGGGGCCGGCACATTTGTGACCATCCTCAGTGTAAGCTGTTTTGGGTTCTAAGTCACGGGTTTTTGAAAAAGAAAGATGGCAGATTCTAGCATTTCGGGGACCTGAATGGCTCAGGATTAGTGAGGGAAGGGTTAAGGAGACTTTCGACCCCAGATACCTCATATGAGGATGGAAGGCATTGGCTTCCTTCCCTTCTTCCTGTTACTAACTCCTGCTGCCCTACTATCAACCCCAGAAAGACTTCCTACCTTGACAGTTGTCAGGCCTCACTCTTTGTTTGACCTTACAAGGTTTTTGCCCCTTTAGGCCCCCTAGCCCTTGAGTATGCAGATGAAGTGTCTTTTAACACGCTATTCTGGCCAATTGTACATGGACACACAAAACTTGCAGAGACTCTGACCACCACAAGGGCATAAAGCCCCCTTCCCCGGTCCCTGGAATAAACGGAACCAGTTCTCCAAAGTTGTTGCCAGGTGTGTGAATTCTTTTCTCCCACTTTCACTGCCGACCCAGGCCCTGCATTGTACCCACTTGCCCTCCAGCCCAGTCTGGGGCACACTACCCCAGGTGGGCTGGCTACCCCCGGGAGAAAAGCAGGCACCAAGCACCACAGTTCAGTATTATAATGAGCTAAATTCACTCTAGGACATCTAACGGGATGAATGAGATTGGTTTGATAATCTTGACCGGTTCGACTTAAGTGTCTCCAAAGAGTTTTAGCTGAAACAAAAAGAGTACTTTAAAAAAATGCATTAGCATCTCTTAAAGTGGTGGGGGTGGGGCAGCTTTCTCCTGAGTAGCTTGCGGGAGCCTGATCCTAAAGGCTCTTTTCAATGGCTGATAATCCTGTCGGCGGAGTGGGAAGCTTTTGCAAAGAATAACTTTCCAAGCACAGCAATTTCTTTCTTCCCAGATTTTTTAAAATATTATGTTGTGTGTTGTGAATGTGTGTCGTGTGTGTGCATGCCCAGGAGGCTGGAAGAAGGCGGCAGATCCCCCGGAGTTGTAGTTACAGGCACTTGTGAGCTGCCCGGGAACCAAGTTTTGGTTCTCTGGAAAAGCAGCATGTGCGGATGGAAAAAGGTTGTTGTTAAGCACTCCTTGCCCAAATGCAATCTTTTTTAGGTAGTGATGACGATGGGCTTTTGCTATGTTCTGTAAAGCAGAGGACCCGGAAAGCTCTCTAGGAGAGTACCCTCCTCATCCTGCAAGAGAAACTTCAAAGGTCACGGGGCTGTGGTTCAGTTCTAAGGAAGTACTAGAATCTTCCTGGGACACCTGCAGAAGTCATTGCCCACAAAGATGGTGAACCAGAATCAACTTTCCTAGAGCCCTTGCACATCCGATGGTGGAGGGTCTCAGCGTCATACCAGGAAGCGTGCCACTTGACGGATGGCACTGATGGCCATGGGGCAAAGAGCTCACCTTGGGTGATAAAATATTTAGAATTTAACTTCACACCCTTTTGTTTTATAAAGAAGAAGGCTCATGCATTTTTAAATTATTTTGTAAATCACATTGAAGGCTGACAATGCAGATTTACCACTGTGGCTGCAATTTAAATACCAGGTTATCCCCTCATTATGTTAACAGAGCGAAAAGCTAGAGAGCTCTTCCCTCTGATCTGTCAGGAGCCCGTGGAGTTTCTCCTGATGAAAGCACCATGGCCGCTGCTCTAGATTCTAGAGATGCCCCCCATGGTGGGAAGGGAGAAAAGGGCTGTGATTGGATACTCTGGGAAGAGGCAGTGTGTTTAGAGGAGCCGGGCGGAGGCGAGGGGAGGGAGCTGATGCCCATTACATAGAACAGAGCACTACACAAGTTCGGCATTGGCGCCACAGTGGAGGGGCAAAGTGCATGTGTTTCGCCCTCTCAGAACCTAAGGATTCTTCAAAAGTGTGTGTGTGTGTGTGTGTGTGTGTGGTTTGGAGTGAGCATATTCATATCAGAAACTGTCATAAAATTAGATTTCCACTCTAGTGATGGCAAGGAGGAAATAACAGCTTGAAGGAAGCTCGCAGACCCCTTGCGTCTTAGGACAGCTTAGGATTTCCATCTGGAATAGTGCCATAGACTCCTACTGGTTTTGGTTTTCTTTTTAATTATTTGGTTATTTTTATTGGAATTATTTTCATAGAATATATTTTGACCGTACTTTCTTCTCCCCCAGTTTCTCCCAGATCTTCTCCGCCTCCTTACCCAACCCTACCCAAACCAAACCAACAAACAAATCACAGACACACAGATACACCCTCACAAAATTAAAAAAAAAATGGAGATTAAAAATAAGCAAGCAAAAGGTTAATAAGATAAAAAAAATTCCCAGAGCAAAATGAGAAAACAGTCCACAAAAATACCATTGAATTTGTTTTGTGTTGTTCAACTACTGTTGGGTGTAGGCATGCCCTGAAGTGAGACTCCATTAGAGAAAAGTGATTCAATTTTCTTTGCTAATGGTTATCAATTGTAGATAGCTTCTTGCTTAGAGAGGAGATCATATTCATCCCCCCCCCCAAATTGCTGGGACTACATCTGGATTGAAGCTATGCAGGCCTTGTGCATACTGCCACAGTCTCACTGAGTTTGTATACACATCAGTCTGGTTGTGTCTGGAAGACATTGTTTCCTTGTAGTCAGTTATCTCCTTGAGATCTTACAGTCTTTGTTTCCTCTTTTGCCTAGGTCCCTGAGCACTGAGGGTAGGACTTGATGAAGATATTCTGTTTAGGACTGAATGCTCAAAACTTTTTCATTCTCTGCACATTTTCCATCCGTAGGCCTCTGAGTTAGTTCTTATTGCAGAAGGGGCCTTTCTGTTAGCTGAGAAAGGCACTGATCTATAGGAATAGAAGTATATCTTTAGGAGTCACTTTATTGTCATGTTTCTTTAGCAAAATAACATTGGTATTATGAATCAGGCCTTAGGTTCTTGGCCAATTTAACAGTGTCAGCTGTGGTTTCTAGCTCATGAAGTGGGCTTTAAATTCAACAGAAAGTGGTTAGTTACTTTTATAACATTTGTGCCACTAATACATGAGTATACATATCTTGCAGGCAGGCAATAGTTCCAGGTTCCAGGGTTGGCAGCTAGGAGACACCCATGATCGCTTTTCTCCTCCAGCAGGGTGCAGAGCCTATTCAGCACCGTGAACACTGGTCAGCAGGAGTGAAGCTAGGCACCAACTTGACTTCTCTGTGTTTGATGATGTGTGTAAGTGTTGTCTTCAGCTACAGAGCCTTACCAGTAGGTTTCAGAAAATAACCCATGGCCTTGACAATAGCATGTGATGTTTGGGAGTTTCCATGAGGTGGTGTCTTTGGCCAACAACTTGATAAGATGTAACCACGTGTCTTAGTCCGTGTGTTAGTGCTATCACGAGACACCATGACCATGGAAACTCTTATAAAGGAGAATGCTTGTTTGGAGCTCTCCTACAGTTTCAGAGGTTTATCCCATGTCATCTTGGCGGGGAGCATGGTTCATGAGGCAGACAGTGTTGGAGAAGGACGTGAGAGTTCTACATCTGGATCTGCAAGCAGCAGGAAGAGAGACACACACTGGGACTGGCTTGGGTCTTTGAACTCCCAAAGCCCACCCCCACTGGCACACTTCCTCCAACAAGGCCACACCTACTCCAATAAGGCCACGCCTCCTGATCCCTTGTAAGTAGCACCACTCCCTAGTGACCACATACTCAAGTCTATGAGCCCTGGGAGCAGTCCTTACTCACACCGTCACACCATGGGAGCTGTTCTCACTCACACAGTCACACCGTCACACCATGGCTGGCATTGGGGCTTTGCTTGCTTAGAAGGCCTCTATGGTCCCAGGCTTCCATATGGTTACTCAAATGGCTTTTAGAGTTAGTTGTCCCTCCCCATCTTCCCTCCTTTGTCCTTGTCTTCCATCCTCTTCCCTATTTAATCTTCTTATTCTAATTTCCTCTTTACCTCTCCCTAACAATATATTCTATTTCCCCTTACTCGAGAGCTTACCCCAAGTCCCTTACTAGGTACCTAATCTCTGTCGTTATTCAGGTTGTAGTACACATATATATGGAAGGCTCAAAAACTAACACCCACATATAAGAAAAAAATTACAATATTTGTCACTCAGGATAATTCTAGATCTATTCATTTACCTGAGATTTCAATAATTTCATTTTTCTTAGCAGAAGAATAATATTCCATTGAAGAAATGTACGATATTTTTATTACCTTTCATTTTATCACCTATATAATTCTTTTGAATTATTTTTACAAAAGTGCTTTAACTTAATTTTATTTGTGTGGATGCTTAGCCTGCATGTATGTCTGTGCACTGTTCACATTCCTGATGCCCATGGAGGCCAGAGAAGGCATCAGATTCCTTAGAATGGAGTTATAGATAGTTGTGAGCCAACATATGGGTGCTGGGAATTGAACCAGGTCCTCTGGAAGAGCAACAAGTGCTCTTAATCACAGAACTCTTTCTCCAGTACCTAATTTTGAATTATGTATAGGTATGTATATGTGTGTGCGGTGTGGTGTGTATGCGTGGTATGTGTGTGGTGAATATTTGTGTGTGTGCGTGCGTGTGTAGTGTGCAAAGTGGGGTGGGTTCAGTAGGTGTCAGACTCCCTGGACCTGTAGTTGCAGATGATTCTGAAGGCTCACGTTTTGATATTTTAGATTATTACACCATTTTTGGCCTGTGTGTATGCATGGGTATGGAGTATACGTGTGTATGTCACTCGCAAGTGCAATTACACAGTTGGAGGCTAGAGACCAAGCCCAAGTGTCCTCCCTTTGGAACTCTGCTTTTTGAGACAGGGTCTTTCACTGGCCTGGAACCTTCCAAGTAGGCTGACTGTACAGTGAGCTCCAGGGATCCACCTCCTCTACCTCCCTCCTTGGTGTTACAGTGCAAGGCACCAGGCCTAGATTTTGTGCTCTTCCTTTTATATGGGTTCTGGGGAATCAAACTTAGGCCCTTGTGTTTATGAGGCAAACACTTTATTCATTTCCCCAGCAAAGGAGCTAGTTCCACCCAAGGGACTTTCCACTCATTGGCTCATCCATCTGATAATGCTTTCCCTCACCAGCTGGGCACCTCTCATAGGAGGCAAGGCCAGGTCTTGAACACAGACCATTTAAATATGGACTCCACAGTCTAGCTACCTTCGTAAGCATCTCTCGTAAGAGCTCATCCCAAGTCCAAGAACTACCTCCAACTCCATTTCCCTCCACATTCTCACCATTGCCTAGATCTGCCATTAGCTAATCTTTCTCAATACTCCAGAAAGACATCTATGCCCTAAACAGCATCTGTGCCCACTTCCTCCTAAACCCTAGCTCCTCCTCATCTACTCTCGGTGTTTATAAGTTTGCCCTCACTGGCATTCAGTGAGGATACGGTCAGACAATATGTTACCTTTCTGTCTTCTGCTTACTGTATTCCCATGTCTATTAAACTCCTAGGTGCTGGTGATAGCAGGATGCTTGTGAGTTGGTGTGTGTGATGGGAAGTTTTTAATTGTCAGCTCACTTGGGAAGAAAGCTTTTTTTGAGATATTGACTAGATCATGTTAGTCCACTGGCCTGTAGACAGTAGGTTGGACTGTCTTGATTGTTAATTGCTGTCAGATTTCCAGCTGATTGTGGGGATCACCATTCTGTGGGCTGGACCTGAGCCTGTATAGATGAGTAGCAATCAACCAAGCAGAAAGCAAGAGTGTGCCATTCTCTATGATCTTGACTGTGGATGTGATGTCACTGGCGGCTGGAGTTCCTTCCTGCTCGAATTCCTCAAGATGACTGAGTGCCAAAACTCCTTCCCTCCCACATGCTTTTGAAACAGTGATTGCTCTTGCAACAAGTTGAAACAGTGGGGAAAGCACTCAATACGTATTTATAATTTTTCTTGTATTCTGGGCAAGAAGGGCATTGCGCAGCATGGCTGGATAGCAGTGGGAAGTGGGCACTGCAGAGGCAGGGATGTCACAGCCCGTGTGGGAAGGCCTTTGCTTACATGCTCAGCCCTTCCTCTGGCTTCTGGTTTTTGCTTAGAGGTACCCTATCTTCTCTTTATGAAGGATGGATTGGGCTGGAGGGGAACACATTCACCTTTTAATACCAACCATGCACTTCTCTTGAAAGTGAGGCTTCCCAGGTGATCAAGGTACAGCCACCATGTTTGTTCCTGCTCCCAGTGCGACTGTAGGGGGACAGTCCCAATCCTGTCTTAGACCTTCAGTTCTGAGAGTATCACTGAGCACCTCCATGTACCTATGCTGTGCTTTCTTATGTGTTCTTCTCTGTGTGTGTATATATGTATGTATACATATACGTATACATGTGTATATATATACACATATATGTATACACACACACACACACACACACACACACACACACACACACACACACACATATATATATATATATATATATATATATATGCTCACATAAATGGGTAGCAGAGAGCAAAACTGAACATCTTTCTTCTATTGCTTGAGCTTGTTTTTGAGACAGGGTCTCTCACTGAACCTGAAACTCATTGATTTGTCTTTGCTGGCTGGCCAGAGGATCCTTCTGTTTCTGCCTCCTGAGTTGTGGGGTTACAGGCTCTTGCCATCAGTCTCAGCATTTATGTGGGTGCTAGCAGTTGAATTTGGGTCCCCATGCTTGTGCAACAGGCACTGAGTTTGCGCCCCATCTTCATACTGTGATTAGGATTATTGCTTGATACATTTTCTAAAATGTCCCCAAAAGGCTTTCAGCTTTATCTCCATTGTACAGGCAAGGAGTCAAGGCCCAGAGGCAGGAGGTAGCTGACATTGTCATGTAGCTGGGTCAAAATCCAGATCTGGGTCTGATTTCAAATCCCAGACTCTTTCTACTCCACATGTGAAAAGCAGAGGTCTGTGGAGGGGACAGATCCTGTCACTCAGTGCGGTGCGATGGCTTTGACAGGCTTGGGGTTACTATACTTCAGTTATTTGGCTTGTGAGCACAGGAATGGGCTGTGGGAAGTTAAGATAAAACAGTGAGAGATTTAAGGAAAGATAAGGATTATTCAAAAGGTATAGGGCAATCTAGAATCAATAAAGATGGAGCTGGAGAGATGGCTCAGCAGTTAAGAGAATGTGTTGCTCTCACAGAAGCTTGAATTTGGATTCCCGTGCCCACAATGGGCAGCTCACAACTGCCTACAAGCCCAGTGCCAGGGAATCCGATGCCTGCGTGGCCTCTGAGAGCACCCATACTCTGACTCTTCCACCCAACAAACATAGAGTTAAAAATGGAAAATCTTTGGACTGAGAGATGGCTCAGAGATAAGATTACTTAAAATCTTCCAGAGGATCAATTCTCAAAACCCACAGTAGGTGGCCCTCAGCTCCCTGCAACTCCAGCTCCAGGGGACCCACGACCTCTGGTTTCCATAAAACTCGGCACTCACATCCACATAGCTGCAGGTAGAGAAATGCTCATACACAGAGTTAAAAGTAATAAAAATAAATCTTAAGAAAAAGAACCAATAATGACAAGAACCAGGCCTGCTCCAGGGACATGACCTAAAGGCTCCGTGAAGCTTGGTGGTGGAGCACTGTGACTTAGCTCCAGTAACACACAGATTCTAAATCCCCATTTTTCAAATGTCAAAGGCCCAATGGGGGAATCTGACTTTTCCAGCTTCAATAAACTGCTCCTGGTTGGTACCATCTGGCTGTGGCTGAATGAAAGAGGGGGAGCCCTACAGACATTCTACAGGTCTTGGGGTGCTAATCCTAGAATGATTTTGCTACCACTTGTTGTATTCCATCCCTCACAAAGACAATGTTGAGTAAATGTTCTTGCTTTGAGACAAAGCAAGACAAGAATGCAGAGGCCTGAAGAGAGAATTCATTGGAAGTACTGACTTTAAAGCTATAGTGGTCCAGCCCCCTCTAATAAGCTTGGTTCAGATAGAGAATGCAGGACTGGAGAAATGGCTCAGTGAATAGAGCACCTGCCATGCAAGTATGAGGACGTGAGTTCAATTCCCAGTAGGCACACAAAAGGTGGGCTTGTCATCTATAATCGGATCACTGGGGGGGCGGAGCTTGCTGGCCAGACAGTCTATTCGAACCAGTGAGCTGCAGGTTCAGGAAGAGTTCCCTCATTTCAAAAACAATGTGGATAGTGACTGAGGAAGAAGGCTGATGCCTCTAGGGACCACCCATGCACACACTACACACTCACTACGTGCAAACATCACATGCACACATGCACACACACACACACACACACAGAAAGAGAGAGCACACACACACACATACACACACACACACACACACACACACACACACACACACACACACACAGAGAGAGAGAGAGAGAGAGAGAGAGAGAGAGAGAGAGAGAGAGAGAGAGAGAGAGGAAGTGAATCTGCAGAAGTGGGAGCAAAGAGTAGAACCTGAGAGAAGATAATAGTTCAAGCCCCTCCCACGCACTGGGAACCTAAATCTCTCCTGTTCTGAATGTGTGACCCCCACAGTGTCCAGGAGAAGCCACAGGAAGTTCATCTGGAGAGCACAAGCTCTCATTTTGATTGTGTTACAACACAGATGGATGCCAGGTCTGCAAGAACAATCGGGGCGCCTTGTTCCTGTCCATCACAGCATGGGAACATCAGCCGCGGTGCCAATTTGTTAGAGGGCGACATCAGCGACAACTGAAACAGAGTGTCATTAGCGGACAAGATGATTCCATCAAACTGAATCTCACAAACAATACATTGCTGTTTGTCATCCAGACACTCAGTCCACCAGGGGCTGCTCCCCAAACTCCCATAATCAATTTCTGCTAATTTACCAATTCTGAAGCTCTGCAAGGGTGCTGGTAATTTCATATTTTACACACCCACAGAGGTTACGGTAATTGATTCAGTTCTGGAAAGTGTTGTAATGACTTTGAATGAACTTGAAAGATTTTGCATTTGTTTTCGGAGACTGTTAGAGAAAGTGATTCAAAGTCTGCCACACGGGCACAATTTGTAAAGGTTGGACAGGAAGACGACAGATTAGCTTTCCTTGCAGACAGCCATCTTCTCGTTATAACCGCCCTGCTCTCAAGGCGGGCTGGGCTCACACGCAAACACCGACTTTCTTTTTATCTGTATCTTCGTGGTGGTGGAAATCACCTCCGAACATCTGAAGGGGAAAAAAGGCAATTATTGAAAAAGAATCCTTATAGAAAGGCCTGGCTTTCTGAATTCTCTTTTTATTTATTTTTTTTTAAATAAATACTCTAAAAGTAAGTTGGCAAAGATGAGAAATAGTAGAAATTTTCTTCTTGATTTTGGTAACTTCTGAACTTCTACACTGTAATATACATATGCACAAGCACACACACAAACACACACAGAGACAGATGCACACACACAAACACACACAGAGACAGATGCACACACACAAACACACACAGAGACAGATGCACACACACAAAAATACAGAGTAACAGATACACACACATACACATAATCTCTTGCTCTCTCTCTCATACAAACACACAGAGACAGATACATACATAGAGAGAGAGAGAGAGAGAGAGAGACTCTCCCCAGTTTTATTTTGTTCCTATCCTAGGCTATGTGTTCTGCCCCTGCATCTTTCAAATTGACCAAGTGTGAATTGGACCCAAGATAATCAAGAAAAGAGCCACTCAGTCCCTTACAATGACATCTGAAGTGGCTATTGTATATTTCTGCGACCTGACACTTTGTTGAATATGTTTTTGATGAATAAGCTTCATTAATTATTTTTAGATGATATTTTACCTATTCTTTGAAAATGTCATACACTTGGCAATGTATTTTGCACACATGCACACATCACTACCTCCTCTACCATTCCTGTACTCTGTCTCCCCACACCATGCCCTCTTTTAAAAATTATCGTTAATAACCCTGAGTAGGTTGCTTTCGCTAAAGGCACATGGGTGTGAGGTCCTAGACAACCTATCAATAGCCATATCCCCTGGCAGCTGACAACTGGCAATAGCTCCTTGGTAGGGTGTGGGTCCTTAAGCAGGGTGTGGGTCCTCAGCAGGGTGTGGGGCCTCCTCAGGGGTGGGTCCTCAGCAGGGGGTGGGGCCTCCTCAGGGGTGGGGCCTCAGCAGTGGTGTGGCCTTGGTCCTCCCTATCCATGATGAAACTTTCCAGGCTTGACCTTAAGCAAGGGGACCACAGCTTCTGGCCATGCCACATCCTGAAGTTAACATTTCACAACTATCTTTCCCATCTGCAGGCGCTTATGTTGAACATTTTTCTTAAACTACAAGAACATTTTACTTGGATGAATCACTTGAAGGTTACTCAATACAGATTATGCACCCGAGGCTCAGTGGGGTACCACAGCCTGCCGGTAGGGAAGGGTAAGCTTCCTTGCCCAGGTACTGTGTTCATGAATACTCTGCCACCCACCAGCCCTCCAGTGGTGCACTGGCAAATGCTCAATGGCCAGATTTCTCTAGTTTTAAATAGTTCATGTGTTTATTTTTTCTATTTCAGATGAGTAAAGATGGTGGGTGAACTTCATTATATTTGTACAACGCAGATTGTCCTGTCCTTTCACTGCCCACCATTCTCGCGTTCCACTCCCCTCACACGAGCCATGCCCGACTCTGTCCCATTAGTCACCCGTGTTCTTCCTCTGAACTATCACTCTTGGACTTTTACTGGACACACACACACACACAAACACACACACAGATACACACAGATACAAACACGCACACAGACAAGTTCTTCACATAAGAAAAAAATCATGCTATTTGTGTTTCAGAGTTTGACTTACTTCATATAAGATGAAGATCTCCACTTTGGTACATTTTTCTACAAATGGCAGTTTCATTCCTTTTATGGTTTAATAAAACTCTATTTGTATTTAAAGTAGTGGGTTTCATTAAAGAGTTCGCAAATATATGTCTATATATCTATACGTCTATATATCTACATATCTATATCTATATATATGCTCAAATGTATAAAGAACCCCCAAATTCTTTTGCTTTCATGTCATGCTGTAACATATTTAAAATATCATGCATCTTTAATTATGCATATGGATGCTTTCCCTGCATGTATAGACCCTGTGCACCATGTGCTTGCAGTGCCTATAGAAATCAGAAGAGCGCATCTGATCTCTTGGAACTAGAGTTACAGGTGATTGTGAGCTACCCAATTGGGTGCTAAGGATTGAACCTGGATCCTCTGAAAGATCAGCCAATGCTCCTCACTGAGGAGCCGTCTCTCTAGCTCCCATCACGTGTCTTTTGACAGACATCTAGGCTAGCTGCCTGTTTTCGAGTAAGCTCTGCACAAAGCTCTGATTGCAGCATCTGCCCGCGATGATGGTGTAGATAACTCACTGTAGCTGATTTCACTGACATGAAGTGATAGAGCAGGGAAGGCGTATGTGTGGTTGGCTCTGATGCTGGTGTAATGCCACCCCCTAGGCTTTTTGGTGACCCAATCACCATCCCCTTTTTGCTCCCCATTTTCAAATTTACTCCTCATATGCCAGCTCAGTCTGCGTCTCTCTGTAACCTCACTTTGCTCTCTGACTCCTGAATATTACTACATTGTCTCTGTCTTCTGATTTCCACCACAATTCATACTCAAATCCTTAGTGAATATCTTACCTCCTCTCTGGCACCCCAATGGAACCATCCTCATACTGAAACATGGCTAGGTTCCTACTGAAGCCACTTCAGAAACAGCAGCTGCAGGGCCGGAGAATGGAGACATTTGCTCTCTGCTCTTTGGGATATTTTCCACACCCGAGTGCTCTGGTTAGCAGTGAGCTGTAAAGCCATTCAGATACACCTACACCTGAGCACACACGGATGGACTCAGAGAAAACACAGGGCTCTTCGGTGAGAGAGAATCAGTTTGGAGGAGATGGTTGCCTCCTGCGATGGAGAGGGAGTCGATGAGGAGCTGCTGTTCATCATGGGAAAGCGAGGGAGGGTTGAGACACCCTACGCAGTTCCCTGAAGCACAATTAGGCCATATTGAAAACATTCTAATCTTTATCTTGGCAGGGCCTCTGAGACTGCTCCTGGGAGAGGGTGGCAGAGCTAAATTTATAGGGAGAAAATGAACCAGTGGGAAAGACAAAAACCTGGGTCTTCATGGAGCCGTGAGGTACTTAGAAGGCAGAAGTGGTTAGGTGTGGGTGGAGCCTGCAGATGACTGAGAAGGATGGAGGGGACTTTTGGGAGAAGGAAACCCATTACAGAGGAAACAGAGTGGATGCGGGGGTGACGGTTAATCTTCTGTCCTCACCGTGGAATGCCAGGCAGGATGTTGTGGGTGGAGAGAGAAATGCTCAAAGTTGACACGGTAGCCTGATGTCGCCTGGCTACTCTACTCATAAAACCTCACGGCTTTGACAGTGGACACTTGTCACTGGCTCTCTGGGGTGGTCAGGAATCAAAGCGAGGTCTCTCTGATCCATTTCGCCAGTGACATGCCATACAGGAGGCTGTTTCTGTTTCTTCCTGATTGGGCTTTTTATCTCTACTAGGGTTTCCTGACTTTCAAGGCGCCATGTCTTGGGTTCTCACTGATTTGCAGTATGGATAAATTCTTTATACTCAGTACTTCCTTCAATATTCATAACAGGGTAGTGTGTGTATGTGTGTGCTGTGTGTGTTGTACGTGTGTGTGCTTGTGCTTATATACGTGTGTGTGCTCTATGTTGTACATCTGCGTGTGCTGTGCTGTGCTCTGTTGTATGTGCATGTGTGTATGTGTGTGTGTGTGTTGTGTTGTATGTATGTGTTACCACTAATCTTTCAAAGGAAAATGCCCCTCCTCAGATTGTTTAAGGTTACAATGTGGACCCAGGTTTCAGTCCCAGTCAGTCCCTAGTGGACAGCCAGGCTGTGTTCTCAATAGCCATGATAGTTTGCCTTTTCCTCTTCTGATGTACTCAGGACTAACACATCTCAAGATCCTGGCTAGGCAAGAGCATTCATGACAGAGATCCAAATGGAGCTTTGACTGACAGCTCAGAAGGCTCTTTTATTCCTCCTGGGCACTGATTTGGGGAAGGTGCCTTCACTTCACCCTTCAGAAAAACCATCACAGTTGTTAATTCCCCTAATCTAATCCTAAAGGTGACTTTAACTTTACAATCAGAAACAGATCTGTGAAGGCTATGGCGATGTCTCTGTTGGTAAAGGGCTTGCCTTGGAAGCTTGAGGACCTCAGTGTGACCCCTGGAGCTCACACGCAAAGAAAGGCATGGCGGGGCATGCTTCCCACGGGAAGATGACAAGGTAGAAATTAGAGGTCTGCCTGCCATCCTTGGGGGGCTGACAGAGACACCATCTCAAATGAAAGGTAGACTGTGTCCCAGAAAGGACACTGGAAGCTGCTAACTGATTTATCTACAAAGGCACAAGAGCACCTTCATACACATTATCCTCACATATGACACACACACACACACACACACACACACACACACACACGGGGGGGGGGAGTGAGACTGAGAGTGAAAGAGTGTGTGCATGAAGGAGGGCAAGCATGGGGAGGTGGGAGAGAGGGGGGAGGGGAAGGGAAGGGGGAGGGGGAAGGAAGGAGAGGGTGGGGGAGGGGAGGGGAGGGGAGGAGGAGAGAAGGAGAGGGAGAGGGGGACAGTGTGGGAGAGAGGGGGAAGGGAAGGGGAAGG
Organism: Apodemus sylvaticus; assembly: GCF_947179515.1. Lineage (NCBI taxonomy): Eukaryota > Metazoa > Chordata > Mammalia > Rodentia > Muridae > Apodemus > Apodemus sylvaticus. The sequence continues at coordinate 103,131,499 of NC_067481.1, read as the reverse complement.
GGAAAGGGGGGAGGGAAGGGGAAGGGGAAGGGGAAAGGGGGAGGGAAAGGGGGAGGGAAAAGGGGAAGGGGAGGGGTAGAGGGTAAGGGAGAAGGGAAGGGGGGGTAGAGGGTAAAGGAGAGGATGGGGGAGAGGGGGAGGGGAAGAGGGGAAGGGATAAGAGGGGGAGGAAGAGAGGGGGACAGGGTGGGGAAAAGGGGGAGGGGAAGGGGTAGAGAGGGACAGAGTGGGGGAGAGGGTGAGGGGAAGGAGGAGATAGGGGAGGAAGGGAGAGGAGGAGGGGAAAGGGAAGGAGAGAGAGGGAGGGAGGGAGAGAAGGAGGGGGAGAGGGTGGAAGAAGGTGAGAGAGGGAGAAGGGGAGGGGGGAGAAGGGAAAAAGGGAGAGGAGGAGAGGGAAAGAAGGGGAAAGGGGGAGAGGGGAGGCTGTTACTTCATATTCTCACACAGCATAAGCACTCTCTTCATCTATGGGTGAGTCTGTGTTGATGGGAAGATGCTCCGTCTCTCACCTCTTGTGAAGCTACATTTATGTCCTACTTGTTGCTTATGCCCCTCTTGGCATTGGGTAAGTCGCTTTTCACCGTCAGACCTTGGCTTTTTTTTTTTTTTTTAACATGTGAAATGGGCAGAGAGAAGAAAAGTTCTCATTTTCTGGGTTATTATAAACTTTGGATGAGAAACTAAGACAGGAGGAAGTGCAGAACATATGGTGGGGAGATGGTATTATACAAGCACAACATGGTGGTTAGGTTAAGTACACTGTGCTAGATAGAGTAGGAGAGGAAAGCCCTGCCCCCCAGCCCTGCCTCCCCAGTCCTGCCCCCCTCAGGCCTGTCCCCCAGCCCTGCCTCCCTTGTTGGTTTTTCCACGTTAGGTCATCTGCCTAGCCGCAGCACAGGTCACCTGTCTGCCTGCTGCGTGGGTCGTGGGGATGCGGTGGAGATGTATCCCGCAGTGAGATACACCAGGCCAAACAGTTCCACATGGGGCTTTATTTAAGATGGGGAAAGGTGTAGTGGGCGGGAAGAAGGATGGAAAAGAAAGAGAGAGAGGGGGAGAAACGCTACCCAGTTATATATGGGTGATGACGCAAATTACAGGTAAAGGTGGACCATTGAATTCTGGGTATATGGCGGCTGTTGCCTTGGCAACAGGCCTATAGTTACACTGTCCTAATTGTCGCCTATATGACATCATAGGTCTTGGTACCAACACCACTAGCCCTGCCCCCCAGCCCTGCCTCCCAGCCCTGCCCCCCAGCCCTGCCCCCCAGCCCTGCCCCCAGCCCTGCCTCCCAGCCCTGCCCCCCAGCCCTGCCTCCCAGCCCTGCCCCCCCAGGCCTGCCCCCCAGGCCTGCCCCCCAGGCCTGTCCCACCATTCACTCGCATCTTCAGAAAGCGTTCTAAGCCTCAGTCTGTCTATTTCTAAATGAGGACATTAAGAAGACTGGCTTTGTGTGTAGATATGATGATGAGATGGGAGAGTAGATGGAAAACGCTCCCCACATGTCTGGTGCCTGGCAAACATCTAACAAACAGTAACTACTGTATCATTGAAGCAGGACCTTGATAGTCACCCACTAGATAGATGGCTTCACAGAATCTGGAAGCAAGAGGGAGAGCAGGTGAGCAGTGAGGCTGGAAGATAGAGCAGGTACCTCACATCTGGCTGCAGGAATCCTGGAGAGGTCTGGGGGAAGGGGGACGGGGTGGGGGGATGGGGTGGGGCGGGGGCTTTCAGAGCAAGCACTGCCCACACTGCTCAGCAGTATCCTGCTCTAACCCTCCTAGGAGCTCCTTTTGTTTTTAAAATAAAAGCTCAAACTACTGTCATGGGTTCTACCCCTTAGTGCAAAAACAACAGAAACAAAACCCAAAACCACCACGAACAACAAAACTGGAAATGAAAGTAAAACAATAAGCAGCAGGAAAAACAGACAGTGTGAGTGCAGAAGGAAGAAACCACATTTACTGGGCTGTCACTGGGCATCTGTCACATTCCAGGGACCTTATGAGATATTAATTTTTTTTTTTTACTATTTTTCATTTGCCTGTGTATGGTACGAATGTATGTATCTGTGTTGTTTTGTATGTGTATGGATACACACATGTGTGTATGTAAATGTATATGCATATGTGTGGAGGCTCAAGGTTGATATGTTGGGACTCGTTCTTAATCGCTTTTCTACCTTATTAATTGAGGCAGGGTTTTTTCAGTCAAACCCAGCATTGTGATCATAAAAAGAGAAAGAGATTTAGAGAGAATAGTATACAGCGTTGTGGGGGAAGGGGTGCCCCAATAGGCATCCCTTCCCCCGAGAGATCAGACACGCACAGATATGGTATAGAGTAGAGTTTACTCAGGCAGAGGATGGGAGTTAATGGGGTAGTGGAGGCAGAGAAAGGTAGAGAGAGGGAAAGAGTAGAGAAGTGGAGGCTGGCCATGACCACGTGGAGAGAAGGGGGGAGTGGAGGAGAGCCCAGGAGGGGCAGAGAGGAGAGAGTAGGAGGTAAGAGAGATAAGAGAGGTAAAAGAGACCAGAGAGAGAGGAGGGGACCAGCACCCTTTTTTATAGGCCAGGCCTATCTGGCTGTTGCCAGGCAACTGTGGGGAGGGGCATACCTGGCAGTTGCCAGAGCTTGGGAATGTGGCTAATTTCGGTACCCAGCTTGCTTTTGGGATCCCCCAGAATCTACTTTCAGAAGCTAGAATCACATACAGACTGCAATGCATGATCCATGCGCACCCGGGTTTCTGGGGACTTGAACTCTGGTCCTCATACTTGGGTAACATTAACCACTGAGCAGTCTCTCCAGTCCTGCGGGACACTTTGGTACACAAGACTTCTCTGAGTCTTGAGCAGAACTCTCAAGAAAGCATCACCTTACAAGTGAGAAATAGAGAGTCACAGAGGAGAATTGGGTTATTCAAGGGAAGCGTTAAACCCCTACAGTGCACCTCTCAGGAGGGCTTTGTCTGAAGGACCCAGACAGGATATCTGCTGTTGCTTCCGGACAAGTGCGGGAATCTCCTTCTCCCCTTACCTCCAGGACACCCGTGCAGCCCCACAACCCCGGCAGAGTCTGTTTCTGATGACCGCCACATCCCCTGCCTGGTTCATTCCATTTCTCTGCATGCCGCAGCCTGCAAAATGCCAGCAGACCTAGCTAATGTTCCTGAACAGCCCCTTCCGAGAGACTCGGACAACAGCCTAGTTATCTTCGACCAATGGCAGGCCAGCTCCCCGCTTGGGCTCCTCATCTAGATGCATTTCAGTTTTTCAGGAGTGTCAACCAGGCCTCCGAGAGCTGCTGTGAAGGTAATTAGGAAATTTGGCCATGGAGACCCCGCTCTCCCACTCCGTGGAAGTGTAAGAGAGGTGGGTGATGCAGGGCTCATGGGTGCCTCTCTCCACCCTGAGAGGCTGCCTGCACTGTGCAGCTGGGAGAAAAAAATCACAGCCCTAGGTGAGAAGGGGGGGGGGGGGCGAGAAAGGAAGGGAAGGCTCCGACTTAGAACTCTGGACTGTGCAGTTATTCCCTGTCTTTACCGGAAGCCAGAGGTTGGGTGAGATTGCCCTGTCTCCTCTCCACTCACAGCCCTTTCCTGCCTACCTCTTTCATTTCCAAACTCTCCCACAATCGGTGAACACAGATTTTTTTTTTAATTTTTGGCAAAATGTAACATGTTTTTAGACAACATCTACCAAAAATGAGGAGGTTGGAATTTAGAGAGCACAGAGAAAAAGTGAAATTCTTACTGTGCAGCATAGGAAAGGCTTGGCAGAACATATACAGAGTCTACTGGAACCTTCCTAAGGATTGTTATTAGTGAAATCAGCTTCTGGGTTCCATAAAACCTCAAGATGACTTATGACTCCTCTATCCAGCAAACCCAGAGCCTGTCTTCGAGCCCTCCTGATCTTACCTCAAGTCCTGCCCACTGGCAGGTTGTGTCACTTCAGCCTCCACCACTTGCGTTGGATCATGATGTCCTTCCATGCCTGATGGTATAGCTCACAACTAGACCACTGTGGGGGCTTTGCAGTTCTGGAGCATACACTAAAAGTGCAGACTGAGTTCCTGTTACAGCTGCGTGTGTGGACATTGCCCTCTGGACAGGACACGGCCATCACCACCTTCTGTGACAATCTCACAGGGTCCTCTTAAGACTGAACCTGTTGATGTTCCCTCATAGGAGAGGGGGATGGGAGGTCATTAGAGCATCACTTAAGAAGAGCCCTCCACCCCCACCCCGATGCATGCCCTCCTCTTCCAGATGTACATGGTACTAGGTAGGGTATAAAGGTGGTGGTGAGGGTACCCCATCTTTGGAGTTTTGAGGAGATTGTCATTCATGCTGGCTTGGGACCTTCTTGTGACATAGCTGCTCTGAGACCACTCATGATCCTGTAACCAACCATTCTTGTCCTTGGAAGTGATCTGTGCTGTTTAATGTTTTGTCAACTTGTAGAAACTAGAGTTACCGAGGAGAAATGAACCTCAACTGAGGAACTGCCTCCTTCCGACTAGCACGTGGGGCATTATTTTGATTCATGATTGGTGTGTGAGGGCTTAGCCCATTATGGACAGTGCCCTCCCTGGGCAAATGGGTATGGGATATATGAGAAAGGTAGATGAACAAGCCAGAGCAAACCAGGAAGTAGCACTTTCTCCTGGCTTCTGCTTCAGTTTCTACCTCTAGGTTCCAATCTTGAATTCCCGCCTTAGCTTCTCTCAATGATGGGCTATAAACTGTAAGATGAAGTAGACCATTTCTTCTCCAAGTTTATTTTTGGTCATGGTGTTTATCACAGCCACAGGGAAATCTTATAGTCATTCACCCATCAACATAGACATGGCCAGAACAGTTCCTTGGGTCTGTTGTTGTTGGCTTTGTTGGGGTGGATAGACATGTGATTCATGTATCCTCATGGAAAACCAGGCAGCACCATTTTAAGCAACAGTGCTTTTCTTAAAACAGTGCTTTTCCTTTGCTTTTAACGTAAAAGTCACGGAGTATGCTCAGTAGCCTGTCTGTGACATGCCTGCTCCCTCTGAGACTTTGTCCTCACTGATCCTCAGCAGTTACTCCATTGCAACCATCCTGGCTTTTGCCATGAAATATCTCGTGTTGTACCCATGTGTCCTGTCTGCCACTTGTTGTTGACTCTTCCCTGAGGCCACTGAATGGTGAAGGTTGCCTCCATGTTTGACATCCTCTTTCCAGGAAGGCCTTTTCTAAACACCTCTTTTATATCTCAGTGGCAAACTCTCACATCCAGTAGAATTCACCCCTTCGACCCATTACTTTTTCAAGCATTTATCTTGGCATGACATTCCTTTGTTGCTTGATACTTGATGGATTGTCTTTGAATGCTAGAAGAGGATCCATGCAAGTCTAGAGATTTTTCTTGTCTGTGCATCACGGGGTTCCCATCACCAGAACAGGGATGAAAAAGCTACTTGTTAAATGTACAAACAGATGCTGGGTGTCTCTTGTTGCCCCTCTCCATATCTGCTGTTAGACACTGTTTTCAATGGAGGAAACCCGAGAGACCAACTGCTCACACAGCAATGGTCAGAGCATGTAGGACAGCACCACTTGCCTCTCCCTGCTGGGACTCCTGCTCCTGGTTCTGGCTCAGGACCAACCAGAGAATCTCAAGAGTGCATTTGTCATGCATCAGCAGGATGATCATTGAGAGAGGGAGCCCCTTCCAGCATCTGTCTCTGACCCCTAATCAGGGCACCACTAATGTGCTCTTGGTCTTCTGCTGTAACCCTCTCCCATTCCTTTGCCTTCTTCTGCATCTCGATTAGAGTCGAGCATTGTGACTGACCCCATCATGATGGAAAACCTTGAACAAATGGCTTTTATCTGTTCACATTTGGGTGGTCTTTGTGTGTTTACCCTAAGTGGTGGTTTGATTCAGAATGGCTCCCACACACTTTTGAATGTTTGGTGAAACTGTTTGGGAAAGATTAGGAGGTGTGGCCTTGCTGGAGGAGGTGTGTCCCTGTGGTTGACATTTGAGAGAGCTTCCATTCCCAGTTAGCTCTCTGCCTCATGCTTGTGCATCAGGATGTGAGCTCTCAGTACTGCTCCAGCGCTGCACCTGCCTGCCTGCCTGCCTGCTGCCTGACTGCCTGTCTGCCTGCCTGCCTGCTGCCTGACTGCCTGTTGCCTGCCTGCCTGCTGCCATGTTCTTCACTAGGAAGGGGATCCTAAACCTCTGAAATTGTAAACATCCAATAAACTCTTTTAGAAGTTTTTGTGGTTGTGGTGTCTAATGACAGCAATTGAAAGGTACCTATGACACGCCAAATAGAGGCAGCTTTGGGCAACTGATGCTATCTCAAGTTCCCACAATTAAGGAAGAGAAGTAACAGGCTTGGGTCTTGGGTTGCATATTTAATTTTATGGGAAAGAAGCTACTGTTCTTTCACCACACCATGCTTTATTTCAAGATGTTTCTCCCAGCCGAGGAAGTGATGGTATGACCACTGAAAGGAAGGAACGGGGAGGAGGGAAGGATGCATGGTGGGGAAGAATACCAAAGCAAAGAGCCCAGGCCCGTGGCAGGGAGATCAACCCAGACGACTCAGTTACAAAGAGTGCTGAATGCGGGGCCATCAGTCATCTATCTCTGTGTTGTTATTTGTCTAAAGACAAGTACGACTATGGAGAGATTTGAATGAGAGGGGTAATTAGTACTCCCATCCATCTCAATGAGACATAATAATAATATTAATTAATAGCCATGCCTGGGTGCAGTGGAAAAATTTAAAGTCTACAGGCAGGAGACCTTGAGAGACCACATTTTTTCCTGAGGGCTTTTCTGACAGGTGCCCATCTGTTATGGGAGCCAGCAGAGGTTCTCTGCCTCTTCTGTCATCTTCAGTCCTCACTTTCTCATCTTGTCAAGGCAGATGTGGGGATACATCAGGGATAGGTCTGGAGTTCCAGGAAGCTGGTGGGCCAGGGCGAGGGATGGGGACGAGGCGTGGTATTATCAATTCATAATCCCTTAGAGTAGTGGTGTTACCTAGCTAGGGCTTGAGGGGTAGGAGATCTCTGGAAACGACTCTCATGGGGGTTCTTCAGATTTAGCACCCCTCTCCTGATGACAACACAGGTTTTTCTCTGGGACTTTGTTACTTGTCTCGCTGCTGCAACAAAACACCAGACAGAATAAGCTCCAGGAAGGGAGGGCTGAGGTTGGCTCACAGTCTGAGGGTGTCATCGATTATAGCAGGAGCTTGAGGTGGCTGCTCACAGCACAGCCACAGCCAGGGAGCCATGAGTGCTGGTGGCCAGTTCACTCTGCTCTTGATTCGGCTCAGGACTACAACAGGTAGAGCGGACATCAAGGTGGGCCTCGCTGCGGTTAATCCAGTCTAAAAGCTTCTTCATAAACAGGCCCAGAGGTTTGTCTCCATGGTGATCTAGATCCTTTTCCAGTTTACCATCATTATCAGCCACCAAAAGGAACTATCTGCAGCTGGATGCCAGTCTATGGTTGGGTTAGACCTGGCCCAGCCTCCTCTTCTCATCCCCAGGGATAACACATGGGCTAGACGGTGTTAGCATCACTGTCGGTGATGCATCGGTGAAGCATCATACTTTCCTTTCTTGACCACTCTGGCCCAGGGATGGCCAACAGGAAGGGTTGAGGTTGCTCAGTGAAGGATTTGGAGCAGGTAGTCAATGAGAAGCCATACAGACCATGGGTAATTAGTACACCATAGGAAGTTTCCCTCTCTTGCATCTCACCAGACGTGACCTCTATCAAGTACTGCTGGAGTGGCCTCTAAGATGGCTGGCATTGCTGTTCTAACTGGTAGGTTGTTTCACCTTCTCCTCAGCTGCATTCCCAGAGTTCATTTGCATGGCGTAGTAATGATATATATAAACAACCCCCCTCAGCCGATAGCACTTAAATAAGAAGATGGGTGTCTGGGTGTGCCCTGTGGTACGGCTTGCTGGTGGATTTGGTAGCTCTCACTCCTTGACTGCTGTTCATTGAGAGCGCTGGAGCCCGTTCCCGGTTTATAACCTCGGAGGTTAAAATAGCCCAGGTGTAGGCAATTAAGTAGAGAGTGGCAACATCTGCGAAAATTTCATAATTATGCTATTTATAGGAAAACAAGCTACACAATGACAATATTTAACAGTAATTGCGTGGGACTAAGTACAGAGTAGATTGGATGTGAAGTAAAAGAGTGCAGCGCAATCCAAAGAAACTGTTTACCTGGCTGCACACTGTAGCACTCTGTTTAAAGCCAAAGCTTTATTTCCCTCAAGCTCAGGCGGAGGTCCTCACAGACTAGTGTTTGAAATTTACCTCAACTGGGTAGGCTCTACAGTGGCATTTCTCATCTGCGCTGGGCAAGCAGTCTGCATTCCTGAGTGGGTTCAGAACTCACAAATTAAAAGTAAGCTCTAACATTATTCATATTATTTATATTTGTATTACATTATCTCTGCATGTGCTCATGCGAGCCACTATGTGTGGAGACCAGAGGACAACTTGCAGGAGTTTTTCCTTCCAACACATGGGATCCATGGATCAAACTCAGGTTGTCAGGTTGGGGGTAAGTGTCTTTGTCCACGAGCCAACTCAGTGTCCCAAGAACCTACATTTTAAAACAAATTCCCAGGTGAGTTTATGCCCACTGATGCTTGGGGTCAGATATTCTGGACGCCTTGGCACAACGAGGACGTGTTTCTATGGATTGTGTGCTCTGGGCTCTGTATGACTCTGCAATATCAAGATGAAGTGGCAGAGGAGAAAGCTGCCTGCGTAGAGCAAGGGGAAAGTGAGCCTCTGTGGTAAGGCGTTGAAGGAAAGCGGAGGAAGTGAGAGACAGCCCACTCCAGAGGAATCCAGCCAGAATTACCGTTTGGCCATTCCAAGTGAGATCTGCCGCATGCCACACTAAGACCCAGACCCCAAGGATGGAGAAGAACCAAGTGTTTCTAGGACTTGGGGGAAAAAGGCATGTTGTTATCACAATCCATATCTAGGGGAAAAGAGCTTGGGTGGGGGGAAAACATGAAAGACAGCGGGGCCAGGCTGGACAGGAACAGCACAGAACCCCAAATACCACATGGATGGGCGAAGGTCATCTACACCGTAGACACTGTTTTACACAAGATATTTTAAAAGTGTATTTTATTTTTGAAAAGTTCATACACACATGCATGCATGCGTGCATACATACATATATACATACAATTTATACTTCGGCCACATGTACCTCTTTCCTTCCTCCCACTCTGCCCGGCCCCCACAGCATGTCTCCCCACCAACTTCCTGTCTCCTTTATTTGAAATCCCTCTTCCTAGTCCCATCAGTGTCATCCATCTGCACATGATTATCGGGCCAAGCACTGGGGATTAGACAACCTACCAGTGGCCACACTCCCAAAGAAAAGGGACCTCTCTTCAGTAGCTGTAACAGTGCCTTGGTAGGGGTGGAGCACCTCAGCCAGGGGTGGAGCACCTCAGCCAGGGGTGGGGACTCATGAGCCCCTTTGCTGCTCATGCTGGACTTTCAGCTAGCTTGATCTTGTACAAAACTTCTCTCTCTCTCTCTCTCTCTCTCTCTCTCTCTCTCTCTCTCTCTCTCTCTCTCTCTCGTGTGTGTGTGTGTGTGTGTGTGTGTGTGTGTGCAACCCCTGGCTGTCCTGGAACTTGCTCTGTAGACCAGGCTGACCTTGAGCTCACAGAGATCCAACTGCCTCTGCTTCCCAACTGCTGGGATTGAAGGTGTGAGTCATCATCACCCACATGGCTGGTCTTGTACAAGTTTTCTTCATGTAACCCCAGCTGCTGTCAGATCATGTGTGCGACTGCTCTGTCATAGGACCCCTTCTGTCCTCTGCCTCTTACATTCCTTAGGCCTGGGCACAATTCAGTAGATTTAAAATACACTGACAACATTGAGAAGCCAACACCATCACCATCCAACCTCAGAACTTTCACTTAGAAATTCTCTATTTTCTCAGCATCTAGACTCTGAAAGCATTTATATATTTTTTTTCTGTCTGCATGGGGACCTTATTTAAGTGAATTATACTATTTGTCATTTGTGTGCAGTTTATTTCACTTAGCATTTAAGTTTCCTCCACGTTACAGCAGATGCCAGAATTTCTTCCCTTTTAAAGGTTAAACAATACTCTATTGTATGTACCTATTACTAAGGTTTATCCATTCATCTACTGATGGGCGTTTGGTTTCTTGATATATTTCTATGAGGGACTATTATGAAGAGATCTGTATTTAGAATAGAGAGAGGTACTTCAGGATTTTCTTTGTGTGTGGATGAGGATTCTGGAACCTGGATAGTCAGGGCAGACAAGGAGGCATAACACAACCATCGTGGAGTGAGCACATGTATGGCTATTGCATTGAAGAGTGGGGGAAAGAGTTCTGTGATTGGTTGGCTTTGTCTGCTGTGCTCATGGGATGCTGTCTGGAACTGGGAGAGTTTCACAGCCTAATGAGCTAGAGGCTGGCATCCTCAGAAGGGTCTGAAGGGTCATTTCCAGCTTCAGATGCTGCCTCCGGTTTAAGAGGTGTGTGTTGTTGAGCCTCCGCCCACGGCTGTATCTCAAACAGAAAGATCAATAGTGTTTTACTTGGTTTTCTCCGCTCTCTGCTCAGACATCAGTGCTGAGGACAGGCTCTGGAGTTCCTCATACAGGAATCCACATGAATGCTTATTCCAGAAGAGAAACATCTTTCTGTTAACTGAACTTGTATCAAGTTTCCTAGGAAACTGAGCGCTTTTGGCAAGCTGGAGTCTGCATTTGTGCCTATGACCCCGGACATGATGTGTTTGCTCCTCCACACAGTCTGTGGAACTGGGTTCCTGTTTGGCGTGCTTGATTCTATTCCTGTTCCTCAAGCAACTGTCCTTGTTTCTCCTGTTCCCCAGGAGCACACTTCCGTCCTGCTCTCTATGATCTTGGTGGGGAGGGATTTCAATCAAGGTGTTTGGACTAGCTTCAGTTTCTAGCAGAGGGGCACCCACAGGGTGAAGGCAGCCTTATTAGAGTTTCCCAAGCCCTAGGGAATGGTTTAGGAAAAGCCAATCCTTGACCACTGAGACTCTATACCCCTCCCCTATCTTCTCTTCATTTCTTTTGCTGTGAAAAGAAAACAAGCCAAGGCAGTTATAAAAGAGATTAATTTATTAAATTAGAAGTTCTTTACAGTTTCAGAGGATGCATCCATGACCATCATGGCGGGGAGTACGGCAGCAGAGAGGCAGCTGTGGTACTGGAGTGATAAGTAGCTGAGAGCTTACAACCACAAGAGCTGAGCTCCACAAACAGGAGTTAGAGTCACGAGTCAGCGAGAGCTAGCTGGGACTGCTGTGGGTTTTTGAAACCAGCAAGGTCTGCCCCCAGTGACACACCTCTTCCAACAAGGCCACACCTTCTAATCCTTCCCCAAACGGTTCTACCAACTAAGGACCATGAGTTTCAGTATGAGATCCCACATGGAGCACATTCTCGTTCAAACCGCCACTCTGACAGGACAGGAGCAGGGCCTGTTGCAGATAAGGTCAGCAAGTATTCTTTGGCATGGCTCCAGTGGTGACTACCATGGGGAATTCTTTGTTTCTTCCTTTGTTTCTTTTTCCTTCCTGCCCCACTTCTCCTTCCTTGATTTCTTGTCTATGGCTATCGAAGCTTCCGAATTCTGTCTTTGCTTTGCAAAAGTTGCCATCGGCTGCACACCAATGAGTAGATGTGGCTGAGTTCCAGTAAAACTTTATTTACAGAGCAGGCAGTGGACCAGAGTCAGCTTGTTGTCAGTCCTTGGGTTGAGCTGAAACTGTTGGAATAGAGTCCTGTAGGACTCAGCTTCTGAGGAGAGCCATCATGTTTATAGCTAACATGATGCTATAGTCGAGGAAGTGGATGAGGAAAAGCCAGGGTACCTGTCACCAGGAAGTGTCACAAGCCAACCTGGGCCTGTTGGCTATAAACAGGCCAATTCAGGAAGCAGGTGAAAGTTGTGGAAGAAACTGTGAGACTGGGTAGAGGGTCCTTAGTGTGGCTATGACTGCAGGCGTGGGCATACCAGCCGTGTCAATCAATGATTGGCATTTAAGGTAACTTAAGATGGGGTTTTGTTGTCAAAGAGTCTTAACCCCTATGGACTCTCTGCAGTGCCCTGGTTTTAGAGTCCTAACATTGCAAAATGTGTGTGGCTGGAAAGGCCTTTTGATATCTAGGAGGCAGGGAGAAAGAAGGAATATTTCAAAGTCGTAGCTAGTATTTCTCTACGAAGGTCTGATTTCAGAAGTAGGGAGGAGGTTCGCCCATAACTCATGCAAGACTCCTATCCTCTTTCACCCATTTGATGAGTGCCAAGTGCTCGACACTCTCCAACCTCTGAGCTGAATGAAGAGTGAAACGGGGCACACACTGTCTTACACAGGACATGTCTCTTGTATGTATTGGACTCATCTCATCCAATGTTCCAATCCATCCTTACATCAGCCTGAGAGATGGGCTGTCTCTCTACCATGGAAGAAACCAGAAGTGGCGCTTAGACAGGTTTAGGATTGGCCCAGAGTTAGCCAGAGAGCAAATGAAGAGCTAGACATGACCCCAGCCAGCGAAGGTTCCAGAATGGAGTCTCTCCTCCTGCTTCTTCTGGCAATGCTCCAATGTCTTCCCGGAAAAGAAGCCACGAGAGGGGTGTTCATCACAGAGCCAGCTCTTCCATAACTGCACGCTACACAGATGAGGAGCAAGCGAGGAAAAGCCGGGGTACCTGTCACCGGGAGTGCTACAAGGCAGCCTGGGCCTGTTGGCTATAAACAGACTCCAGCACTTCTTTCAAGTAAATTGGTTGGTGCTATAGCTGAAGAATTCTCTCTGCAAAATGCTAACAATGCAGTGGTGGTTAAATTTTATATGTGCGGGATTATGACTTGGAACATAAAACGGAAGAAAAAAATGTGCAACTGCCAAGAACTGGGCACATAATTATTTCTTTTCTCCCCTTCCCTCTCCAAACCCGCGTCTCAGTTCTGGAATGCCAGGGTTTCCTCATGGAGAAAGTGTACAGCGAGAAGTGCTGACTGGGAATGGGGACACAGCTTTCTATGGGGACACAGAGCAGTTTTTTCTCCTCTTTGTCTGGAGAAAAATCAGACTCCCCTGGGGAGAAGTGCAGCCGGTTTAGAAGCCCTGGCTGTTCCCACTCAATGCTCTTGTGCTTTGGACACTGAGGGGAGCTGTGCTTCCTGTCCGTGCTGGCTGACTGGGGTGATGAAGGGGTGAGGGCAGAACTTGGCACTTGAGCTCAGGGCCAGCACTGTTGGGGGAATGAAGGGAGGGAGTGTGGAACGTATCCCCCTCCTCTGCCTCTGTCTTTCCTGCTCTCCTCTCCTCTCATCCTGCAGAGAACTGAGAGGAGCATCAAAGAGAAATCCAGGCTGAAGTGACAGAGGAGGAAAGGAGGTAAGGGAGGAAACAAGCCAAGGTAAATAAGATCCAAAGTGAGAGCTTCGAAGACAGTTCAGAGGCACAGAGAAGAAAACAAAAGGTAGATGCAAACACACAGAAGCAAGTCACACACACCATGTGCACACACAGCATACACAATATACACAGTGTATAATTCACAAACACAAAGAACTCACAAATAATACAGACACACAAACAATACAGGCATCTAATATATGCACAAACAACACACACACACACATACATACACACACACACACACACACACACACACACACACACACACACACAGAGTGCTGGTTAGTCTTTGTGGACTTGACACAAACTGGAGTTATCTGGGAAGAAGAAATCCCAGTTGAGGGACTGTCTCCATCATATTGCCTGTAGGCATATCCGAGGTACATTTTCTTGATTAATGTTTGATATGAGAGGGCCCAGCGTACTCTGGGTAGCGCTGTCAGTGGACAGGTGCTCCTGGATTGTATAAGAAAGCAAACTGAGCAAGCCAGGAAAAGTAAGACAGCAAGAAGCATTCTTCTGTGGTCTCTGCGTCGATTCCTGTCCCCAGGTTTCTGTTTTCAGTTTATTCCCTGACTTCCCTCAGCGATGGACTGTACACTGTAAATGAAATAGACTTTTCCTTTCCAGTTGGTTTTGGTCACTGTTTTATCATAGAAACAGAAAGCAAACTAGAACACATAAAACCAACAACACACATAAATACACACAGGCACACACACATCCACACACATACAAATAACACATGCATAAGCACACACTGAGAAACAAATACATAACACACACACGGAAAAAAAAATGTGTCTCACTGAGAGTGAGACAAGAGACAGACACAGGAGGACAGATTCAGAGACACAGAGAGACAGTGGGACAGAGACAGGAGACAGAGACACAGGGGGACAGATTCAGAGACAGAGAGAGAGAGAGAGAGATGGACAGAGGCAAGAGACAAGGACGCAGGAGACCAGTAGAGAAACAGTGCTGGGGAGACAAAGAAAGTCAGAGAGGCAAATAAAGAGATAGGCAGAGACAGAGCAGGTGGAAGGATAGAGTTAGAGACAGACAGGAGACACAGAGACAGAGGGATGGGGGAGATGGCCTGGAGAGAGAAGGAAGAGTGATGAGGGGATGAATGCAGGAGAGGCAGAGAAAGGCATAGAAGGAACCAGAAGGGGGCCCTTCCCCAGCGACAGCATTGACCTAGTAAAGAAAGACTAACATTCGCAGTTTGGAGTCTTTAAAACCCACATGCCCAGAACTTAGGCTTCATTAGAAGACCCTCGAGCCACCCACAGCCCCCAAACGACCTGTCCCTACATGTCAGGATGCCTGCACTAGTGTCTCAGCCTTGGATTAAGGATCTAAATCCAATGTTCTGACTGGTAGTCCAGCTAGCCATGGCCAGAGAGTCCAGAATCCCACCAAGGACTGACAGTTCAAGGGCCTAAATTAAGTCTGTGCTAATCTACCTGTGGTGCTGCCTGCCGCACTGCATTGCATAACCTCACTCAGAGTAGTGGCCCTGATGGGACAGCAAAGTCTTCTTTGAAGCAACATCTGGTGATCTATACCTGTGTTGGCACCATGACCACACAGTAGCACAGGAAGATATCCTGGGTGTAAGCGAGCATGTGTCATTCCCTAGGAGAGATTGTGGTGTTTGTATGTGTGCAAGAAGGCCCCATTGCCTGCTTAGGAAGGAGGGAGGGAAGGAGGGAGGGAGGGAGGGAGGGAGGGAGGGAGGGAGGGCCAGTCTTGGAGATTCCCCAGCTTTTCTAATCTCATCGAAGGAGAATGAGAGCTGGAGGCCAGCCTGGGCTCAAACACAACAAGTGCGTTAGCAGACATCCACACAAACATCATTTTCTTGGAGGGCAGCGGTGAGAGGCAAGTTTCTGAGTCACTTGTCAAACCTTCTCCCTGACCTTAGAAAAACGAGGCCGTAGGCACCCCATGTATTAGTGAAGATTTCATGAGCATGCCTTTTATTCTCTTGGAGGCTGAGGAAGGAGGTTCACAAGTTGGCGGTTAGCCTGGGCTACCTTTTGAGGTGCTATCCCAAATCAACAGTAACAACACACACATACACAGAATGGAGAATTTTGCCAAAGCTTCTGTAATGGGCAGTGTAGTAATGGCCGAAATGAATGTCCACAGCCTGATTCCAGGAACCCATGACTGTGTTAGGTTGTCTCACAGGGGGCAATAAAGGCAGCGGTGGAACTGCTGACCACTGATGTGAGGAGGTCATCCTGGAGGTTGAGGTAAGTGTATTGTAGTCACTGGCTTTCCCCACAGTGGGGAAGGGAGACAGAAGGAAGATCAGAACACAGAGCTGATAGAATGAGAGTCGCTTGGCTTGAAGGAAGGCGCCATGAGCCAAAGACTGCTGGTGACCACCAGAAGCTGAAGAGCACAATGAAGTGAATTCTTCCCTGGAGCCAATTCCAGACTCCAGGGCTGTAGATTAATATGTATGGGTCTAAGCCTCTAGGTTTATAGTAATTTGTTATACCCATGGCAGGAAAGGAATATACCCCCTATCTAAAAGTCCCCTCCTCCCTTCAGCCTCCAGCGGAGAGTAATCTATTTTGGATGATGGTTTTATTGAAGCCAGAGGGTTGGGAAGCTGATGGAGGGTACTCCAGCTACCAGGGGTTGCTGACACTTGCTGCCAAGAGACTCACACTTGAACCTTATGTGCAAGCCATGCTAGCATCCCACGTTAACTGTTACTGAAGCCACTTCTTCCCTCCCCAAAGAAGTTACTAGAAAATATGCCAAAGTAGGTGGCTTGTTTGCAATCCCAGCCACGGGCAAGGCTTTCCTGGGGATGCAGGGACACTTCTCAGGCCGCATCCACTGCAGGTCCCGAAACAGGAAGAGTTCTGGGTTGCTTTGTGAGTGAAGAATTCTTGCATCCAAGGTCACCCTGGCCAAGTCCCCATTTTCAGGAGCAATCTCAAATGCCTTGTCTTATCAGGAACCCAGCAGGGGAACGAACAATGATGATATTGGTTTTGCTCTTGACTGCTGCTTCACAAACCCCACTTTATCTCACCTTGCCCTTCTCTCTCCTTGTCTTTCTGCCTTCCCCCTCATTTCTGTATATCCAGACTCTCTTGCTCTCGAAATTAAAAGGGACTAGCAAATGCCCAGGCAGCCTTGACACGCTCTCTCGGCATCAAACGCTCTGGCCTGTCTGGGGCCGCTTCTGCCAGGGGCAATCAGCCCTGGAAGTTGGGAACAGTTGTATAACAGGAAGTTTCAGCCCTTGGCGTCTGTGGGCTGGAGCACGACCGGTGAGAATAACATCAGGCAGTGTGGATCATCTTCAGAGACAGTGGAAAAAGAAAACACAATAAAGATATTTTCATTCGTAGAAATAAAAAGGGATCAGCTCAGGGCTTGTGCAGCGGCTGAGAAAATCCAACGGGCAGATTTTGTCTAAAAGTAAGGGAGAGGCAGATGAAGAAGGACAGCTCCGAAGCTGGGTCCCAAACTCTAAGTCTTCCCACACCTGGGAAGGGGGATGCCCAGTTCCCACACCATCCTCTGCAAAGGAGCACAAAAGTTTGCAACCTAGAGCTGTTTGCGCTCTATAACGCTAAGGAGTATGGCCTTTGAGAAGTCACTCTACTGTTTCTGTGCTCCGTTTCCTTAGCTATGAAATGGGCACGCCCTTGGTGCCACCTTCACAGTTCTGTGGACTTAGGAACTCAATGAAATGAGTCATGCAGGTGCCTGTCTGGGGCTTGCTTAGTCAGTGTCAGCTGTTGAGATGAGGCCGTGAGGCCATCCTTCAGGCCCTCCCTGCTTATGATAGGAATCCATCTTGACTAGCCTCCTGGGAGGTGAAAGCTGGATGGCTTATAGGCTTGGGCAATGCAGCTGATAGACAGAGTGGGAGTCTCGTCAGAGACAGGAATCTTTGTCTCTTTCCATGCCTCAGCTTTCCAGGCCGGCCGCCCCCACTCACCACTTTTGTGTCTTTCTGAGGATGGCTTTCACCCCCATGGCCATTGATAGATAAAAGTTGTATTTTTCTAGATCTGGGATGACAGAACCTTATTTCTAGCTCTAGCGGGCAAATCCTGGGGGAAAGTTGTGATTGGCTTGGCTTCCAACTACTGCTGCCCTTGAGCCAATCCCATGTCAGTGTGGTGAGGTCCTGTAAGTGACTTAGCTTCAGTCGTGTGACTGATATTCTGTGCTGGGCTCAGCTTTACTTTTGGGCTATGGTTGGTGTGAGGGCAATCAAATGACCAATGTCTCATAATGATTGCAAGTCCTTGGTTTTGCCTAAACCACTCCATTGTTGGAGGGTCTACATAGGATCGTCTTTAATCGAGATTTGATAGATGCTTGGCATGAAAGGAATGTTTTATCAAAGAGGTTAGACAGAAAGAATAGATGTCTGATAACTATTAAAAATAAGGAGTACAGTGTATTTATGACACACAACAGATCCTTGGCAAATAGATCTTTATCCAATAGTCTTGACTTTAATGAATGGCTCAATCTCAGCCATACACTGAGGTCTGGCATTGGCTCAGATTCTGTTCCTATGGTTACCCAACAGGGATCTCAATGGGGGCAGTTAGCACAGGATAGCATGGGTTAGCATCCAGTGGGCAGGGACCTGGCAGGTGCCTTAGACAATCCTTTGTTTTTAGGTTTCAGGGAGCAGACGGTTACCATGTCAATATCCCCAGGCTTCCAGAGACGTCCACTTGAGCCCTGCCTCCCTCCAGACCCTGTCACTTGACAGGGGTGCTCCTGCTACTTAGTAATTAGGCCGTGATTGTTGTTTATTTGTGCGCTGTACTGTAACTCCCTCTGCCCGAGGCTGAAGCTGGAGCTCAGAAAACACAATTTCCTCTGAACTAATTTAGTTTTAAGAGGAAAATGAAAGTTTAAAGTAGTTTAATGTTTTGGTGAAGCCATAATGGCCGGGGAAGATTGGGTGATGTGAAGCAATAAGGCACCCTAATTCTGATAATAATTCAAGCCTTAACTCTTCTCCTGCATCAATCCCATGCCATTGCTGACACATGGCCCAGGACAGCGTCAGCGAGTCAACAATTGGGCAATCATTCTTTTCAATTTATTTTAATTCCTTACAGAAAAGAAAAAGTTAAACAATCCCGCCTTTAACTTGAGCAGAGCGGTTGGGACAAGACTGTGACTATCGCCAACTCCACCCTTCAGTTTTACCCCAGATTCACATTGCCATTCCCAAGGTTCCCTCAGACCTCAGGATAACAGCCACACCTTTGGGAGGCTGAGATTAGAGTCTTAGCTTGGCAGGTGAACGTGTAGAAGAGCCTCAGTGTCTCAGTCACAAAATGGAGGCGATGAGCAAGATGAGAATCGCTCTGAAAGTTAGGTGGTGTAGCCCCCCGTGGGGTTCCCGGAAGATGAGACCAAAGGTATGTGTGTATGGAGTGAGTGACTGCGAGGAACACGGCATCCCTTCACTGGCTGCACTTGAGTGCCTACTGTGCAGCATGTTACCAAGGGATGCAGAAAAGGCGCAGGATATTCTCATTGTCAGAAGACAATCGAGCAGAGATCGCCCATCTTTTTTGCTCCCTATCGCAGGAATGCGTCTCACAATGTGCTTGGTAAGGAATCCAACTGGAAAGCACTTGGAGGACTCGCTGGCACAGAGCAAGCTTGCGGTATAAGATTTGCGGCTTTTAAGACAGACCGGGCTAATGTAAATATGTCCCATGTACAAGTCTGATCTCCCAAGAGTCTCTGCTTCATGGGCTGCTGGGATTCTGCCTTCAGAATGCTCGTTTTGTCACATCTGAGTTGATGGTCACAGATGTGAGGGCCTGGGAATGTGTCTGGATTCTCATGACTCTGAAATGGCCTTCAGCTTCTCCATCTCATGACAGAGAAGTGTGGAGCGTGCTGACAGCACGTTTGCTTTGCTCAGACACCCCAGTGTCTTGGCTGTTATTTCTTAGTCATGTGACTTTCATTATGTTACATGAACCATGTAGTTGCGCAGTTGTTTCCATCCTTGCAATGGGTATGATGGTGCTGCTGTATAGATCAAGAGTAAGACATTTTCTCTTGGGCAGCTACTCTTCCTAGGCTGTCCTCTGTACCTTATGATCAGTTGTCTATGGCCTGCAGGGTTCACAGTCACAAATGCAACTGTGGCCCATTTCTTTCCTGCAGTTTAAGAGAGGGCCTTGAAAGTGTTATGTAGCTAAGGATAACCTTAAGCTTCTGATCCTCCTGCCTCCACTCCACAAGTACTAGAATGAGAGGGGTAGTCTTGGTTTTTGTGGCTTCAGGGATCAAACTCAGGGCTTCCTGCATGCTAGGCAAGTATGCTGCCCAGTGAGCTCCATTTCCACACCACTGCTTTTGAGTAACAACCCTCCATTGTCTGCCTCTTGCTCAGTTCTTCAGCCAGATTTCCATTTTGCAACTCTTCTCCCTTCCTGCCACACTATGCTAGTTCCCTTCCATCTGCCACCCAAAGCTTCCATGGTCATTCCTGCTTCACAGTGGTGCTTCCACACAGAGTCTTTGTCTCTTACATCTTTGCAGGGTTGGCTTCCTATCAGCCATTCTCTCCCCAGTGACACCTGCGCACGTACGACATCACCTTTGGCCTGCCCGACAAAAGTTGCTCCCTTTCTTCCTGTTTCCTCCATGCCCTCCCTTTTCTGATTATTCAATTTTCTTTTCTTATGGTGATTGCTGTTAACAGATACATCTGCCTGTGGGATTTCTGGGTCCCCAGCTATTACTAGTGTTGCAGAAGGAGAGAAGTCTTGCTTCTGTATCTTTAATGCACAGTGTGTCTGGCGTGTAACTGATGCTTAACCAAAATCTGTGAAGTATATAAGCCAAGAAGTGGTACTTTCAAGGTGATGGGTAGAAAAAAAGAGACCACTATGTCCCCTGCTTCCAGTTCTGATGGTTAGCTCTCCCTTCCCTCCTCCTTCTCCCTCCTCCCTTTCCTCTCTCCTCCATCCCACCTCTGCAGTTCTGTATGCATGTGTGTCTGTATCTGTATGGGTGTGGCCATCAGCGGCTATCCTTCAAGTGCCATCCTCCTTGTTTTGTGGGATAAGTACTGTCATTGGCCTGGAATGCCCCTTTGAGCTCCTCTGTGGTAGCCAGCTTGAGTTTCCTATTTGCAGTTCTTTGTATGGTGTCTCCTCCATAAATCTTGAGCATTTCCACACTTGGTCCTCAGTTGGTGGCTATTTGGGGGAGGATTAGAAGGTATGGCCTTCTGGAGGAGGTATGTCACTGGGGTGGGCTTTGAGGTTTCAAAAGACTCACAGCATTGCCAGTGCGTGCTCTCTGCCTCCTGTTTGTGGGTCTAGATGTGAGCTTTCAGCTGCTGCTTCTGCACCTACCTGCGGCCATGCTCCCTGCCATGATGACCATGAACTTCTATCCCTCTGGAACTGGAGGCTCTAAATGAACCCTTCCTTCTATAAGGTTGACCTTCTTGGTATAGAGTTTCATTGTAGCAATAGAAAAGTGATACTTCTCAGGAAAAGAGGGAAGTTCTGGGAAACGCATCAGTTCTCTTTGGTATGGGAAGGTGGAAGGGCGGAAGAACTTAGCGTGTAGTCTCCCAGTTTGTTAGATCTGTGATGCATGCAGGCAAGACAGTATATATGGCAGAATGGCCGCTGCCTTGACTTGTGTGTCCAGGTGAGTGTATAGAGGCTCAGTATTCATACATGTCTGGCTTGGGTAGCTTTGCTTCCGTCTGTTTTACCTGACATATAGTGTACTTCAGCAGGTATGCGCACCCCACCCCCACACTAGGTTCTGGTGACTCTGTTGAGCAAGACGACATTTAAAAGGAGACATTAGGACAGATCGGCCTACAGGGAGGCAAAGCTTTCATGTGGGGACACCACAAGTCTTTTGTTTATTTTAAATTTTAATTAAAATATAATTACATCATTTCCTCCTTCCTTTCCCTTGTTCCAACTTCTCCAATGCCCCCACCCTGGAAGTCTTAAAACTTTGAGGAACAGCATATCTGTGGGGCTAGGACATAGTAGTGAAGAAGAAGAAAGTGTATGCGTGTGTGCGTGTGTGCGTGCGTGTGTGTGTGTGTGTGTGTGTGTGTGTGTTTGTGCATGTGTGTGTGCATGTATGCTTGCATGCACATATGTTTGTGTGTGTGTGTGAATGTGAGTGTGTGTGTGCATGTAAAAGTAACCAAATTCCAAAACTCATACTTCTGTAGTATGCGTGTTTGCAGCGTCTGTACTCAACTCTGTCTGGTATATTTTCTCTTTCTTTCACCTGAAAAATCCCTGTTCCTTCTCCAGGACCAGACTCAGCTGTCTTCTGCCCAGATAGGCATATTTCCTTGCTCCTGTTACTGCCCTGTCACAACACTATGCTTTGTATTCAACTGCATGTTTGGTTTTAGGATGCCTCCCTCACAGGTTTTCCTACAGCCTGGGTTGAAATAACAGACTTCCTGGGTCTGTTTGTGCACAGAGATCCTTATATTAGATGTGAACGAAGGAATTCTCATAATCTCTTTGGCATAAACTAAAGCCAGAATGATGCAGAGGTGATTAGCACAACTCTCTGGAAGGACCCCTGCTGTGTGCTCAGTGAATAATTGCTGTAGGAATAGAAACCCGTGCCCTTTGTGCCTCTGCTGTCCATGCTCTCTGCCCACAGCAGACATCGCCAATTGATGGCTTATATTCAGACCCTGTCTCAGACTCGAGCTCCAACAGACAAGCTCAACTGCTTTGAGTTCATTTTGTGACTTGAGAGCTATTTGTTATGCCCAAATCTTTACTTGGTGCTGCCCAAGTCTCTTCCTCAAACACTTGCTTCAAGGACATTGGGAAACTCTGGGGATAGTATCCAGGAGCCTGACTTTTAAAATAAGAACTTGAGGTGATTTGGGGACATGCTAAATACTGACACAAGCTAATCTAGCTGTCACTGTCTCAATTGAGTGGATGTGTAACTTAGCAATGCATGCACTTTGAAATATATTACAAAAAAGGAAAAGGAAGACTATTCTGACAAAATCCCTCTTCCACAAGCTCTTCAGCCTGAGATGGAATATTCTAGATTTCTGAAGAAATTCATCCCACTCTCTAGAACTATGCCCTGAGAATTTCTTCATTATTTAAAAAACGTGGAATGCTTCACAGATGTGAGTGCCCTCCTGTGTAGGGGCTATGCTAATCATCTCGGTACTGTTCCAGTTTTAGTTATATGCATTGAAGCAAACACAAGACTGCCTTCATTTTTATCCCTCTGTCTCATATCACATGTGCCAATGTCTTTCAATGATAATGAAAAAATTTGAAACCTCCAAATTTCTTTGATATCCCCAGCTCTAGTCAATAAAGATGTCTATTTTAATAGAGCCAAGAAGAAGTTAGCTTTGGAGGGCAGCCAAACACGGGGAGATTCTGTGGTAAGCAAGTACCTATTATCTGGAAGAGTGAACCTAAAGAAAAGTCTGTTTGCTTCCTTTTCTGTTCTTCAGTGGCTTTGGGGTTTCTCCACATAGAGCCTGCTTCAAGTCTCACATTCTTATCCTTGGTACATTGTCTGTCCTCTCACCCTGGGCTGTACACCATCCCGAACAGTAAGTTCAGGTCCTCTTTCACCTATGACTGCAGTCCCAACCTCTAACTGTAATCTCTTGGCCCAATTATCCCCAAAGGCAAAGTGCTCCTGATTGGATTTGGAAGATTTTGAATGGCTGATGTGAGCTATCAGACAGGCTGATAGACTCAGGCCTATCAACATGAGTCCAATCCTCTATGACTGGGCAGTTGGTTGAGTGACAGGGAGAAGGGATCAGGGAGGGAACAGAGCCTTGAGGCAGGGGAAATAGCTCAGTCAGTAGAGTGCTAGTCAGTAGAGTGCTTGCTGTATGGGTAGGCGTGAGTCTGTGGCCCTAGTATTGGAGGTGGGGTAGATGCAGGCAGGTCTTGGGGTCTCATTAACCACCAGTCTATCTGAAAGTATCAGCTGTCCATTCAACGAGAGACCTTGTCGCCCAAAAGAAACAAGGTGGAGAGCAACTAAAAAGACACTGTGATTTCCCCTCCCCCTCCCCTTCTGTGGAGGATGAATTTGGGATGAATACAGAAAACCTGAAAAAAAAAAGATACCATGTATGATTTTCCCACCTTCTACTCTCATGATCGCACACCTGCACAGCAAACCAACCCACCATCATCACCACCACCACCACAGAAAGAAAGAAAATAGAATTTTATTGTTAGCTTGTTAAAATGGCTCAGGGGGTGAAACCGTTTGTCACAGAAGCCTATCAACATGAGTTCAATCCTTTTTTTTTTTTTTTTAATGTTCTTCATGGAGGAACCCAGGTGCTTCTTTTTGTTTCTTTTTTTTCTTTTCTAAATTCTTTGTTTACATTCCAAACGCTTTCCCCTTTCCCAGTTTCCCCCACCCCATATATCCCATAAGCCTTCTCAACACCCATTCTCCAATCACCTCCCTCCTTCTTTCTCTGTCCTGGTACTCCCCTACAATGCTGGATCCGGCCTTTGCAGGATCAGGGCCCTCTCCTTACTTCTTCATGGGAGTCATTTGATATGCTACTTGTGTCTTGGGTATTCATAGCTTCTGGGCTAGTTAATATCCACTTATCAGTGATCGCATTCCATGTATGTTCTTTTGTGATTGGGTTACCTCACTTAGGATGATATTTTCCAATTCCAACCATTTGCCTACAAATTTCATGAATTCATTGTTTTTAATTTCTGAGTAGTATTCCATTGTGTAAGGGAGTTCAATCTTTTAAATTCATGGAGAAAGGAAAGAACTGACCCCGAAAGTTGTCGTCTGATGTCTACACTGTGCCTGAAAGAAGTCACTCTCCCTCCCTCCCTCCCTCCCTCCCTCCCTCTCTCCCTCCTTCCTTCTCTCTCTCCCCTCCCCCTCTCTCCTCTTCCCTCTCCCCTCCCTCTCTTTCTCCCTCCCCCTCCCTCCCTCTCTGTCCCCCCTTCCCCTCCCTCTTTCTCTCTCTCCTCCCCCTCTCTCCCACTCCCTTCACTCTCTCTCCCCTCCCTCTCTCCCCCTCCCTTTCTCTCTTTCCCCTCCCTTCTCCCTTCCTCCCTCCCTCCTTCTTTCCCTCCCTTCCTCTTTCCCTCCCTCCCTCCCTGTCTCTTTCTCCCACAATATTGAGTACATGCACAGAGACCAAGGTTTGATCTCCAGCAACTTAAAAAAAATATAAATGCAATCTTAATAAAAAGCAATCCCAGAATAGTCAAATTCACAGAGACAGAAAACATTAACACTGCTAGGGCTGAGACATAGAGATGAGATCGTCTATGGATTATTGATAGTTGTAAACTTTATAAACACACCTAAACTCACTAAATGTAAATCTAGAAAAGGTGACTTTTCTTGCATGTAATGTGTCTCAAAAATGATTTTAACAAATAAACATGATCTTATTTTGTGGTCTTAAATAGCTGAGGTCTGGTCATTTCAGCTACACATGAAATCCCAGTCCTTTGACTAGCTCATATGTATATTTCGGCCATTTCCAAACCTCACTCTTTATCATTTTTCATCAGACTTCTGTGGTGTTCCTTCTCCCTACAGAGCTCCTCTTGCTCTCATGCTGTCTGTTGCTTTGGGTGGGAGTTACTGTATCATGGGCAACCTACCAGAGGCTCTATCATTGAAGAAAAGGACACTTCCTATCACCAGCAATCATTAACTGTCAACAGCTCCTCAACTGGGAGTCACGGTCTCAGGAGCCACTGCCCAGCCTGTGCTGGGATATTTGCTGGACTCAATGGTATGCAAGACTTGTGAGTTTTTGAGTGGGACAGAGATGTACACATGTCCTTCCCCAGTGCTCAGGCTTACTTTGAAACATGGTCCTGCTTCTCTCTGTTTTTTCCGTATCAATGCCCTTCCTCCTGATTATTGCTGCCTGTCCAAATTGTTCTGACACACCACGGCAGAAGGCAGACTTCCCAAGAGGGATTCTTTAATATTCCCTCTATTTATTTTCAGAAGAAACAAACCACCTCTGTAGGTATGTTTCCATACTAACAATCAAGCTCATATAATATTCTGTATCAGATACAATTTGTCTTACTGGACTTTGAGTTCTTTAAGGACTGATGACCTACAGATGACACTTTCTGTTGACAATAATAGAAAGCTCAGTTTTCTTAGAAGGCAGATAAGGGGTCTAAGGTCCAGGCCACCATCAGATGTTTTCTCCTGGGCTCAGCTGTCTTTGCCTGGTTTGCCTTTGCTTTCTTGCAGGTTCCATTCTAGGGGTAAATGCAGCTCTGTGAACTCAGCTCAGTTCCAAGGTTTATCTTGGAATGTTGATTCCCTGGAACCATTTTAGTGGGTAGAAAAAGAGATGCTTTGAACACCTCCAACCCTGGCACTAAGGGTGAGCTGAGTGGGCTCCAGGGACTTGGACAGCTCAGGAGCAAAAAAGTGGGTGGAAATTGGAGAGATATTACTTAATACCATAGGAGTTCATTTTGTCTCACGTCCTCAACACATAGCACATAGGTATTTAGTAGACATCTATTGAATGAACCTATAATACAAACACCAGCTTTCTCTTGCCTATTCATAGGAGGGAGTGCAATACTCTGAATGGTGGACAGGATAGGGCAGACATATGACATTAAACCCACATAGTGTTTGGACTGGATATATGAAAGGCGGGTTGTGGATGAAGCCCTAGGAGTGTTTCCTAGCATGCACAGGGCTCAGGATGAATCCCCAGTACTCCAAAAGCCAAATAAGAGGTGTGGGGTCATTTTGGTAACCTCTTTTACATCAGGGAAAATGCTCCAGATATTTGGGAAGTTACATAAAGATCGCAACCCTTTTGTTCATTGATGTTGCTGTGGCCCCTCTTGAGAGTCTCTGAAAGGGACAGACTCTCAGGAACTTTGGCACTGTGCCCGTACTTTTCATGGCACTTTGGCACTTCTTGGGTCGTCAGGATTCCCCAGATAGTACAGCTTTGTCATAACTGCACCGTGGGCTTTGTGTGTTTCATGATCCTTCATTGTTTTCAAAAATTTTCCTCCCGGAACTACCCTGACTCAAGGCTAGAGGGCATTGTGTGACCACAGTGAAGCTGCAGCCTCCAGGACTCCTAAGCTTTTCACACAAAAAGGCCTGCTCACTGTTCAGTTAACTAGTGAGCTCTTCCCACTCCCAGGAGGGAAGGAAGTCAGCCCCCTGTGAAGAAGAGGATGGGGACAGGGGAGAAGAGCCACCCAAGTGTTTCCCTCATTTGTATGTTGATGAAATGTCTGCATTTCCCCTAGAGCTCAAGAGCCTGGTTTGGATTGATTTCCCAGCAAGGATCTTGGTGTGTTGGGCTGTGCTGCAGATGAGGCTCAGGGTCCCTGCCCTGCCTATGGCTTCCTGTGGGATTTGGGGGAGGCCCCTTCTCTTGACTGAGTCTGAGCCTCAGTGCTCTTATCTGTAAATCTAGGCACTGGATTAGGTGCTCCCACGATAGATATGATGCATGAGGCTTCTCTAAAGTGAATATTTCAGGAGCAGAGGAGAAGTGAGGAGGAAGAAAACTGCAGTCACGGAGACTGTGGCCAGACTTCAAACGCATCAGGAAATCCCACAAGGGTGTGGGCAAGACAAACGAAGCCAATGGATGTGAGAACAGGAGAAGGCCCTTTCAGGAGACTAAACAGTGTGCAGTCTGCTTACTCCAAAAGCAAAGCAGCTCTGGGTAAACATCGTTTAACACAGTCTCAGGGATCAGCAGCTCTTGGTGTAACCACCTTCCCTTTTGTGTAGACTCAGTCTAGTGACCCATTTCTCACTAGCAGCAAGAAACAGAGACCCTTAGCCCAACAGGCCACTAAGAAATAAATCCTGCCAAGAGATTTCCCCACCCTGAGTGAGGTGAGGAATGGATCCTTGTCCAGTTAAACCTTTGATTAGACTTCAGTCCTCTTTGACAGCTTGACAATAGACCCTGAGGGGACCCGAGGCACCTATGAAGCCACGCCTGGATTCCTGACCCACTAAGTACTGACATATCAGGGCACTGTGCTATATAGCAATTGGCAACTAACATGCTAAAGCAGTGGCTTTCATATCATTCATTCTGTCTGAGTGTGTATGAACACACACATGTGCACATATATGGTTTCATGAGTGTGTGTGCAAGCATGCATGTCTGGAACAGAGGACAGCTTCTATTATTATTCCTCAGAATACCATCCACCTTCTCATTTTTGAGACAGGGTTCTCACAGATCCAAGACTTTCAAAGAAAGCTAGGCTAGCCAGTGAGCCTCAGGGATGCCCCTGTCTCCGTATCTTAGTGTTGGTGCTACACTGTCATGTCCAACTTTTTCATGTGGGCTCTGAGAATTGAATCAAGTTTTTATGCTTGTGCAGTGAATACTTTTCTGAGCAATTTCATGGCCCTTCAGATTGCTCTCTCTCTTAGTAGTGTGAATTAGGGGGATCTTGTTTTATCTTCTATCAATTTATCTATCATCTATCTATCTATCTATCTATCATCTATCTATCCATCTACCTACCTATCTATCTATCTATCTATCTATCTATCATCTATCTATCCATCCATCCATCTAACTATCTATCTATCTATCTATCTATCTATCTATCTATCTATCATCTATCCATCTATCTATCTATCTATCTATCTATCATCTATCTATCCATCCATCCATCTATCCATCTATCTATCTATCTATCTATCTATCTATCTATCTATCTATCATTTATCATTATCTATCTATTCATCTTTCTACCATCTATCTATCATCTATTATCCATCGTGTGTGTGTGTGTGTGTGTGTGTGTGTAAAACAGAGGAGGACAGCCTCTATGTGCATGCATGTGGGGAGGTCAGAGGACAGCTTATAGGGGTCAGTTCTCTCCTTCCATCATGGATAGAATTAGGTGGTTAGGCTTGGTGGCAAGTGCATTAACCAGCTCAGTCATCTTACCCACACAGGTACATTTTAAAAATGTCTCCAAGCCATGGTTTTGTTACTTGCAAGGGATGATAGTGTTGTCTAAGTGATGTCATGTGTGAAAACTGTGTGATACAATGTCTGGAGCAAGAACACAGAATGACTACAGCTGTCACCATCACTGATGATGCAGTTTCTCTTGGTGTCCTCTTCTGCTTGGTGTGACTGTTTTGCCTCTCTGTCCTATCTTCCTCCCCCTTTTCCTCCCTGTGTCTCCTCCCCATCCCTTTTCCTCTACCTTCAGCTCCCCTTTCTTCTTCCTGTACTCCTCCTATACTTCCTCCTCCTCCTCTTCTTTTTTTCCTCCTTCTTCCTCATCTACCCTCCCCTTCCTTCTTCTTCCTTTTCTTTTTTCTTTCTTTTCCTTTTTTCTTCTTCCTTCATCATCATCACCACCACCACCCTTGGAATCCAATAGCACAAATAGAAACAAGCATTATTTTTTATAAAATAATCTGTCCTGAGATCTTTCCCACATTCTTAATGTCATGACAACGACAAGTAGATGACTGGCCACCCAGCAAGCTCTATCCTCTGGCACCATCTGGTTCAGGTGGCAGTAGGTCTTAGGTGAAAAGACTGAGTTGAACCCTTTTCTGAGCCTGGTGGAGTGAGGCTGTGAGGCTTCCACAGTGCCTCAGACTTTCTAGTTTCTTTATCTGGAGAGAGAAATCTTTCAATCTTTTCTCTAGACTGGAGGCCAGCATTCATTTCCAGCAAAGCTTTTGATATTTATTTTATTTCCAGCAGAGTTAAATTGTAGTAATTAATCCAGTCTAAAAATGTCCCCTAAGAAACGAACACCACAGAAAAGAAACTTAGAGCCCCATTTAAAGTATTTGTAAGTAATTTCTCATGGTTAATTGGTCCTTCCAGGCAAAAATCATACTGTTTCAACAAACACTGGTCAATCCAACGTGAACGAATGGTCAAAGAAAGTTACCTAGAAGCACTGGAACCTGAAGCAGCTCACATAATAAAGCTCTTTATCTACCTTTATTCTGGAAGCTGAATTCCAACCGGGGGTGAGCAGGTGGGAAGACCTGCTCTAGTGAAGACTTCTGCATGCCTTGTGGCATTCCTGATTTAAGGCAACAACATTTCTTCTTGGGTGGACAGGACAGGTGATTTCCAGAAACAATGACTTAAGACGGGTATGGTGGTGCAGGCCTGTAATCTCAGTACTTGGGAATAGAGACAAGAGGATTGATGCAAGTTCAAGGCCAGCCTGGGATGCATAGAAAGTTCCAGATCATCTGGGGCTATACAGTGAGAGTCTGTCAACCAACCAAACCAAACCAAACCAAACCAAACCAAACCAAACCAAACCAAACCAAACCAAACCAAACCCAAACCCAAACCAAACCAAACCAAACCAAACCCAAACTAAACCAGAAACTCACTGACTTGTAGGATAACCCTCATCTACATTTATTTCACAGAAATTTAAAAAAAGGTTAATTTGATGCCTGAATTGTTCAAATTGGAAAACTAGTTGCTTAACTTTGGAATGCTAAACTAAAATTATATACATCATCTGGATGGTGTCAAGTAGTGATTGGTTAGATGAGTCTATAGTTCAACGGGGTGAATATATTTGGGGGTTGCATATAAGTTGAAGGCATAAGAAGGTATTCGCTGGGTGGGGTGACACAGACAGGCAAACTAAGCTCCCCTTGGTAATGGTGTGGACATCTCTTTCCTTTATTATCAGAGAAGCTGAGTCTTAGGACTCACCATGTGCCCTCTTCTCTTGGGTGGCTTGGGCAATCACTTCAGTGCCCCAATTCCTTTGTGTTTTTGTGTCTTTGAGCTCTCCACAGGAGAGGTTGGCTACAGAGAGGAGATAGGTGCCTCCTGGGTGCACACAGGTGTGCAATGTGTTCCTTGATAAAGCTTCACTCATATTTTGTCCCTACTCTGTCTCCATCCTATGGCTTCCCCATGTTCATGAGTCTGGCAATCTTTTCTCCTTTTATTCTTTTAAGGAAAGAAACTTATGGAGGCTTTTGTCTGATTGGAGCCATTGGAAATTGTGCACGTTACGGCTGTCTATGCCCAGAACCTCTTTTTTTCTGGAGCTACATATAACCTCAGGTCCCTTATTGGACCATTTAGGTTTCATGCCTGACTTGTGAGCCAATCTGCTTTCTCCTTGGATGAGTGCCATCCAAATGGCTGCCTCTCGATGTATTCTGTCATTTCTTGCACAATCTTCTCTCTGTGTGATGACTGCTCTCTATTTGTTTCTATGTCATCTTAAAATGGTTGCTCTTTGTGGGTTTTAGTTCCTCCTTGTACCCTGTTCTGTTCTGTGTGACTATTATGCTTATATGTTTCTCCTCTCTTCTTGTTTTCCTTCTTCTGGTGTCTTCTCCCCGTCCTGCCTCTTCTATCTCCAACCTTCCTCCTCCTTCTTATATGCCTTCTGTATTTCTTCCTATCTCTTTCTCCTTCTCCTCTTTCTTCCTCCCCTTCTTCCTCCTCCTCTTTTTAATCTTTCTCTTCTTCCTTCCTCTCCTCCTCCAGATCCTCCTCTGTTTCTCCTGTTTCTGAAGGTACCACGTGTGTTCCAGTCAGGACAGAACCTGTCTGCTTTTCCCACTCCTGTATCCCCTAGTGTCTGGTATCCAATCAACATTCAATATCTGAGTGGATGGGGAGATCAACTTTGACCTAAAGACTTACAGGCAAAGGATATCAGTTGCTCTGTAAGAAAACAGGTAAAAGCCACTTACTATCATAATATTTTAGGAAAAGGAAGAAGCCCCTATCATTGTTTGTGAAGCTCGTCTTGATGAGCTTGTGGAGGGAAAGCACATCTCTCTCAGCTGAAGGAAGGGTATTGCTATTCTATGAATTCCTTTCTCACTGAAGTCTTTTTTGGAAGCCTTGTCTAGTCTTTAGCTGCAATTTGAGCTTCAACAGAAACCGCCTAGTTATTACCAAGCTGTGAAATGGTAACTTCACCATAATTTCACTTCATTTTTTCTTAAAGAAAATGGTGTGTCAGAGTAATTTTTCTGGAAAAGTTCAGTGTAGAAGACAAGATTTCTGGATAACAGTCCTGAAACACGTCTTGCTTTGGGAACTGGGTTAAACTAATTTCTCTTCCTGGACCTTGGTCTTCCACTTTTACAATGATAAGTCAGGGCAGGGCATTCCCATGGACTTCTCGTGGGGAGACTCTTTATCTATTAATCTAGTAGGATAAAAACTAACACATTGCAGTGTGGGACTTCACATGCAAGGACAAGATCTGAACAGTTATGGAAAATACCATGTGTCCCTAATCTTTAGGAATTTTGTAGATTTGCATCCCTGTGTAAACCTGCTGCACCTAGCAGGCAGTGACAGCTTTGACTACTGTCATCCTCTCTGACCTGTCCTTTATGTTGGGTTTATAGAATACATTTGCCACAAATGATGGATAAAGAGAAGGAACAATGT
This sequence comes from Apodemus sylvaticus, assembly GCF_947179515.1. NCBI lineage: Eukaryota > Metazoa > Chordata > Mammalia > Rodentia > Muridae > Apodemus > Apodemus sylvaticus. The sequence continues at coordinate 103,099,495 of NC_067481.1, read as the reverse complement.
TTAGACATGTTGCTACATCAAGTTCATCAGAAAATCTTATGTCTTACTACAAAATGTAATGAATGCATGGGCTTCTGGGAAGGGGTTGTTGATAAAAGATGGAACATCTCGGAAAAGGGATGCCACCCTCTATTGAGAGGGAAGAAAGACTTGCTCATCATCTCTCCATGAAATAACATTTAACGGATACTATGTCTTGAGAAATCCCTTCATGACACACAACTTCTCAGACAAGAACATCATTCTAGGAGGGTGGGTCAAGTCCCCAGATCCAGCTTTGCCACTTGGTTACTGGATGAATTTGGTGAACCTTCTTAAACTTTCTGAGCCTGTGTGTAGAACTGGTCATTGCTATTACTATCACATTCTAGGCTATTGTCTGCTCTGATCTTTAGACATGCTCTGCCTGCTGTCATCTTGAAACCACGGAAGCCTCGAGTACTGCACGAGATCCTCACAAAACTTGCCCAGGTGCAAGTGGGGAAATCTCATGAGTGCTTGAGGTCCCTCAATGCCTTGGTGATATCTAAGTGGTTAACAATTGCTAGGTGGTAGGAAGACTTTTCTCGATAGCCTAGCTGCCCTGTAAACTATGTTCCAATAATTAACTCCTCGTCCATGCTCCTGTGAGTTTCCCTAGAATATTTCTTGGTTTACTAAGTAGACTTGGGTAGAATAATTTCTTGATTTATTGTCTGCTCTATTTGGGGATGAGTGGAAATAGACTCCCCAGGAGAAGTCACATAACACAAGCAAGATATTTGGGGAGCTGTGTATGTTGTGTGTGTGTGTGTGTGTGTGTGAGATCCTGTGGCTACCTGACAGTACACTGTTGCTTGTGAGCTAAGGAAGTATTCTTTTCTTTTCTTTTCTTCTCTTTTCTTTTCTTTTCTCTTCTCTTCTCTTCTCTTCTCTTCTCTTTTCTTTTCTTCATTTCTTTTCTTTCTTTCTCTCTTTGTCTCTTTCTCTCTTTGTCTCTTTCTTTCTTTCTTTCTTTCTTTCTTTCTTTCTTTCTTTCTTTCTTTCTTTCTTTCTTTCTTTCTTTCTTTCTTTCTTTTTTTCTTTCTTTTGAGACATGGTTTCTCTGTGTAGCTCTGGCTGTCCTGGAACTCACTCTGTAGACCAGGCTGGCCTCGAACTCAGAAATCTGCCTGTCTCTGCCTCCCAAGTGCTGGGATTAAAGGAGTGCACCACCACAGCCCAGCCAAGTATTGTTTTCTAAAGTCATTATAATTCCTGATTCTTGGTCACGATAATTAATGGATTCAAGTGGATGTGTAGCGTCACCTCTAAGTTCATTTCTATCCACTTTAGATTGTTTCATTTATATTATGTAATACACTTAAATGGCAGGGGCCGTGATTATATCCATGGTGCAGATGAGGGAAAGAAGGTGGTCAAGTGTTCTGTGGTCTCACCTTCCTCACTGTCATCTCTATCACCCCTTATCTTTGAGACACCTCTGCCAAGGTCACATTTTCACTTTGTAACCTGGGAAGCTGAAACCTGGAGACTCTAGACACATTTCCTCAAGTTTCAAAGCAAATCTAAGACAACTTTGAAGCATAGATCTATATAATTTCCAGACCCAAAGTCTTTTCTCTACATAATGTTCCAGACAGAATCCACCTCTCTCTTAAAAATACCAGCTGCTTTAAACTGTAGCCCCTTCCCCTTCTCAATGGATCTCCATTTGACTAATTTTTAATTCTTGATAGTCATCCTTTTTTTCCTTCAGGTTTTACAGCCATTATGTTTTTTTTTTTTAATTTCTATCTCTTCAACAAAAATGCAAACTCTTTGAATACAAAGGTCCTGCCCTCCATTTTATTCTATTATTCTGTTCTGCCCTGGGAGATACCTAGCTCAAGGAAGGTGTGTCTCTAGTTTTTCAGTATATCAATAACTTCAGCTCTACCACTCTGTCCTTCCCTCTGATGATTTACTTTAGTGAATTCTCTACTGTCTTTGCACCTCAGTTTTCTTAAGAGCAAAATGAGAAGATGGTAACACCCACCTAATGGAATAGATGCAAGGATTGATGATGTTAATGTAACTAAGGGGCCTCAGACAAGGTCAAGGAAACATTAGCAACTCAAACAACTTAAACTATGATTAAAGAATCCATTGTACAGTTTTTAAGGATTTCAATTATCTCTTTATGACTTTGCCAATATTTGTTTTTACATATATTAGCTGATTGACTCCTTTAAGCATCTGTTATCTTCATCCTCACGTTATAGATGAGGAAGTGTAGGGATTAAAAGACAATGTATTTTTTTTTATGACTTTAATCAGTAACTGGGAGAGGCATTTATCTCTTGGCTCCCAACAAAGTCATCCTACCCTCTTCTATTGTCTCTCTGTGGAAGCTAGTCCAATTCCACAGTGCCAGTCCCATATTTCCATTCATTAAACTCAGAAGCTTTACACCATCAGTGTTGGTCTGCAAAATGTGTCACTGACACACTCCTTTAATTAATGCCAGTCTCAATGTAAAGCTGAATTAATAGGACTATTGTGTCTCGTGACCCAAGGCAATGCAATATCCAGGACCATCTATTTATATCTAAAGCATTTAAAACAATTCCCCTTCCTCCATTCTGCCACACACACAAAAATCAATTTATACTAAATGTTGTTACAAAACCATATTTATCACCCAAGGGATTAAGAAAAGCAAAGAGCCAATTTAATGACAGGATGTAGTTCATTATTTATTTCTAGCATGTAAATTATAGATTGTCATAAATTTTTTATCTTTTGGGTGGCCACTACTTTATTCTAGGGGAAAAATAGAGAAGCTTGCATCACAAAGAGCAAATGTCTCATCTCTGGGCATAAGAGCCAGCTCTTTTGCCTTCTGACAGACAATAATCTGTCAGAATGAAAAATTAATGGCCCTCCCTTAATTCATCATTGCGCACCTCTGTTCTAGTAATGCCTTCTTTCTCAGCCTCTCCCCACCCCCACTTCTCTTTCTCTGTCTCCTTCCTCTGCTCACCCACGCTGTGGCTCTGTGTACCATCAGTGAAATGAAGGCAGAGAAGTGTAGAGGTGGTGAAGAGGAGGAGAAGAAGAGACTGAACTTTGTTCTTGTACAGTGTCTGGGAAGGGGGGACTTTACTCATCAGAATTGGTGGTATGGATGCCAATAGTGTGTGTGCTATCAATCGTGTTGGAGATTCTTTCAAGGCTCAAGATAGGCAGAGGGGATCTTATACAGCATGGTGTTTCAACATGATATTTGTCAGGGCCATTACTAATCATCAGACCATAAGAAAGAGCCTTTGAGAGGAGATCATGAAATGGGTGAAGTTGATACCACTACTGGTTGAGCATAGGTGGGTCGTCAAGACCACTTGCCATTTTAAGACCTTTTATTTATCCTAAATCATTTCCCCTCCTGTGTCTCTTGAAGGCCCTTCTGAATTCTCTGGTTCTTTGGGAAGTGGACCTACAATTTCATTGTAGTAAATGCCTGTACTTCTTACCAAATCTTTCTACATAGTGTCCTTCTAGACAAACATCAGTCTTTAAGCATTGGCCCTGGTGCTTGTTTTGGCCATGGTCAGGTGAGGGCACGAATGGAGTCTCTTGCAACTCAAGCTGGCCTCAAGCCCACTAAGTGGCTGAGAATGACCTTAAGCTTCTGAGCCTCCTACCTCCACCTCCTGAGTGCTGACATTCCAGATGTAGCTTATCACATTTTTGTGTTTTCTTGTTGAAAACCCAAAATGCTTTGTTGGGGATGCTTGTTGAGCATTAAACCCAGGGATTCATGAGAGCTAGGCAAGACCTATATCAACTAAGCAACATTCCCAGTCCCATGAGAGCAGCTTTAAGCACAGATGTGTGATATGCCACATGTTTTCTTGCCACAATACCACCATACAAGTGTGGTGGAATGTATTATCATCATCTGGTTTCTTTGGTGACTACAGCAAGGTGTACAGCTCTGAAGACCCATTAGCCCTTTGAGGTATGAAAGGAAGCCTTATAGGTCTATAGGTTTATAGCCTGAGATCTGGGTGCACGTGCATCTGATATGCCATTCTCTTGCTTCCTCGAGGCCAAGTAGAGATGTCCTTCCTCTTCTGCAAGACATACCATCTTGTAGACTCTCAATCCTTCCATCGTTTCCCCCAAGGTTTTATTTGTTCTCCTTCCTTCCCATTTCCTACTCTATGTTTTTTGAAAGAGTTACATGCTCTTATTTCTTCCATTTATCACCTTTATTTCCTTTTTACTGATTATCAGATTTTTTCCAATGCCCCAGTGATGTTCTTGGAAATGTTCAATGCCTTTGGCTTTGTTGGATCTAGTTCATCTATTATACTAGATTTCATTAATGTGTCTGATACCATTGATTTGGTCTTCTACTTGAAATGCCATGGCACTTGAATTTTATTATACTTGAATCCCCTGAATCTTGGCGTGGCCTTTATCTCATTTTTCAAACAGTGTCCTACTTCAGTTTCTGCATCTGTCATTGTTGTTTTTCAGAATTCTAGAAGACATGAGCTTTTTCTACTACACAGTTCTGCCTCTTAAAGCTTCAACTTTTTTAGCACCATGGCCAAATTCACAGTCTCATGTCTTCTTAAAGATTTAGATGTAGCACAGCTAATATAGTGTCATCCTCAGAGACTACATGGGAATTTAACATCAAACACATGTCCAAAAAGGTACTCACTATCATCAATCTTAGTTAATAACTTTTGTGATATTATTATTACTATTATTGTTATTATTATTAATTATTATTTCATGTTTTCAGAGGGCTCCAGTCTGTCAGTGTTGAGGTCATGGAAGTGGGAAAGGCTTGGTGTACAGAATGAAGGTGTGAGGCATTGGTCTGTCAAAATGGTGAGGACCTGGAGGTGGAGTCAGTAGGTTGAAACAGGAAGCTCACATAAGATTTACAGGTCTACCACTAGTGACTTACTTTCTTTTGTTGTGCCAGGGAAATGTTAGTGAGCCCCCCAAAACAGACAGGAGCCAATCTGGTGCAACTCACAGCACAGTTTTTATTCTATTTGAGGTAGCTTGATTCCTCCCTCCCCCTCCCCCAACCCTCATGCACCACGGTCATACAGGATGTTTTGGTGGTGGAGGAACCCCTAATGTCTATCAGGGCAAGGCTTTATAGTAAACAGCAAGCAGGGAGTACGTATGCAAGTATCTAATTGGAAAGCTACTGTGGCCTTTAACATCATTGGCTGGTGCTGGGAGTCATCATAAGCTTAACTTCTGCTCCCCTCTCATTGGCGGTCATTAGGTAAGTGGTGGGCTTGTAACCTGGGGTGAAGGTTTGTGGGGAATAACCTGAAGACATTGGTCTTGTTGAGGGTGTAACCTGGAAACTGGTCTTGTGGGGGATTGTGGAACTAGGCTTGGGTTTTGTTGGGGGGCAACTTGGAAACTAATGCTAGGCACTGGCCTGTTAGTTTACCTGAGTTCAAACTTAGGTCAGGATCTCTAAAATGGAGAGTTCCATAGCTGTCAATACAGAGCCCCAGCTGGGGATGGAGGGTTTGGAGTAGAAGTCTGTGGGAGTGTTTAACAGCCACATCACACCAGTCTTCATTTTCAGTAAGTTCTCTCAAACTTGACCTCTGTTGCTGTGTTTCTGCCCTTCAGGTATGTATGCAGTATACTGTGATCCCAGTAGCATCCAAGATTTGGGATGCTCTCCCCTCCCCGCCCCACCATCCCAAGTTGCTTGTCTACTGCTCTGGAGTTTCAGGTAGATTGGTCTGCTCACCTTAAGAAAGCAGAAACAATCTGCAGCCCCACTTCTGCCTATCCTTGAACTGCAGAGCCCAGGGCACGGACACTTGGAGGTTAATTCATTTCCCACTTCCTGTCTCTATTGTGGCCTTGAGGACAGGGCTCAACATCAGGTCAAGTTCATGAGGCATCTTCCTCCAGATCATTGTATTTTGTCAGTGAGCTTCCTTTCCCTCTTTAATAAAACAACGTCCAAAATAGATTGGCTTGGCTTCCCAACAAATTGCCGTTGTGTAAGTGCTGGTTGCTTTGCATTGCTCAAGTATTCAGAGGGAATTGGTGATATCGTTGAGTGGCTACCGTGAAGATTTATGTGCAGAGCAGAAAAGGGTTGATTCCTTTTTCTATTTTTTTCTCCCCTTAAAGTAATAATAAAGATTACAAAAGAGAAATAAGCAAGGGAAGTTAATTTGAAATGAATCTTTAATCAGGTTTCATCTGTTCGAAGCAAACGTCTCCTTTGTTTGAGCGCGGCCACGGGGGTGGAGCCTGGAGACACCATTCTGTAGATGTATCCTCAAAGTCAAAGCCATTCTGACAGAAATCAAACGAGAAATAATTTCTCCCTGAAGGAATTCTGTTTCAGCTTAATGACGGCTCGAGTGTTCCTGTTCAAATGGCATAATGGGGCTTTTTAATTACGGTTCACACTGTCCAGTGTAATGGCAAGACTTTTACTTATTTATTTTTTTCCCTGAGCTCATTTGTTGAGTGTGTATTGCCAAATGCAGAGTTTACCCCAAGGTGAAAAAGCAAATTAACTTCTAAAGGTAGATGTGTGTTCAAACTTCCCTTTTATGGGAAAGGAGAATAGGGCCTGGCTCAGCTAATAGGGCACAAATTTCCACTACGGTTGGAAATTAATTTCCCAAGACCACTGGAGGGGCATGGTCAGAGGCACAAGGTGGACCATACAGTAGGATGCCTGTGCTAGTTTCTTTTATTTTCTTTTGTTGCATGATAGATAAAATAACCAGAAAAGAGCTAGCAACTCCAGGGACAGAGTTTATTTTGGCTCACAGTTCCTGAGAGGATCCAGATAAAGTCCATTATGGCAGGAAGACATGGAGGCAGGCGTGGAAGGCATGGTGACAGGAACATGAGGAAAGGGGGAGAGAGAGAGAGAGAGAGAGAGAGAGAGAGAGAGAGAGAGAGAGAGAGAGAGAGATATCAATGTGAGCTAGGGAACAAATGTTCGAACATGATTATATAAGGGGATGTTTTATATGAAACCACAGTGTCCAACATCAAAGCTGAAAAGCGAATTTGAATCTCTCCTGAGGAGGTTGGACTCAGGCTGCTTACCCCAGAACAATGGAGAATGTACTTCTGGGATGCTCTGAGGGAAAACTCCCATTTTTGTATTTTGCTCTGGTTCTGTGGAGTAGCAGGGTCATTTAGCCTTGGCCATTCATAGCAGAAATGTGTAGTGTAGAAGTTGTAGTGATGTAGAACCATAAGTTGGAATCTATCTCTTCTTCTTTCTTCTTCTTCTTCTTCTTCTTCTTCTTCTTCTTCTTCTTCTTCTTCTTCTTCTTCTTCTTCTTCTTCTTCTTCTTCCTCCTTCTCCTCCTCCTCTTCCTCCTTTTCCTCCTCCTCCTCCTCTTCCTCCTCCTCCTCCTCCTTCTTCTTTTCTCAAGACAGGGTTTCTTTGTATAGTCCTGGATGTCCTGGAACTCACTGTGTAGACCAGGCTAGCCTCAAACTCAGAAATACTCCTGCCTCTGCCTCCCATGTGCTGAGAATAAAGGCATGTGACACCACTGCTCAGCACCCATCCCTGCTTCTTATCAGTTCTAGAATTTGCTCAAGCTCTCTGAGTATGCATGGTGATAGGAAGAGACATGGGTGGGGAAAACTGGAGTCATACGGTGTTCTTATACTATGGTAGAAGCTGCTGCAAGCACACACAGGTCTGAATGAAGCTGTTCAAGTCCAGCTCTAATTTCTACTCTCTGTCTAGTTAGACATATTGCTCAGGGATCCCATCTCTGCCTCTCATCTGCTGGGATTATGTATGGGCAGGGCATCATTCCCACCCAGCCATTTTTCTTTTGAGTGCTAGATCTCTGAACTCTGGTCCTCATTCTTGCATGGCAAATCCTTTATCTGCTGAGCTATCTGCTCAGCCCAGAGCAACTTGGTATTAAATGACTGGATATCTTTATAATGACCTTTCTTTGTTTCTTTGCTGTCTAATTAGCAGAATTATAGTACTCTTGTGAACTAACCGGCCCTCAAATCAGAAGCCTGGGTATAATAATTTTCTAGCAAGACTTTAGGTCAAAAGATGGGGATACCTAGCTTTCTATTTTGCTTTAGAAAATGTAGAATTGAGAACACGTCTAGCTCACATGAGTGTTTAAGAAACAAGAGCTTGAAGGAAAATAGGGGGAGGAACCAGATGTCTGTTTTCTCTGTTGCGGAGCTGGGGCTGCTTCTATTTCCCTACTGTGCAATTCTAGATGGATGTAGGTCATTACTGGGGAGGGTGGGAAAGGATGCTGAATTAGTGTAGGAAATGACTGTAATTTTGGAGTTTGCAAAAGCTTCATGAAAACCTCCCTCTCTGTACCCGGCTTGTCTTACAGTATCATCTGTCTCCTTGAGCTGGCCAAGAGTGTCAGGGTACCACTGCCTACCTCCATCCTAGTTTCTCCTGACCCCTCACAGCTGCAGCAGGGCGTTTCCTAACAACAGTGTTTGCAGAGGTGCAATACATCTATGTGCACAAATTTGGACATGTGTGTTATGTTGATACTGTGTATTCTAGATGCATTCATCCCCTCCTTGGCCATTTGAAGGTCTAGTTTGATTTTTGATCTGTGAAATTGATGCTTAATTAAATAAATGTTGAGCGAAGGAAAAAATCTATCACAAGAAAATACAAGTCTGTGCAGCAAATAGGCATTCGATAGGTAGTTATTGAACAATGACTTTCTATCACTTTGGATGACTTGATTCCCACCACAAACTCTGTTTATATGATTTCAATCTTCTCACATCCTATGAATTAGTAATAAGCTAATTAGAGTTCATAATTTTCTGTTTTATGACTCAGTCACTGTGATGGGTCATCTCATCTTCAAGTTGATGAGATCTAGAATCACCTGAGGGAGGGGCCTCTGGGTATGCCTGTGGGGGATTATTTTGATTATGCTAATTGAGGTGGGAAGACTGATCTCCTGTGTACGACCCAGTCCCTGAGTTTGGATCCTGGACTCTATAAAAATGGGACAGAGATCTGAGCACAAACATTCAGTACTTCTTGACTATGAATGCAGAGTGAGCAGCTGTCTCATGTTCTCATCCCTGTGGCTTCCCTGTCTCTACAGACTATCAGCTGTTCTGACTTCCCTCCCACAATGGGCTATATAAAACCTGGCACTCTGAACTGAAATAAGCTAGCCCCTCTCTCCCTTAAGTTGATTTGGCCCTGGTATTTTATTACAGCAACAGGAAAAATAGCTAAGACGGACATATTGCCCAGTAGATATTTTCTGGAACAGGGCTGACTAGATTAAGGAAGAAGGAAGAAGAAGCAATAGTGGGGTGGTGATCACCAAGGAGAAGGGATTTGCCGTGACCATGCTGATCACTCATTGCACGGAGTGTCAATAAGATGGCTGCAGCTGTGGAGACCTGAAACCTCCTGGTCTTGAGTCCATCACACACTTGGGGTCTCAGCCTTTTGATGTTTTTATCTTTCATCTCAGAAGCAGCTACTCATGTCACTTTTGCAAGAGCCTGACACTAGAAGTGAGTTCAGACAGCTGGATTGTCAGGCATTTATATCTGTGATCTGGATTGAAACAGTTCCTCCAAAACTCTTCAAAGCGACACAGAGACTGTCTCAGATAACCTCTCCCATTTGATTTTAGTAGTTCATTCTAGAATCATTAAACTTTGACCTCTGACTTACATAGTATCAATGATATTGCCTATGACAACCACAAATATTGCCATATTCCTGACTTTTCCTATCTGTGTAAAACAAACAACACAAGTAATTCATTCTCTTATGTGGCAGGCTGACAGCACATTGGTAAACAGTTGACACACCCTGATCCTAGTCTGAGTATTTGATACCCAAGCCACCTCAGCTCATCTATTTAATAGTTCTCCTTAGTTCATTTCTCCCAAAGCCATGACCCTTTTACTCATGTGTCTGGGGCACCTCTGAAATGTAGACCTGTGAGCCCACACTAGTACAGGAGTCCAAGTTGTGTGCATGACTACTGCTTTTATCTTTGTCTTGTGATGTGGCCGACTGTCACTCAGTTCCTATTCCTAAGATCTAATTCCACCATGTATGAAATGGAGATCAGGATCCTTGTCTTTCTCACATCACTGGGTTTCTAGGAGAATTATATAAGCTAGTGGAAGCCAATTAAAAATTTTACAGTTCTATAACTATATGAGAGATTATTGGGTATAGTTAAATACAATTGGTGCTACTCAGTTAATGAAGCTATCTCCTCAAAGCACCACAGCCTTCTTCTTTACATTACTTGAAATGACAGAGTTATATCTGCTTGATGATTTAATCCTTATCTTCTCCCTCAGTCATGCTAAACTTCTTTGAGGACTGGATCTGTGAATGTATTGGCTGAGCTCTCGGGGCTGTAATCATTGGAGGTTGGTGGGTTCTGATTGCTCCAGTGGGGCAGTGCCCTCCACTTAGAGTCTAAATGTCTGTGAGGGTGGGATGCACAGAGAGAGCCTCCTGGGTAGCTGGGTGGAGAGCTGTCAGTGGGGAGTTCCATGCTTTTCCTTCTGACCAGCTTGGGGTTCTGGCAGTGGAGATGGAAAGTCTGTTAGCAGAATGGCCAGGAAGTGTTTCTCAGGTCCTTAGCCATCAGAGGAACACAAAAACTACTCTGAGACTTGGTCTCAGAATGGCTATCATCATCAAGAAAACAAATAAGGAATGCTGTTGAAGATGTGGAAAAACCCTTATTCGCTGTTGGTTGGGGCACGAACTGTTGTCACTACGGAAATCACTGTGGAGGTTTCCCCGAAACTTAAAGACAGAACTATGATATGACCCAGCTACAGAACTCCTGGGCTCTATATCCTACCACAGGGATATTTGTAGGTAAATGTTTATTGCCACTGTATTCACAATAACTAGGGAATGGAATCAACCTAGATGTCCATCAATAGATGAATGGTTAATGAAAATGGGGTACATAACAGAGTAAAACTTTATTAATATAGTTTTAGTTTTGAGATCATAACTACATCATTCATTCATTTCCTTTGCCCCCTCTAAACCCTATCATATATCCCTCCTTGATCTCTTTAAAATTCATGGCTTTTTTCACATTAATTGTTGTCATATGCATATATATATATATATATATGTATATAGCTATCTTAGTTTATATAATCTTATTTGTACGTACATTTTGAGGGCTGACCATTTAGTATTGGCTATCTAATTGGGATGCTTTTCCATGGGAAAGACTCTTTCACACCCAGGATTTCTTAGTTGCCTGGAGTTGAGTTATTGTGAGCTTCCCCTGTGCACTTTAGCATGTTTATTGGTGCCAGCCTTGTTCAGGTCCTGCTTTGACAGCCATGTTGGTAAGGTGTGGCTTCTGCCATTTCTAGGAGAAACAATCTCATAGCAATCTCCCTGCTCCTCTGGCTCTTAGGATCTTTCCATCCCCTCTTCTCAAATGATTTCTGATCTTAAGTGCTGGAGTTGTTCTGTAGATGTAACCCTTGAGACTGGGCCCCGCAACTCTGATATGATCCCATGTGTTCTTTCTGTAATGGTGTGCACATGTTATAAAGAGAAGTTTCTTTGATGAGGGATGAGAATAAATGATCTGTGGGTATAATGGCAAATGTTTAGAATGTAGTTAGAGATTTTGTTTTAGTAAAATGACAGTTGTAGGATTTCCTTTAAGATTCACAACTTCACTAGCCCCTAGTAGTTGGCTAGGTTTCCAGTACCAGGCATGATTTCTCTCTTGTTGATCAAGTCTTAAGTCAAATTAGAGAACTTTTGGTCACTGCCAAGGTATGCTTGTCACTACTGCACCCCTGGAGTTATCATTTCATGTTGGTCATTGTTGTGGTTTATAGGCTGCTTTCCTCTTTTTTAAACTTGCATGATAACTTCTAGCTAGCAACCATGATAGCTAGTCCTCAGGGAGGAGGTTTGGAGTATATCCATATTGGGGCCTTTGGGTCCTACATCTGAAGTGTATGGTGTCTTTAGTAACAGGGACTTCCATTTCACCATTATAGGGGACTAGCAAGGTCAACGGCAATGACCTGTAATGTTTTGAAACTCTATTGGATAAACCTGACCAACAACTCAAAAGTAAGCTTCTCATACTTAGTGTGTACACACACACACACACACACACACACACACACACACACACACACAAATTATTAGATATTCTATGGCTCTTGGAGGGAGCATTGTCAGGGCAAATGGAAACATTTAAACCATATATGATGAAAAACAATGAAGAAAAAGTAGGTTGAGGAGGAAAGGGTTTATTTGGCTTACACTTCTACATTATATTATACCTTTGAAGGAAGTCAGGACAAGAACTTCAAAAAGGAAAGGAACCTGGAGGCAGGAGCTGATGCAGAGGCCATGGGAGAGTGTTGCTTACTGGCTTGCTCCTCATGGCTTGCTCAGTCTGCTTTCTTATAGAACCCAGGACCACCTGCTTAGGGATGGCCCACCCACAATGGGCTGGGCCCTCCCCTATTGATCACTAATTGAGAAAATATAGCTGGATCTTATGAAGGCATTTTCTCAATTGAGGTTCCCTCCTTTCAGATGACTCTAGCTGGACTCAAGTTGACATAAAACTATCTAGCATGGTAGTTTTAGGTACGTAGTTAATAGTATGTACAACTTTCTCAGACACCATCACTGTGACACTACCTTTCTTCCTCCTTCTGTATTTATCTCCTTCCCTCCTTACCACCAATTAGAGCATCCTGTCTTCTCCAGTTCCCTATCAGATCACTTGTACCCTGATAGTCTTCTCTCTATTGCTAACCTTCATCCCCAAACCAGGCAATGGCTTAACTTTCCTGATTTTTGCAGCTGGATTCCAGGATATCCATGATATGCAGATTTGGGGCTCAGAGCCTCCAATGGGAGAGAATAGGGAATGTTTGTCTTTCTGGATCTGGGTTCCCTCCCCTAATGTGATCTTTTCCAGTTCCATCCATTTGCCTGAAAAGATCATTATTTCATTCCTTTTTATACAGTGGGATTTTATTCAGCTATAAAGAAGAAATGAAATTACGAATTTTGTGGGAAAACAGAAGCAACTGGAAAAATAAATACATTAAGTTAGATAAGCCAGGTTCAAAGAGAAAATTACTACATGGCTTCTGTTATGTGTGGATCCTAGCTTCTAATTTTCATGTGTGTATATGCAGGAAAGAAGGTGTGTGGGGGGTCAGGAATCTAGAAAGCAATCCATGAGGATGGTGGATGGGGAGGGCAATGTAACGTGGACATAACAATGGGGGAGGGAATCAAGGAGGAAGGCAGGGAGGTCGGGAAAGATGAAGTCAAACCGAGTGAGAAAATGTCTCAAGGAAAGTGTTACTTGGCATGTTAATTAAAAACTAAAATTAGAGCCAGGCATGATGGTGCATGACTTTAATCCTAGCACTTGGAAGGAAGAGGCAGGTGGATCTCTGAGTTCCAGGCCAACCTGATCTACAGAGTGAGTTACAGGATAGCCAAGGCTACACAGAGAAGCCCTGTCTCAAAAACTAGAGCAATCCAAAACCAAACCAAACAAAAAACAAATCAATGAAAATACCAACCAACCAACCAACCAACCAACCAACCAACCAACCAACCATCCAAAGAACCAAAAAAGTTAACTAAAATTCAAAACGATGCTGTAGTTCTGAAGGGGAGATTTACATTAGGAATGCAAGGCGGAAACTGTGGTATGAACATACCCCAAACTCAGACCAGATGTGTATGAAGTTGACAAAGATTCAAACGAAGAATGGGAGTAAAATAGACTCCTAGAGGCCCACAGAAACTGACCCTCACTCCATAAATGGCCAAGCAGCCCATGTCTAAATGTCACCAGTAAGCAGACGCTCAGGGCATAGGAAAGTCCTTTTGTTGTTAGCTCTAAATGGTGTGATATTGACCTCTGTCACCATGTAACCCTCCCTTTGTAGGAGCTTGCCTCGCTCTGCCAAGTATCCATCAGCACGTTTGAAGCCTGCCAGTCTACCTCTGGGATTTCTCCAGGAAAGCACTCCCGGCATCTTCTGTCATCCCGTACATGGTCTGAGTATCAGTCATTCACATTTGAGTGTGAAATTATCCCTCTAGGTCATTTGTACCATGGAAGTAAGTTGGTGTGGCACACATATTGATCTAGAAGCAGCTGGAATAATATAATATGTCAATTGGCCTGAGAAATGAGATGACAGATGAGTGTATGTGGACTACGGTCACAGACACTGGGCGGATCAAAAACCCGGGAGCCAAATATGGTGAGAGTGTAAGGCCATCTGAGTGGGAGTTTGGTTTGTATTGCTCAGTGTAATATCTTTTATGCCTTACGTGAGGTCGTGTATGCAGTAAGTGTTCAATTAGTGTTCATTGATAAATCATATGGAAAATGAAGCAGACTTTGCAATATCCTCTCAGGTCACAGAGTCTCTTTCCCAGGCCAGAGAGCGCCACATTCCAGGCCCATCAGTATCAGTCCTTCTTTTCCAAGGTTTCCCTGTTATTCTATGTCCAGCTCTAGTTGCTTGAGTTTTGATATTAGGATTACTCCCATGATGCTTTGCCATGAAGCATAGCTTCTGAGGGACTGAGGACCCTTCTTTTTGTGCTTGTCAGTGATTCTTTAGGGTGGAGCTAAATGCATGATTGGCAAGGGCATCCAGGTGCAGTTCTACCTGCTGCGGAAGTCACGTTTTTAAGTACAGGAGGGTACACTTCCCACAAAGCTCATTCTCTGTTAAGTCAGAGAAGCCAGTTCTCAGCATCCAGCCTTAACTTTTCTACCTATAAGTATTTATTGAACCTTTAAAAAATGAGCAGGTTTTAGATATTAGTCCTCTATCAGATGTAGGGTTGGCAAAGATCTTTTCCCAATCCATGGGTTGCTCTTTTGTCCTATTGGTCATGTCCTTTGCCTTACAGAAGTTTTGCAATTTATGAAGTCCCATTTGTCAATTGTTGATCTTAGGGTATAAGCTATTGGTGTTTCATTCAGGAAATTGCCCCCTGTAGCCATGTGTTTGGAGCTCTTCCCCATTTTCTCTTCTATTAGATTCATCGCATCTGGTTTTATGTGGAGGTCTTTGATCCACTTGGACTTGAGCGTTGTACAAGGAGATAAGAATGGATCAATTTGGGAAGTGGAATATCAGTTGAGATATAAATGGATGGGATTATTAATAAAACATATATGAGTAGGCTGATTTTGATGGCTTTTGCTGGTAAGATTGTTTAACTTCTGGTGTGATTTTAGATTATTTTCTTATCCATGGACCTCAGTTTTTTCATCAGCACAACAGAGTTGAAAGGCATATTCTAAGTGGGCACTTTCTGGTCTCAGAAGTCACCACTTCCACTGACTCTCCATAGTTTAACGCGTGCGCGCGTGTGTATAAAAGTGGTGTTTTGACTGGGCTATCTGGCCATCAAGCCCTCAGGATCTTCTGTCTTCCTCCAGTGCTTCAGTTACGGGTACTCCTCACAACAGGCTTTTACATGGTTGCTGGGGATTTGAACTAAGATCTTTATGTTTGTACAGCAAATACTTTAGCCATCTCTCCAGACCCCATATAATTTTACCTTTACGGTTGAATTCATACAGTAAGCAAGTCCATCATTACAGGAGCTTCCCTTGGCTTCTAGAAAGTACTGACAAGAAGAGATCAAGAGTCAGAGCCATTGGGGAGCAATAGTGACAGAGCAAAGAGAAGAAGCAAACAAACCCAGCTGTTCTGTGGACAGTAAGAAAAACACGCAGAGCTGTCTAACACTGCGTGACAGGCCCTCTGTCTGCTGTAACCTGCTGAGGCTGATCATGGGGCAGGCAGGTAGAGAACACGACAGAATCAAGGACTGGATTGCTGAGTACAGTTTGCAGGAGACAGGGGCAGGGCAGGAAGATACACTCAATGAGCCACCCTGTGGCTAGGGCTTTTATTGATGTGGGTTCACTGATTTCTGATAAGAACCTCCAGAGTAAATGGCCAATAAACCATATGAATAAATGTTGGACGTCACTAGGCACCAGAGAAACACATATCAAAACTACACAGATTCCATCTTACCCCAGTCAGAAGAGTGATTCTTAAGAAAATAAATAACAACAGATGCTGGCGAAGATGTGAGTATAAAGGAACTTATATACAATGCAAGGCTTTCCAGGAGTAAGTAGGAGAGACAGCTGCATCTCAGCTATAATTGCACTGCTATGACAGATGAGATCATAAACTTTGACTGACACTTGGTGACTGTTGTTATGCCAATACCACACACACAGGGCATGGGTAACGGGCCCATGCTCAGTCTCTGAGTCCAGTGCTCTGGAGTTTCCTTTTCTCATCTCTCTCTTAGCTGATTCCTATCCCTTGTCTTGCTGCCTCCACTTCCTGAGGACTCACAGAGGTCTACAAGTCCTCAGACATGCCAAGCTACTTCTAGCATTTGGATCTTTTGTGTCCCCCTCACTCACTTTTTTCTAGTGCTGAATTCATGGAGTTAGCCTCTGTAGCTGGGGCTCTCCTGAAGGTTTGTGGTTCGTCTGAGTTGGGGTCATATCCAGGCCAAAACAGCTTTGAATTCACTCTGTAGCCCAAGGTAGCTTATACATGTGATCCTCCTGCCTTTATCTCGGGAGTTCTGGGATTACACACTTGTGCCATCGTACCCTGTGGGTTTTCTCTCTTCTGGGGTGTCCCATATGGGACTCATCATTTGACCAAGGACATTTTGTGAGATGTTTCTCTGGTTTGGTTTCTTCTCCGAGTTTGGGCTGCCCAAGGAGAGAAAAGAAACTACCCACCTAACTAACTGACTTGCAAATATTATTAGAGATGGGAAAAAGCAAGAGTCTGCTGGCTGGGAGCAGCACCGCAGCCATCGATTGGGTAATAGGAAGCCCTCAGGTGTGAGTCCTCATTAAGGCAGAGGGGTATGAATCATTTTCTAATGACATCGCTTCGATCCCAGCAGCTCAGCATGCATCTCGCCTCCACGGTCGGGCTGCAAGTCAGGAGAGCCATTGGGGTCTGCAGCCAGGCTGCCTGCCATATGTTGTTTCTTACAATTAGCAGGTGCTTGGGGGGTGGGGAATAGATAGCCAGAGGCCAAGGCAGTGGCCTCTGCCAGGGATGCTCTCACAGGCCGCTCCTTTAAGAGGGCAAAAAGGGTGCACAGAAGTGAAATGGAACCACGAGGGGCTATGGGTGCAGGAGGAGGGGCCCTTGCTTCGATTGTCCCACACTCATTGATAAATCCTGGCAGGCCTGTGGCATGAGAAGGTTATTTTGATAATCTTTTTGCTGTCTGTCACATACTAGGGAGTGGACTGTAAAAATGTTAGCCCTTCCAGGAATAATCAGCATTAGTTATTATGTTATTTTCACCTTAACTTTTTACAGATGTCTCCTCTCATGTGAAATTGGCTACACTGAGATTCTGAGGTGTCCGTTTGCTCACACGCTGATAAATGCACACACTGTACCCCACATACTCACCATGGTCTAGAACATTGCCGACACTCAAAAGACTTTTCTCAGACCCTTTTTCAGTAGGTCCCTAGTCACCCTCTCTAGGGGAAAGAGCTCAGTCTTTATGTTTCTATGATGTGACAGTCATTTGTAAGCAAGGATCTTACATGAGTAAAATGACACCCTGTGCCGCGTTTTGTCCATTGCTTTTTCATTCAGCATAACATTTCTTGAAATTCATTCATGGCATGTGCATCAGTAGGCACTTCCTTTTTTTTTTTTTTTTTTTAAATATTACCAAATAGCACTTTGTTGCATGGACACACCATAGCTGGCTTATCTGTTCTAGTTGTAGATATATGGGATGCAGAGCTGAGGATTGGAGGAGGAGGACGAGGTGGCATCTTTCTGTCACCTGGGTTGTGTTAAGTCAGTGGTAATTATGCCACTTTACATGCTTAATGTGCTTGGCTCTTCTCCAAGATCCCTTTCTTTCTCCCCTCCTTCCTTGTGCCAGGTCCATGATCAAGACATGTTGTGGTCTGTGGAGGAGATAAGCAACCCACGGCGATGCTACATGTGTAATTACAGCTGTGATAACTGCTGTAAGAAGAAGGCGTGGCTCCTGGTGTCCAGGAGGTTCAGGGAGGCCTTCCCAAGGAAGCTAACTTCAGAGGAAATGACATTTTATTTCCCATAGGTCATAGGGGTGAAGAGGGAATAGAACATCTCAGCAGAGAGAGGAGCCTGTGAGACTGGAGACGGCATGATGCATTCAATGACCCACTAATAGATATCACACCTGCCACATAGAAGGAGCCAGATACTGCATTAAGAATTCAACAAACTCTTTGCTTCCTTCCTGCTGGGAAAAAAGAGAGTATTGGGCATCATTTGGGGAAGGAGATACCCATCAAGTCTTCTCTCACTGTCTATACTATAATTAAACATCTGATAGGTGCCGTAAGTGTGTACCAACTTAGGGCTGAGCAGCATGGCAAACATTTTTACATTTATTTCAAGTTCTACAGTGATTCCCTGAGGAAGATCATACTACCCATTTTGCACATTAGAAAACTGAGACTCCATGTGTAAACTGGTGCAGTTAGAGCAATACACCAAGGTAGTGGCAGCATCATGGTCCAAGCTTATCTGCCTTCAAGAGCTATGTTCTTTTCTGCCTGTCTCTGGTTGCCTGCTCCTTGCTTAGAAGCAAGGAACTGGGGAGAGGTAATGGTTTTAGTTAGTCTGTTAGTCTCTCCAAGTTAAATTTGGTTCAAATTGCTTCTTAATGAAAGGAGTCCAGCCACAATCTCTGTGAGCTCCCTTATGGGATAACTGACAGGCAGAGATTGCCAATACAGAGTCATTAATATGGAGTAATGATGAGTGATAAGAGATGGAGATCTAAGTGAACTATTAAATGACAATATCATTTTCTTGTCTTCTTCCCTTATGCATACTGACAGGAAGAAAGTTGATGCGATAATTTTATAAAACTCTCTGACACTTCCTTTTAACTCCCCTCCATTAGCTTAGTGTGATAATTGGCAAGAACAGACACATCAGAAGAGGAAACACACTCTTGAGAGACGGAAAGGAGCTTCACAATGGGACACAGCACTCTCTGTCTAGGGCTCCTGGGGAGATGGATAAAGCTTTTGATATATAAGCAAGAGTGCCTGAGTTTGGGTCCCCAGAACCCAGATAAAGCTGGATACGGTAGCATGCATCTATAATCTCAGCTCTCTTAAATTTATACACTCTTAGTTTTCCCGACTTTAAATTTGAGGTTCAGAGTTTACTCAGGACTATGGATAGCTTGGGATCTGCAACGTTCCTGTGTCTGAGAAATTTAATATCTCAGATGAGATGAGAGACTTAGACAGGAAAATGCCCAGAAACTCATGGGCCAGTTGGGGAGGTAAACAGAAACAAATGGTTCTACCTCAAACATGGTGGGAATCAAAGACTGACACCATAGGTTGTCCCCTGACCTCCGAATGTGTGTTGTGGCACAGGCATGCCTGCACTCACAAATGTAAGCCCCGCCTAGACACGAGGCCCCCACCCCCCCATCAAAGTCTTAATGGCACATGAAAGACTAAGTATTTCTTGTGACAACTTTAGTAGTTATAAAGTTTGTCTACTAGATCCTTAAAGCAGAGGGAAAAAGTGGACCTTTGACCTCTGGTCTTTTCTGTTGCCCTTCCTCCTGAACCCCGTTCCCATTTTACCAATCCTTCAAGGTCCAGCTAATTTTCACACAGCTTCTATATACTCTTAGTTTTCCTGACTTTAAATTTGAGGTTCAAAGTTTACTCAGGACTATGGATAGCTTGGGATCTGCAATGTTCCTGTAAGTGAGAAATTTAATATCTCAGACATGTAATTATTCCTTGTATTGAGAATTATGAAACCCAGGGCCTGGATGAGATTGTATATTCATTGGAATTATTTAAACTTGTTTTAAAGATCTTGACTTAGGTCTCCATGGTACAAGTGAAAACAGTGTAATGGGATGAATTGTGTCTTCCCTGAATTTCTATATTGATATTCTAATATCCAGGTCTTTCGAATGTAACCTTATTGGGTCACAGAGTCCTTAAAGAGGTAATTTAAAATGAAAACTTTAGGTGGTTTCTAATCCAGAATGGTGATTATCTTCCAAAAACAAAAAGGAAGAGGAGAAAGAGAAGAAAAAGGAGAGGAGGAGGAGAAGGAGAAGGAGGAGGAAAAGGAGAAGGAGGAGAAGGGGGAGACATGGACATGACACAGAGGAAGAAACAGAAGGAGGAAGCTAACTAAAACTCTAGGAGAGGCACAGAGCAGGTCTCTCCTAGCTCTAGGTAGAAATTAATTTTGTCAATTCCTCCATCTTCTAGTCTTCAATTTTGTGAGGAAATAAGGTTGTGGTTTAAGTCATCCAGCTTGTGGTTCTTTGTTAGAGTATTTCTAGCAAACTAATGCTTCAGTTAAATAAACAGCAATAAGGTAGGCAATTCAAATACCAATTGACTGTTGTTCATAAATATCTGGGGCCAGAGACATGGATCAGTTGGTAAAAAGGACTATTTTGAATCAAAAGGCTTGATATTTAAAGATATTGGATCTTATTTGGGAACACCATGATTAAATCTGTGCTAAATACTGGTACAAATAGATTAAATTCCCTTTCTGTTATTCCAGTTCTTAGGATTCCCCCAGAAGCTTTGGAGAGTGAACATATAGCTCCTTCACCCATTCAGCCACTCAATTACTGAAGTTTAAAATCTAGAGAAGTACTGCAGTATAATGCAAGCCAGTCTCTGGGTTACAATCACATTGGCCATGAGCTCTGGCAAACCACTTAGCCTTTCTGAGCCTTGTGTGGACTGGACTGAAGGGAGGAAGCTGGACTCATTCCTGCTGTCTAGCAACTGAGCAACATTCAGCAGACATTTTAATGTAGTGTGATGTAGGCCAATAGGACTTACAGAACTAAGAACAGTTTATTAACTTAAGAATTGATTTGCTGGAATAGATATGTTCTTCAAATAGTGGGAACTGCCCACAAGCTTCCATACTAAGTAAGCATCACTGAAGCCTCTCACCTCCCTTCCTTCCTCTCATCTTTCTTTCTTCCTTTTCCTCCATCTCTCCCTTTCTGCTTTCCTTTCCCTCCTCCTCCTTTCCCTTCCTTTCCTCCTCCTTTTCTTCCCCCTTCCCCCTTCCTTTCTTGTCTAGTTGCTCACCATAGCAACTTATTTCCTGTTGAGGGTAGAACTGTAAAAGATTTCCTAAACAGATGTGTAAAATATTTTTCTGTTTCTGCATCTTCTTTTGGAAATATAGTCTCCATGGTTATAATTTAGATGTAATTGAGGTTAGACTGGAGGAAGGTGGGCCTAGAATCCAGTATGACTGGTGTCATTAGAGTTGAAGTGACACAGGGATTGGTCGATACACAGGGGAGAATGGCACACAAAGTCACAAACACGCAGAAAGGAGGTAACTATGTGAACATGCAGTGTGAAGCTAGAAGATTGGCTTCATGACTGATTCCAGACTTCTGGCCTCTAGAAGTGTGAGAAAACAGGTGTTAATCGTTTCATCCCCTTTCCCCAACACCCATGTGTGCTACCTCACTGTGGGACCATTTCTCTGGGGCAGAGTTTGATTAGGGATGCACCTGTTACTGGCTGCAGAGTCTTGCTTTTCTGGCCATCTTGGTTCTAGGATCACATTCTTACCTACTTACTTATCCACTTTGATTTTTTCCCCCTAATGCTGAAAATATATTTAAAATTCAGAGAAGAGCCTTCCATTGGGCCACTGTGCTGACGATGCATTGGTTCAGGGCTGATCTATGCTGCTAAGAAACTATTTGATGGAGCTGGGAGTGCTGCTTTCCAGTGGGGTATTTGGTTTCTGGATCAGACTGTTTCCCACCAAGCTGCCACTTGGGTGCACAGGATCAGTGTTTCTTTATGTTTGTTTTCGGTGGAATTACTTGACCTTGGAGTGGATGACATTTACTCGTAAGCATTCTGTCTCAAATGCTCTTGAAATTCACCCCGTAGTTCTGATATACTGTCTTGAGTGGTGGCTCTGCCTATCTGAGCCTGCCTGCCTCTAGTAGTCTCCGTTCCAAATCATGTGTGGGACAAGGCAAGGTTGTGCCTTCTCCCTTGTCTTATTTATTGGCACATTAAGACCACTAATCACAATTAAAAATAACGATGCCATCAAGATTATTCAAATCAGGGACAACCAATTTCAACTACCATTACCTGGAGATGGAATTATGGATTCTGCTCTGTCTTCAGCACTTTTAAAGGACTCCCTTTCCATTATCCTTCCAGCCCCCATCAGACTCCTGAATTATACTGGGAATTAATATAATATGTAAAGTCACTTCTAAATGAACTCTGTCGTGCTGCTTTCGCTTTACCCACACCCCAGTCCCAGCACCTCCCTTGGTGCCTTCAGGTGTCAGGATGGGTCATTTTCAGTGCAACATCTGGTGTTGTTCTTGTGAACATCATCCCCCTCCAGGTATGTTCTTGGAGTGAGGCAGGGCTTTGCTTGTCTGGGTCATTTACATGGAAATGGAGTTCTACATTTCTACACATACCAAGTACCTGTGATATTTATTCCTCCAGCACCCAGGATTTTTTTTTTTTTTATAATGTTAGACACAGGAATAAAATTAATTCCTGTCTTTGTCTTTCTTTGAAGGTCTCTGGGATGGTGGGAGGGAGGACGTCAAGGCAAACTTTTCTCCAGAAGAAAAACTAGCTGAGATGTGAGTGATGGGAAGAAAATCTCTTAAGGAAACCTGGCAGTTGGGCTGAGGCTGAAGAAAGAATAAAGCCGTATAAAAGACATGAGCCACTCGTGGGCAGCACAAAGGGAGGTTAGTGAGGCAGGCACAGCGTGAGCCGGAAGTGGTATAGACACTCAGGAAGCCCGGGCGCAGCGTGAACCGGAAGTGGTATAGACACACAGGAAGCCCGGGCACAGTGTGAACCAGATGTGGTATAGCCACACAGGAAGCACAGTGTTTTTGCTGGGTGTTGCTTAGCAAGAGCTTTCCATAGTGATGCCTGCAATACAGAAAACCTGAGAAACTTTTGGAATGGACATGTGTGCCAGCCTGTCTTGTTCTTAGGAGAGAGGAGACCTGAAGGAGGCTCTATTTAACTCTTTTCTTGTTATCATCAGCCATTTACATGCTTCGCTGTGTGTCAGTAGTGACCTCTTTTCTATATCCTTCTGCTCCAGCTCCACAACAACTGTAGAGAAGGGCCCCAAGCTGGGGCTGTTAGTATGGTGTCCCTGTCTCTCCATATCTCCTCTAGCGCACAGCTATAGCTTGCACATTGCTCTGAGTGGGAGTTCAGCATGTTGAAGGGGTTCTTAGTGAGTAAAAGTGCTTGCTGAACAATCCTGAGGACCTGAGTTTATCCTCAGCACCACGTAAAACTTGGGAGTGGTAGCCATGCCTGTAAATCTCAGAGCTGAGGAGTCAGAGACAGGAGAATGCCCATGACTAGTTGAATTGGTAAGCTTCTGTTTCAAAAACCAAGGTGGAAAGCCACTGAGGAAGACATCTGACATTAACTTCTGGCCTCTAGATGCATGGGTATATATGTGTACATGCACTCAAACAGAGCATGTGCACACACACTTGTACACACACACACACACACACACACACACACAGAGAGAGAGAGAGAGAGAGAGAGAGAGAGAGAGAGAGAGAGAGAGAGAGAGAGAGAGAGAGGCTGGCTCAGGCATTGAGGAATTCTCTGTCCCGCTTCTACCCTTCTGGGATGACCAGTTAGACCTCAATAGACTTCTGAGAGCTTGTTTCCTCTCTCAGAAAATGGACTCAGTAAAAACTTACCTTCTGGGACCGCTGTGAGGATTAACAGAAATAATTCATGTTATAAAGCAGACTCAAAGGGTGTTATGTAGGATAATGACTACTTAAAGCTTATTTCCTTTAATCCAATTCTAGTTGTTCATGGATTAGATTTTGAGATCTTCAGTGACATTGAATGAGACATGTATCTCTGATTTTCCAGGACTTGGCAAGCCACTGGTACTCAATTCATGTCATCTGACCCTGCAGATAAGCTTGCTGTGGTTTGAAGCAAACAGTGGAGGGTGTGAGGAGAGGAGTGTTTGAAAGACAGTGTAGTGACTTTAACCTTGTGGGTGTGTTCCTCCCACCCTTCGAATCCCTTCCACTCAGCTGCTTCTGAACCATGTGTTTCTGGCGTTCACGGCTCCTCTGAGTAAGAAGCTGAGATGAGGCTTGCACTCAGTCCCGAGCTGAGACTTGCACCTCGTTTTCTTCTGGCTATCTATTCGTATTCCACTCCAGTAACTGATGTATACACACACACACACAGCTTTGTTCTGATATAATAAATACTGTTCAACAGTGGATATTAAAAACCCAGGAATTTATTTTTGAAAAGTGACAAGGGGTTAAAAAGTATTAGGAAAAGAAGATAACTGTAGAGTGGTCCCTGAGGCAGGTGAGGTATCTATCTGATCACCAAGGTCTCCTACATTCACAGGGGGATAATGGGTTGAAAACCAGCACTCAAGTAAACTGTTCAGTTGTGGAACCACACGAAGAAGCCATTACATCTATTTCCTATGCTGCATTTTAGTCTTCTATCATGTGGAATAACCCATTGTATTTAGTAGACTACAAATCTCATTCTTTTCCCGTGGAGCCTTTCTCTTCCTCCTTCCTTTCCTTCTCCCTCCCAAAAATTATCAAATGAAATCACCAAATCCTCTGGTAAAATGGAAGCTCTTCAACAGGGCACAAAGGAAGTCTTTCTCCTGCTTCAGTTCCTGCCTATCTTGCATACTAAGCAATGCACATTCCTTAATGAACATTTTCCATTCTCTCTACCCTCTGCCTCCTGCATATGCTGACATCTACCTAAAATACCTCTCTTTTTAAAACTGTATTTTGTTTATTTACTGGGGATGCAGCTATGGAGGTCAGAAGACAACAGGTAGGAATCAGTTCTTTTCTTCCACCACGTGAGTCCTCTGGGGATTGAATTTAGGTTGTCAGGCTTGGAGGCCAGCACCTTTACCCATGAAGACACCCCACCTGTGTCTAGAATATCTTTCTTGATACCTTCTCCAGGTGAGTATGCATGCTAGCTTGCAAATATGCACTTGTGTTTGTATGTGCATATGTGATTACATACACATGTACACACCTGCACACACACACACACACACACACACACACACACACACACACACACACACACTGACCTGGCTAATTTCACCATATCTTTCTAGTCTCTCTGCTCAGACATTGCTTTCTATAGGAATCCTCCCATGCCTTGCATATGGTCGAGCACACATATATATATGACCTCACCCCTATGCAAATAATTCTCTGGTGCCCCCCTGCTTGACCCCATTATAAATGACTCTATTATAATTGTCCTTCAGTCTTTTTCTAAATATTTCTGTCAAGGCCAAGGGTGTTGCATTTACTCATTAGCATATCTCTATCATTTAGCACCATGCATAGTACTTAGTAGGAGTCCATTGAATGTTTATGAAACTGCCTTTGCTGGTACAGGCCAGTACTTGAGATGCTGAGGCAGGAGGTTTGCAAGTCCTAGGCAAACCTGTTTCAAAAATAAAATAAATTATAAGGAAAATTGGCTACAGATGTAGTTGTCTGGTGCTTGCCTAGCATGATGATGCCCTAGGTTCAAATCTTAGAACAGCAAAATAAATAATGAGAAGAACAAGTGACATCATTCGTAATCTGGACATGAGGTATAGCCATGGAATAGTGAGGCCATTGTTGACATGGATGGTGAGGCATGGCCACAGTCAATCCCAATGAGAGTATTTCCTCATGATTACTTCCAAGATGGAATGTCAATAAGACAGTGCCACCCCCCCTCTGACATGACCTTCATTCACCTACTCTTCATATAGAGTTTGAATACTTGCTTGGTAACAGGCCTCAGGGACATAGCACCTAAGACTCAGTGTTGGCATCAGAGACTCGAATCCAAAGGCCACCAAAATTTGGGGCCTGGTTCTTACTCAGTACCTTCCTGTCAATTCTTTAATGGTTTGGGCATTCAAAAAGTTGTTGCATGAAACAAAATTAAATGATTTAAGGATGTACACATATACATGTGTATACCATGAAAAGCAGATGGTCTTATCACACATAGGAGAAGTTTTTGAGGGAGAGACAACCAGTACAGGACACAGGTTTAGAAGCAATAGAGTCACTCAGTTATATTACTGGTCACAGCTGGGTTCAAATCCCATTTCTGTCATAATCCATCTTTGATGGTCAATGTAGTTTCTCAAGCCTCTCTGTATCTGGAAAATGGGTCACAGAATTAGCTTCATTTGAGTCTCCTGATAATTCAGTGAATGATCAGTAATCTTTTAGCATGGAAGAAAGCATTTTCTGGGTGTTAGGTCATAATGATCATATGTAGAGGGCAAGGGTGATATTCTGTGTGGGACAATGGCAGGAAGTGGCACGTGTATGCAATGTTCTAGTTCATTTCCGCTGCTGTGATAAAACATGACAAATTCACCTTAGGGAAGAGAAGGCTTTACTGACTTTCAATGCTATTATTTCTGGGAAATCAAGGTAAGAACTTAAGGTATCATGTCCGTACTCAAGAGCAGAGAGACAAGAAATGGACACGTCCTTTTTTCTGTTAGAACTCAGCTAATTTTTTTCTTTTTCTTTTTCTGCTCTTATACAGTTCAGGGCCCAGCCCATGAAATAGTGCTGCCCACTTTCAAAGCAGGTCTTCCTACTTCAACGACGAAGACATGCCCACAGTCAGCCCTGATCTGGATAATTGCTTGCTAAGACTCTCTTCCCCAGGATGTTCTAGGCTGTGTCAAGTTCGATAGTTAAAATGAGCCAGTGCAAATGATATTAGAGATAGATTGAGATGTGAATGTGAGTCATGATTTGTGTGTGTGTGTGTGTGTATGCATGTGTGTGTGTGCGCGCGTGTGTGCGTGCATGCATGTGTGTGTGTGTTCTGTTTGAAAGTCCCCCTGGATTATCTATAGCATATAGCATGATTATGTTTGCCTTTATTTAACTGGTAGCAAAAGAAATTCCTTGAGAAGAAAAGAGAGAGGAACGGTGGAAAATTGACAGAAATAAAAGAGAAAACACAATGGGACTGGGCAAAGAGGAATGGCAGAGGCAAGGTAGGAAAAAAATCTGCAGAATGATGCCAGGCTCAAGGGCTTGCATCTAGATTAGCGGGGAGTCATAGGACCAGCCTAGGGGCTCAAGCACAAGGGAGCTGTCAGGGTGATTTACAGATTTCCGACTCAGGGTTTAGTTGGATGATGAGGAATGGGCTCCCAGTGGCTCTTCCTGTAGAATTCAGTCTGGGCTGTGGAGGGCTACACATCTCAGGACTCCGCTCCACACACTGCAGGTGCCAATTACCCGGGGTCAAAGCGCAAGAGCAGTGTGCCTTGGGGTATGCTTTGCAGCCTCTAGACATTCAGCTGATCTTGCAAGAGCACATCTCTGCAATGTCACAACAGGGCTGATCTGTAAAACTTCCATCCCCCTTCCCTTCGGGCAGTAAATCCGAAGATATTTTTCTAGCTTTAATTTATTTTTTAAAGTAGCGTTATGAGCCCGTTAATAAAAGGTAAACTTAATCCTTGCCTGACTGTCACTCAGCCTCTTACTTCTCTCCTCTCGCCTGGGAAGTTCTGGAAACAATGCCAGCTCCTTTCTGCTGCACATAAAAAGGTTTATAGATCTCCAGCTCCCTACAACTCAGCCCAAAGTAGCTCTCACTTGACAGTCGTCAGAAATCAGTGTTGCTCTCTCTTCTACCCGGTTCCAGCCTGAACAAGGTCAGATGCAGCTCCACTGCCGCTGTTGGAATCACACTGGCCATGGCCGCGTGGATGTCTCTCATCAGAGGACGCCTCCATTTTTAACAGTGCTTGCCGGAAGCTTACACTTGTCAAATAGACTCCGGTTCTTCCTGAACTCGGTTGGGGGCTCAGATATGAGAAACCAGACTGAGCTATTTGCAGCAGACCCAGTCCTTCAAGTTAACATAGAGAAGGATTATGGGAAGGAGAAGCCATTTTACATCTGGGTACCTCTGGATATACTGGGCTAGATGTGAACACAGGGCGTCTGTCCAGGAGCCTCAGACACATATACTCTCTAGTTTCTGTGTTTATCATGTATACATGCTTTGTTTAACATGCAAAAATGAGACAAAGCAGGCTGGCCTCAACCTCAGCATTACTGACATTTTTGGTCCTAAAATTGTCTGTAGTGGTCAGGCTGCTACTCTGTTTATTGTGAGAATTCACTAGCATCTCAGGAAGCCTTGCTGACTGAATTTCAACAGCATCTCTCCACTTTGACAACTAAACATGCTCAGACATCGCCCCAGTCAAATTTGTGCTGAGAAGGGCAGTCCTGAAGCATACCTTTACCACTGGGTGTGGCTGGTTGTCAAACAGTGTGACCATGTTTGTTTGTTTGTTTTTTGTTGTTGTTGTAATTTTTGGCAATAAAAATCCCTTTATGCATAAAGTACAGATCTACATGAAGAACATGAATTGATTGACTGTCTGAGACGTTTGAATTTTGTTGAGGCTTGCCGATTAGGAAAAAGTGTTAAAATTATTTTTCAGAAGGAGATCCTTTCAAAAAGGTTTGTCTCATTCAGCATAGCAAAAGTAACTTTGCAAGAGCAATGAAGGTTACAGATTTTGAGACGCTGAAATTACCTGATTAACTGGGTTGGTCCATCCTAAATGGTTTCAGCATCACTGAAAGTAGAGGAACTCTCTGTTGGCTTAGAGAGATGAGGTACAAGAAGGAGGAGGCGGTCATCAGCAGAAAAGTCTACAGTTACTGGCTCTGAAGGTGACAGGTGGGCTGTGGAGAAAGAGGTTGGCTTCTAGAGGTTGGGACTGGTCTGCAGTTGACAGACAGAAAATGAGGGCTTTAAAAATAATAACAGCACCGGACTCAATTTAGTCCTTTAATAAGAACCAGAATGCTGCGTACGCTCTGCTGTCGAGGTCCCTGCTTATTTGTGACTGGCTATCTTCAGGAAATCCTTGCTGCCTTACCTTTAACATGTCTCCCTCCCAAACTCACTTATACTCCATGCTTCTGCCATGAGTATTCTTTGCCAGTCCTGCAAAGAACACTGTTGAAGTCAGTTTACTTGAAGTCAAATCTGGATCCTTTGGCCTATTGTCTGTAGAAAACTGGGGGCATTGCTCAATCTTTCTAACCCTCCATGTTCCCATCTATAAAATGAAGATATTAATGAAATCTACCTTGTAGAGCTAAATGAATTTGTATAAAGCTCTTGCCATGTTCGCTGATTAGAAAGCTCTCAACAAAACATCTTCATAATTAACATTATCTTATCATTGCCACTGTGATCCGTTCTACTGCCACCACCACCACCACCAGGATCATCACTGCTGCTATAACCATTACTATCATTATCACAAAACCACCACTGCAACTTGTCATTATAATCATGATGATTTCACCACAACCATCATCTTTATGATCACTGATATAATCCTCACCACTATTATAACCCAGGCCATTATCACTACCACCACCACCACCACCACCAAACAACAACAGCAGCATTCTCACCACCACCAGGTACATGCTACCACTACCAGCTTTCTCTCTCTCTCTCTCTCTTTCTTTCTTTCTTTCTTTCTTTCTTTCTTTCTTTCTTTCTTTCTTTCTTTCTTTCTTTCTTTCTTTCTTTCTTTCTTTCTTTTTGTTTTTTTGAGAGAGGGTTTCTCTGTGTAGCCCTGGCTGTCCTGGAACTCACTCTGTAGACCAGGCTGGCCTCAAACTCCGAAATCCACCTGCCTCTGCCTCCCAAGTGCTGGGACTAAAGGCATGTGCCCCCACTTCCTGGCCCACTACCAGCTTTCTTATTATCATCATCATCATCATTAACACCACAAATAGCAGGACCACTGCTACTGTCATCATTATCATCACAACAAGCATTATTATAATCATCATTATAATTATTGCTATCACCACCACCACCACCATCATCATCATCATCATCATCATCATCACCACTACCATTGTCCTGATCATTGCCATCTATCCATTCTTTGTACAGGTCCGAACATGTTGGACACATCTCCCTATGTATTATTCTGTAGTGAGGACTTATATTTCATTTAAAGTTTATATAAGATGCCTCTTCCCTTGAGAAGCCTCCTTTTAAAATTGGCAGAACTGCTTGTTTCTTTTCTGTGCTCAGAGTGTAGATTTTTCAAGGGCAGAGGACATTTGAAGTTGTTTGTTGATTCTCATCTCATTGCCCTTGGTAACCTGTGAACATCAATAGGTTCACAATAGAACACCAATAGAACATCAATAGCATCTTGAGATAGGGGTAGCTTTAAATGGAAAGTTAGCACTGTGGTTTAACAATGCCCATGTTTGATTTCTGGTATGATCTTTGAAGTCACAGAGTCTCTAGTTCAAGTCCCAGCTCTGCCATTATGTGGCTGACAGTAAGTGACTTTATATCTCAAAATGAACTTTGTAAAATAAAGATGAGATCCCCTGTATAACCTAGGGCTCAAGTAGTACTTTCTCTAAGAACTTGTATAAGAAACTTCTCTTGGCTTTCATTTCAACATCTGCCCAATATGGATTGTGATAGAACACTACATGTCTAGCATGAAGATTAAGTGAGATTATGTATATGCATTAACATACTGATAGGTGCATAGGAGGAGCTCAATAGATGCTTGTTAATATGACAAATAGACCAATGGTTTGACTGAGTGAGGCTGAGTAATCTTAGCTAAATCAACACTTTTTCCTTATTCTAAAATATTTGAACAATATGTGAAAACCCTCTAGATTCCTACTATTCTAACGTAAGCATCGTCATTAGTGGTGATTTTCCTTTCATAAAGATGGCAGGCAGAGCACAGTGTTTAAGAACCCAAGCAACAGAGACAAGTTTTAAGCTCTTCACTCAAATAATTAGTAAACTCTTTGTTCCTCAGTAAAAATAAAGAATAGGAATGACAAAGGTACTTGTCTTAGTGTTTTATTACTGGGAGAAAAGACATCATGACCAAGGCAACTCTTATAAAAATATCATTTAACTGGGTGCTTAGTTTATAGTTGTGAAGGCTGGTCCATTATCATCACTGTGGCGAAGCAGACAGGTATGGAGCTGGAGCAGTGACTGAGACTTTTACAACTGGATCCCTAGGCAGCAGTCAGAGACAGACAGACAGACAGACAGGTAGAGGGAGAGGGAGGGAGGGAGGGAGGGAGTGAGAGAGGGAGGCAGAGAGAGGGAGGGAGGGAGGGAGGGAGGGAGGGAGAGAGAGAGAGAGAGAGAGAGAGAGAGAGAGAGAGAGAGAGAGAGAGAGAGAGAGAGGAGGGAAACACTGGGCCTGGTGAGGACTCTTTAAACCTCAAACCCACCCCAGTGACACACCACCTCCAACAAGGACACACCTCCTAATCCTTCCCAAACAGTTCCACTAACTCGGGACCAAGCATTCAGACACAGGAGCCTGTGGGGACTATTTTCATTCAATCCATCACAGTACATACATCAGGTTGTTGGTAGGGGACGAGTTAATGATGAGTTAGTATTTATAACAATTATGCACTGAACAATATGCATGTACAATGCACTATATCTTAAAAGGAAATATGTCCTACCCTCCCCCCACTGCAATGTTAGATGGTGTTAACATGCTTTTCTTTTGGACTATGTGGTAATGTAGGGCTATTGATAATTGCTTGTTTTATAAAATTGTGTTCCTATCATGCATACCTTTCTGGAATGGGACTTTGTTTTTTAGCTCACAGTGCATCTACTATGAAATCTTCTCTGCAACAATAATTGGTATCAACAAGTAACTACATAATCATTATTTTACAGCAGAGATGCAAATCCTTTTATGCAACCATTCCTCTGGAAATGCTCATTTTATTTGTTTGTTGGAAAAACTTAAGCATTAAATGTTAGGTCGGAAGGATAGGGGAGGGGCCAGACAGACTGATTTTTATTTTTGAGCTGGAGCCTCCTTTGTGGGGTGAGCTATGGATTTGATGCATGTAGCGAGAAGTTCATTTTGAGTTAAGTAACTATCTGAAATCACCCAACAGTTAGATAATTGACCCAATTTAATTTTCTTATAGAAGGGACGACTGCTGGTTTGCTGCCTGATGTATAGGTGTGTCACTGAGCATATTACAAGCCAGTCAGCTAAGTATGAAGCTATTATTACTAATTAAAATCACTTTTCTGCAGAGCTCTCACCTCCTCCACCGCCTGCAGCACACCTGCCCACATTACCTAGGATTCACCCCTTTGGGAACAGTTAATGTGAGCCAGAAATCAATAGCTCAATTAACAATCAGGATTGGGCTTCCAGGCAACAGAGATCAAGATCAATAACTTATGTTCAGTGAAATTAAAGGCAGTTGTTAAGCCAACTGTTTAAAAGCTGTGGATGTTGACTGTTAGGATATGCACCGAAGCCCTCAGGCTCCTCTGCAGAGAGGTGGAGGAGACCGTTTCTTGTTGGTCTGTCTTCCACATGGACGAGCACCCAATGAAGCAAGCGTATCCTTTCCAAGTCTTTTTTTTTTTTTTATTCTGAAATAAATCTCCTGTTCTCAGGCCTGCTACGGGCATCTAAGATGTCTTTTGGAGACTTTTCTTTCATTAAGCATGGTGGTCAAAAACACAGTTCCAGAACCATCTCTCAGCATCTTTAGCATTTTCTTGGAGGCTAGTGAATAAAGTTTCCTTGTGTCTTCTATTTGTTTGACATTCCTAGAATTATAGCTCTCACCATTTGACTGATAGTTAATGAGCGCTTACATTGGAATTCCAAGCTTCACACTGAACTTTCTATGAGTTGGGCTAGTAACTTTAGAACTTTCTATGAGTTGGGCTAGTAACTTTAGAACTTTCTATGGGTTGGGATAGTAACTTTAGAATTATTCTTCATATGTTGTATCACTCACAGCACACATAGTTTTATCTGTTCATGCCTTTCTTTCAGTCCATGTAATTGTAACAGGCCCTAGACTTTAGCACAACTGACACCACATTAGAAGCATGGTTCTGACTTTAAAACCCAGTGTGTAGGCCCCAACATCTGCCAAAATGGGAACAAAGACCTTGTTTATAGTTCCAGGAAATTCCCCCAGTAAAAAGTCCCTAAATGTACTGATCTTGCTTTTTGGCTCCTATATTTCTACTTCTTACTAACTGAAGTGTGATGACTAGGATATGTGGTTGTTGTGCATAAAATCTGTAGGGTTTGGGACTGCATGATTTGGACATGTTTTCTGTGTAGCTACCAGCCAGCAGCAAAGACTTTCTTTTTGGCTTTATGAATATCTACATGGTAGTCTCTCACAACATGATAATGTAGTTAGGCTAGACCTAATAGAAGTAACAAATATCTTCAAACATGTAATAAATAGTCACGGCTTGTTTCTTGTGGGCAACAGTTCTGTGTTATTCAAGTCATCAAGCAGCACATCTTCAGTGGGAACTACCGAAGGCTCGTCGACCTTGCAGACGTTTTTGTCATTTATTGTCTGCTTATTAAATTTATCAAGATGGGGGTGGAGCAAGATAGCATGGAGGAGGTGACTTATCACTTCTTAAATGCCTGGTCTCAGAAGGGCATTCAGTAATCTGCTTCTATTCCATTACCCAGATGTACATCACCATACTACCGAGAAGGGAAGCAGGGATGAGAAAGAACTCTTATATATCATGTCCAAGAAATAAAAAGAAGAGGACAGACTTTGACTGTCAGGAATATCAGCTTTATCTTTATTATTATTATTATTATAATTATTATAATTCAACTTACTTTGTACATACATACAGCTTTAATTATTATGTCTTTCCCTTACAATGTTTTTTAGGTCTCTCTCTCTCTCTGTGTGTGTGTGTGTGTGTGTGTGTATGTGTGTGTGTATGTGAGAGAGAGAGAGAGAGAGAGAGAGAGAGAGAGAGAGAGAGAGAGAGAGACAGAAAGTATAGGTTCCTAAGGAGGTCAAAGAGGGTAGCAGATCCTCTGGAACTGGTGTTAACAGGTGACTGTGAGTTCCTGATGTGGGTGCTGTCAGCTGAGCTTGGAGTGTATGAAGTATCGAAATGAGCTCATAACTGATGAACCAAATATCCTGTTCCCTTTCTTTTTCTTGGGATCCAGAGAGGGAACTCATCCTATTTGATGAGATGGCCCACATCTCTAAACATATGACTCACATGTGGCCAAACACGCTCTTTCTTGGGAAAGGTCACAAAAGGAAGGTTCTTGTGGGTATCTTCCTGTTTATCTGTTCCCTGTGCACCTCATGGTCCTACCATGGGGCCAGAATCAGTGGATCTAAAGATCCAGTGGAACCCCTGGAACACAGTCACATAATACCCACACCCACACTCATACAACACACATCACACACACATACCCATACATACCTCAACACCACACTATACATAACACACACACATACACACACACACACACACACAGACACCACTCACACATACATATATACATACCACACATACCACAAACACACAGTCACACAATACCCACACCCACACTCATACAACACACATCACACACATATACACATACATACCCCAACACCACACTATACATACCACACACACACACACACACACACACACACACACACAGCCAGTTGTGATGGCTCATATTTGTAACCACAGCACTTAAGAGCAAAGTAAGGAAGCTCTGGGTCTTGCTGGCCAGCCAGCCTAGCTCATTCAGTGAGTTCCAGGATCCTGAGAGACCCTCTCTGAAAAAGAGAACTAAGGTAGGCTGTACAGAAGGAATGACAACTGAGGCTGTTCTTTGATCACCACAGGCACATACACACATGCACACATGCACACATGCACACACACAGGCACACATGCATACCTGTGAACACAGTGCATCTGTACACACACACAAATCACACACCATCCACACTAAAAACACACCTGCAGGTACACAATGTACATGTATGCACATGTGCAAACATGCCCACAATGGCATTAAAAATAAGCTACATGTGTTCATTATGTATAAGATGGTAAGAAAGAGGCAAAGCAATTGGAGTGTGAATCACAAACTACACATAACAACTGGCAATACATATTTTATCCTATGGCATATTTTATCCTAAATATTTTCCCTATTAGAATTATCTGATCAAACACTGGGAAACTTCCTTCCTGCAAAGTTTTGGCTTAACTATATACCATAAATATTCTTCTCAGCCATTAGGGCCCATCACAGACATTATTTGCAGTGGCGGTACAATGTCCCTTTTTGCAGTTAGACACTGACTCAAACCGTCTTCGATTGAATATTTATGTTGTTTTTAGCTTTTCAGTCTTATAAATAACTCTGGAATTACTAATTTTTAATTTTATATATTTTACCACTACAGAAGTGAGAAACTACCACACATAAAATCCTGAAAAAGCAAAAAGACATCCAACTATCTGAGTGCTATCATAACCACGGCTAATATTTTCCTGCATTTTCTCCTCGCCTTTTCTCCCACACATAATTTTATGCTCTCTTTTCCTCCTGACTATAAAAGTGATCTATGGTGAGTCTCTAAAGATATGAAAGTGCAGCAATGAGGAAGCAGGCGCAAAAATCATTCTTAATTCCTTCACCCGGAAGCAGCCACTTAGAAAGTCTTTGGCCCGCTTTCTTACATTATTGTTATTAATAGTGGTATTATTAATGACTTCTTATTTTCTATAATGGAGACCGTGTTAAACCTGCAATCCTTTTGTGCTTGCTCAATTCTGCATCTAGGTCTTCCTTCCTGTGTGTAAAAGCTTTAAGAGATAGTTTAAAAGCATTGATTTCTATAACAAAATATGTTAACGACTGCACAACATCCCTTTGAGCAGATCTGTCACAAGCAATTCAACATTCCCCGAAGGGTGACGGTTCTAGCTGTAATGTGCTTTGCTGTACAAGTGACTTTGCACATGCATTTTGGTCACATTCAGCTGACTCCTTTAGGACAGGTTGATAGGAGCAGAATTACATGTCATGTTTTAGAAACACATGATGGTTTTAACAGTGTCTATAGGCACTTTCAGACATAGGGAATGCCAGGCTGTATCTTCATTTCTACCTACCTTCAGTTAATATATTTTATTTTGTGCATGTATTCATGTAGTGTGTGTGTGTGTGCATGTGCATGTGCATGCAGATGCACTGTGTTTACAGGTGTGTGTGTGCATGCAGATGCACCATGTTCACAGGTACACACACACACACACACACACACACACACACCAGGTCGGGGGACAGCTTGTGGGACTTGGTTCTCTCCTTCCACCTTTTGCTCTGGGTGGGTTCTTAGGATTGAATTCAGGCCATTACTCTTGGCATTAAGCATTTTACCCACTGAGACATCTTTCTGGACCTTTCTATATTTATTAGTATTTATTACTTGCATAAAGCAAGGCTTTCTTTGCCAACATTTCCATACATTTATGTAATGTACACTGACCATATTCAAATCCTCTGCTACTCTTTCTTACTTCCCCTTTCTTTCTTGCCTTTCCTCTTTGCTTTGGCTTTATGCTTCCCTCCCCCTAGATGCACGAAGGAGAAAAATCACAGGATACTTGCCTTTTTGAAAGAGGCTACTCTCACTTAACACGGTGATCTCAAGTTCTGTCCATTTTTCTGCAAGCAATATAGTTCATTCCTCTTTATGACAGAATAAAACTCCATCTCCCTATCCATCCACCAGCCCATCCATCCCAAGAAGGGCACCTTGGTGGATTCTGTATAGTGACCATTGGGAACCTTGGGTGTTCCAGTCTCTCCATGGTGTGCTGATTGAGTTCCCCTCAGGGAATGCCCAGGAGTGATGGAGCTGACTGCATGGCGGGTCTAGTCTAGGCTTTGGAGGAACCTCTGCACTGGCTTCACTGTGGTACTTCCTTCTACCTCTTCATCAGTGTTTGTTGTGCTTTGCTTTCTTGATGATGGGCAGTCTGATTAATCTCTTGTTATGTTCTCTCCTCCCTGAAATCTTGGCATCAGGAGACAGGGATCCTGTCTTCTTCTGCCTCATCAAGGGTGAATGGATGTCCTATGGCAAAGTGCTAGCACACAGCAGGTGAGCTACAGATTTCTTACAAATAAATATCTTTTGATTTGTTCATTGACAATTTCCTACAGATACATAATGTACTTAGATCACATTTATCCTATTCCTCTCTCTCTTATCCTGCTCACTCACCATGAAATCCTTCTTGACAACATATCCTCCTCCTATGTTCATGCCTTTTTAATTTTTGTAACCCGTGGAATTTAATCAGGACTGCTTGTATGTGCACAGGTGTGAGGGTAATTAGTGGACTGTGGGCAATGTAGCAGTGGCTACATCACTGAAAAAAATGGCTCCCATTCCTCAACAGGCATCAACTAATGACATCTGCGTGGGTAGTGGGGCCTTATGTGTTGCCTCTCCCATCAGGGATGGAGTGTTGTTTGGCTTGAGCTTGTGCAGGAAACCACAACTGTTGAGAGTTCCTGAGTGCGGCAGCCATGGCATTTCCAGAGGACTGTTCCACAGCACCCTCCAGCTCATTTTCCAGCTCTTCACATCCTTCTACCCACCCTGAGCTCTGAGGTTGAGGCGCGTCCTGGGTGGTTTTATGTCAATCTAACACAAGCTGGTCCCATTTGGCAAGAAAGAATCTTAATTGAGAAAATGCCCCCCATCCCAGATAGGCCTGTGGGGATGAAGCCTGTGATACAGTTTCTTAATTAGTGATTGATGTAAGAGGCTCAGCCCATTGTGGGTGGCACCTTCGGTCAGGTGGTCTTAGGGTGTATAAGAAAGCAAACTGAGCGAGCCTTTGGGAGCAAGCCAGAAAGCAGCACTCTTCCGTGACCTCTGTATCAGTTCTTACAGCCAGGTTCCTGCCTTGAGTGTCTGCCCTGACTTCCTTCAACTATGGGATGTGATGTGGAAGTAAAAGCCACATAAACACTTTGCTTTAGAATTTACTTATGGTCATGGAACCTTACTACCACAGCAATAGGAACCCTAACTAAGATAATATTTAGTGTAGGACTAGGACTCTTTAATGATTTATTTTCAGCATTTTATCAAGTATGGTTCTCTTTACTAACTGCTGCTCATTGCAAAAGAAGATTCTCTGGCCAATGCCTGAGTATAAGCCTAAATATTTGGAAGCAGCTTGACAATAATGTCCATTTAATGAAAAGACAATAACAGCTTCCCTCTTAGTATTTAAGAACCACCTAGCAATGGGCTTTTAATTTTATTTTTTTTACCTTTCTTTTTTTAAAAAATTTTTATTAGATATTTGCTTTATTTATATTTCAAATGGCATCCTTTTTCCTTGTTTCTCCTCTGAAAACCTCCTACCTTTCCCCTGTTTACCAACCCCCCCCCCACTTTCCTGACCTGGCATTTCCCTACACTGGGGCATCAAGCCTTCACAGGACCAATGGCCTCTCCTCTCATTGATGTCTGTAAAGGCCATCCTCTGCTACATATATAGCCATGGGCTTTTAACCAGGTTTGTAGGTTTGAGCTTCAATCTTTGCTCGGTGAAGGAATGAGATACTGTCCAACACAGTCAGCACATCAGTGTACTGTACAATTGAATGCAGATATTGCTATGGCTAATATGCAGATTGGCAAACTGAGGTTCAGAAAAACTTACTGTCATTATTGAGATGGAATTTTGGTTGCCTTTTTCTATTTTATTTTGAATATGCACGTGCACACACACATGTGCAAGTACATGAGAGTGTGTGGGTTTATATGTGAGCATGTGAGTGGAAAGGCCAGAGGTCACCCTCTCTTATCCTTCCTCAGTTGTTGTCCACTTTGAGTTTTTTAGACAGGGTCTCACTGGATTGAACCTGTCTATTGGCAAAGCTGGCTTGATCATGAGCACAGGAATCTGCCGATTGCTGCTTCACCAACATTGGGATTACAAGTGGAATCCCACTCTCAGCTGCAAATGTGAGTTTTTGGAATTGAACTCAGGTCCTCATACTTATGAAGCACAAATTTACAAACTGAATTACCTCCATAGCTTCTTATTTTAAAATTAGGTTTGGGAAAAGTAGTACCCATTCGTGGTTTGAGCACGTGCAACTTAAAAGATTCTTACTGAGAGGGGTGAAGGCAGTGGCAGCTCTGCTGCTCCCCTTCTGGGAAGCTGCTCTCTGAAGCTCCTTTTGAAGCCATGGAAGTCTGCATTTCACTCTGGATTTAGTACCAGCCTTTCAGTTTCTGTGCGTATGATTTCTCTGATTCTGATTGGGCTTCCGTTGGATCTATAGGCCAGCTGAGGGAGAATCGACATTTTAACTCACTTCAATCCATGAACAAGACTTCTTTCCCCTTGCCGTCTGTTTAGATCTTGTTTAATTTCGTTCAGTAATGTCTTGTACATGTCAGCGAAGTCTTATTGTACGTCATATGTCAGATTTATTTCTACATTTTATGCTTTTGATGCTATTGTAGACACTATTTATTTTAAAACTTCAACTCCACTTGTTTGCTTGTATGGAAATGCAATCAATTTTTGTAATTGTGTATTTATTTTTATTTGAGTTGTTGGACTTATTGACATAAAGTTCAATATGGTGTTCATAATATTTCTTTATTATTCTTTTACTATCTGTGTCAATAGTCTCCTTCTCATTCCTAATCATAGTAATTTATGCCTTCTGTGGTGGTTTTCATTGTACATCTAAATAGAGGTTTATCAATATGATTGAGTTTTTTTTTTTGTCAAAGAAGAATCTTTTGGTTTTATTGATCTCCATTTCATTGATTTCTACTGTGATCTTTCTTATTGTGGTTTGCATACAAAATGCCACCTCTCTTCCCAAATGATTCATCTGCTGAAGGCTTAGTCCCCAGCAGGTGGCACTACTTTAAGAGCTGGAGGAAACTTCAGTGGGGGAGGAACAGTCTAGCTAGGGAAGGAAGTCACAGTGGCTGCACTTGCAGGTATTTTGCTCCTGTCTCTCTTCCTCCTTCTGGTCTACCTGGAGGTGAGGACCTGCTGCAGCATGATATCCCCACTGTCATGTTCTCTCCAGGTGCACAGCACAAAGCAACATTGGTGACTGTAGCATCTGGGTGATGAGTCAAGGCAACCACTGACTGACACGTCTGGACATTGAGCCAAAGAATCAGTTCCTCTCTCGGAGTAGTTAATATCTGGTGTTTTGACACAGCTCTGATAATACCAAAGAACACATTTATTTTCTTTTTATGCTCACTTTGTTTATTTTCTCTTTTGTTTTGTTTTACCTAGGGATGTTGATTGAACATTCATGAAGAACATACATTCCCCCTTAATTTGTTGCTTGAGTGGCATACCACAAGTACACACACACACACACACACACACACACACACACACACACACACTAAATTAAATTACTTCAAAGTGGTTCCCATAACATAGAAGAGGAGACAGAGAAAATGTAAGAGCTGGAAGATATGGGTGATGAAATACTCTTCTGAACATGACATGGGTATCACACTCATTAGCTCACAGCAGCTTTGGTTGCCTGCTTAAGACCTGCACAAGCTCATGCCAACCCCAATTTTGGTATAAATGGGGCAGGCACTTTACTGGTCCCACTTCTTTTTTTTTTTTAATTTTTTTTATTCGATATAATTTTTTTACATTTCAAATGATTTCCCCTTTTCTAGTCCCCCCACTCCCCAAAAGTCCCGCAAGCCCCCTTCTCTTCCCCTGTCCTCCCACCCACCTCTTCCCACTTCCCCGTTCTGGTTTTGCCGAATAATGTTTCACTGAGTCTTTCCAGAACCAGGGGCCACTCCTCCTTTCTTCTTGTACCTCATTTGATGTGTGGATTATGTTTTGGGTATTCCAGTTTTCTAGGTTAATATCTACTTATTAGTGAGTGCATACCATGATTCACCTTTTGAGTCTGGGTTACCTCACTTAGTATGATGTTCTCTAGCTCCATCCATTTGCCTAAGAATTTCATGAATTCATTGTTTCTAATGGCTGAATAGTACTCCATTGTGTAGACATACCACATTTTTTGCATCCACTCTTCTGTTGAGGGATACCTGGGTTCTTTCCAGCATCTGGCAATTATAAATAGGGCTGCTATGAACATAGTAGAGCATGTATCCTTATTACATGGTGGGGAATCCTCTGGGTATATGCCCAGGAGTGGTATAGCAGGATCTTCTGGAAGTGAGGTGCCCAGTTTTCGGAGGAACCGCCAGACTGATTTCCAGAGTGGTTGTACCAATTTGCAACCCCACCAGCAGTGGAGGAGTGTTCCTCTTTCTCCACACCCTCTCCAACACCTGCTGTCTCCTGAATTTTTAATCTTAGCCATTCTGACTGGTGTAAGATGAAATCTTAGGGTTGTTTTGATTTGCATTCCCCTAATGACTAATGAAGTTGAGCATTTTTTAAGATGCTTCTCCGCCATCCGAAGTTCTTCAGGTGAGAATTCTTTGTTTAACTCTGTACCCCATTTTTTAATAGGGTTGTTCAGTTTTCTGGAGTCTAACTTCTTGAGTTCTCTCTATATATTGGATATTAGCCCTCTATCTGATGTAGGATTGGTGAAGATCTTTTCCCAATTTGTTGGTTGCCGATTTGTCCTCTTGATGGTGTCCTTTGCCTTACAGAAACTTTGTAATTTTATGAGGTCCCATTTGTCAATTCTTGCTCTTAGAGCATACGCTATTGGTGTTCTGTTCAGAAACTTTCTCCCTGTACCGATGTCCTCAAGGGTCTTCCCCAGTTTCTTTTCTATTAGCTTCAGAGTGTCTGGCTTTATGTGGAGGTCCTTGATCCATTTGGATTTGAGCTTAGTACAAGGAGACAAGGATGGATCGATTCGAATTCTTCTGCATGCTGACCTCCAGTTGAACCAGCACCATTTGTTGAAAAGGCTATCTTTTTTCCATTGGATGTTTTCAGCCTCTTTGTCGAGGATCAACTGGCCATAGGTGTGTGGGTTCATTTCTGGATCTTCAATCCTGTTCCATTGATCCTCCTGCCTGTCACTGTACCAATACCATGCAGTTTTTTAACACTATTGCTCTGTAGTATTGCTTGAGGTCAGGGATACTGATTCCCCCAGATTTTCTTTTGTTGCTGAGAATAGTTTTAGCTATCCTGGGTTTTTTGTTGTTCCAGATGAATTTGATAATTGCTCTTTCTAACTCTGTGAAGAATTGAGTTGGGATTTTGATGGGTATTGCATTGAATCTGTATATTGCTTTTGGCAAAATGGCTATTTTAACTATATTGATTCTACCGATCCATGAGCATGGGAGGTTTTCCCATTTTTTGAGGTCTTCTTCCATTTCCTTCTTCAGAGTCTTGAAGTTCTTGTCATACAGATCTTTCACATGTTTGGTAAGAGTCACCCCAAGATACTTTATACTGTTTGTGGCTATTGTGAAGGGTGTCAGTTTCCTAATTTCTTTCTCAGCCTGCTTATCCTTTGAGTATAGGAAGGCCACTGATTTGCTTGAGTTGATTTTATAACCTGCCACTTTGCTGAAGTTGTTTATCAGCTGTAGGAGCTCTCTAGTGGAGTTTTTTGGGTCACTTAGGTAGACTATCATGTCGTCTGCAAATAATGATAGTTTGACTTCTTCCTTTCCAATTTGTATCCCTTTGACCTCCTTATGTTGTTGAATTGCCCGAGCGAGTACCTCAAGTACAATATTGAAAAGATAAGGAGAAAGGGGGCAGCCTTGTCTGGTCCCTGATTTCAGTGGGATTGCTTCAAGTTTCTCTCCATTTAGTTTGATGCTGGCTACCGGTTTGCTGTATATTGCTTTTACTATGTTTAGGTATGGGCCTTGAATTCCTGTTCTCTCCAAGACTTTAAGCATGAAAGGATGCTGGATTTTGTCAAATGCTTTTTCAGCATCCAATGAAATGACCATGTGGTTTTGTTCTTTGAGTTTACTGAAGAGATAGATCTTCAATTGATATCTTCCACGGGAGAGTCATTTTCTTTTGAGGTTCCCAGTGGTTAAGTTTTCTGTCCTCCAGTAGGTGGCTCCTCCCCCACACAGTGTGGGCAGCACCAGTTGCTCTTAGTGGGTTATCAAAAACAGAGGAAGGGGCTCAGCTCAGTGGTTAAGAGCACTGACTACTCTTCCTGGGGTCCTGAGTTCAATTCCCAGCAACCACATGGTGGCTTACAACCATCTCTAATGGGATCTGATGCCCTCTTCTGGTGTGTCAGAAGACAGCTACAGTGTACTGATTTACATGAATAAATAAATCTAAAAAAAAAAAAAGGAAAGGAATTTGAGAGGAGTGCATGTCGGGGAGTGTATGGTATGAGTTGGTGGTGGAATGGAAAGTGAATCTGATCATATTTCATAATTAATAATAAATCACAGCTTTCTTTTTAATTTTTGGTTTGATTTTTCAGGCTAGGTTAATTTCTTAACATTTGGGTGTTTTCAGATGTCTTTCTAGATAAGTTTCCTTTATTGGCTCATAATTTAAATTCCCTGTAGCTAGATAATATACTTTGGATGACTTAGTTTTCAAAAAGTACTGAGTTATGTCTTATATGGAGCATACAGCTGGACCTTGCCTTATAAATAAAATATTTTATTTTTCATTTATGTGTGTGCATGTGTGTCTGTGTATGGGTATGTGAATGCATTCATATCTCTGTGTGTATATGTGTGCTTGTGTCTCTGTGTGGGCATCTGTATGCATATGTGGGTGCCTGCAGAGGTTAGAAGGGGTATCAGATATTTGGAGCTAGGGTTCATGTAGTTCTGAGCCCCACATGGGTGCTGGCAGCCGAACTCGCGTCCTCTGGAGGAGTAGCAGGCTCTTTTAGCCACTGAGCACTGCTCTGTGTGTGGTTAATTTAAATATGGTTTGAAAATTTATAGTTGTCAGTGTTTAGCTCATTTAAATTTGGTGTTAATATTGATACAATTAGATTTGAGTCTTTAATTTTATCACTTCATCTGGATCTGTCCTGGCCATTCATTTCCCTTTGGATAATGTATCTAATGCTGTAATGTTTCTATCTCTTTATCTTGAGTAGCTTAATATGTTTTAGGATTCAATTGTGTTTTCCTTATTGGATGGTTAACTATAACTTCCCATTTAGCTATTTTAATAGTTGGCAGTATTAAGATATGTAGTTGGCATCTACTTTTTTGTAATTGGTCTTCTTGTAGGAGTACTGTATCACTTGATGAGTGATATAAACTCTTGATTTCACTCATGCTATGTTGATATTACAATTTACTTATACATATATTCCAAGCTTCAATCCCTTTTTGTTTTGTTAAAAGACCAATTATCTTGAATTTTAAAAACATTTACTTACTGTCTATGTAGGCTACATCATGAGTGCAGGTGCCCTTGGAGGCCAGAAGAGGTCGTCAGATGCTGGTTACAGGTGTGAGTTTCCCAATGTGGATGCTGGGTACCAAACAGGAGCCCTCTTCAAGAGGAGCAAGTGATCTTAACCCCTGAATTTTGCCTGTAAAGAAGGGCTCACCTTGCAGCACGGAGGACAGAAGCCCAGTCTCCTTGCAGCATGGAGGACAGAAGTTGAGTCTCCTAGAACCTACGACAGAAACAAAGAAG
Source organism: Apodemus sylvaticus (assembly GCF_947179515.1). Lineage (NCBI taxonomy): Eukaryota > Metazoa > Chordata > Mammalia > Rodentia > Muridae > Apodemus > Apodemus sylvaticus. Next base: position 103,054,703 of record NC_067481.1, on the reverse strand, counting down.
GAAATTTTCCAGACTTTTCTATCCTGCCATAGATGCAGTGAGTTTTGCTGTGTGCTGGGTGTATTAGTCATGTTGTGCTTGGAAAATGTTATTTTTTAAATTTACTTATTTTTATTGAATATTGTCTTCATTTACATTGTCAATGGTAAAACCTTTCCCTATATCCCCCCTCTCTTAAGACCCCCCAACCCCTCCCCCTCCTCCTTCCCCCTGCCTCCACGTATATATACCTCTCCACCCAACACACTCCCCCTGACCTCGGTTTCCCTTTGTTGGGGCCTCTGTTGAGCCTTTACCTGACCAAGGACCATTCCTCCCAACAAGGCCTTGTTTTGCCACATTTTTGGCTGGAACCATGTGTGCCCCTTGGTTGATGGATGGTTCAGTCCCTGGGAGTCTTGGGGCATCTGGGTGGCCGAAATCATTGTTCTTCCCATGGGGCTGTAAACCCCTTCAGCTCCTCTGGACCATCCTCCAGCTCTTCCATTGGGGACCCCATGCTCAGTCCAATAGTTGGTTGTTAGCATCTGCCTCTATTTGTAAGGCTCTAGCAGGGCCCCTCCGGAGACAACCATGACCTGCTCCTTTTGGTATACACTTCTTGTCAACCATAGTAGGGTCAGGGTTTGTTGACTGTTTATAGGATGAATCCCCAGGTACGGCAGTCTCTGGGTGGCCTTTACTTCATCTCTGCTCCACACATTGTCTCCCTTATTGCTCCTGTGGCTATTTTGTATCCTTTCTTAGAGGAACTGAAGCACCCTCACTTAAGTCCTCCTTCTTGAGCTTGGTGAATTGTAACTTGTTTATTTTGAGCTTTTTGGCTAACATCCACTTATTAGTGAGTGCATACCATGTGTGTTCTTTTGTGATTGGGTTGCCTCACTCAGGATGACACCTTCTAATTCCATCCATTTGCCTAAAAATTTCATGAATTCATTGTTTTTAATAGCTGAATACTATCCCATTGTGTAGATATACCATAGTTTCTGTATCCAATCCTCTGTTGAGGGGCATCTGGGTTCTTTCCATCTTCTGGCTATTATAAATAAGGCAGCTATGAACATAGTGGAGCATGTGTCCTTATTACATGTAGGAGCATCTTCTGGGTATATGCCCAGGACTGGTATAGCTGGGTCTGCTGGTAGTACTATGTCTAATTTTCTGAGGAATCGCCAAACTGATCTCCAGAGTGGTTTTACCAGCTTGCAATCCCACCAATAATGGAGAAGCGTTCCTTTTCTTCCACATCCTCTCAAGCAACTGCTGTCCCCTGAGTTTTTAATCTTAGCAATTCTGACTGGTGTAAGGTGGAATCTCAGTGTTGTTTTGATTTGCATTCCCCTGATAACTAAGGATGCTGAACATTTCTTTAGGTGCTTTAGAGCCATTTGAGTTTCCTCATTTGAAAATTCCCTGCTTAGCTCTGTACCCCATTTTTAATTGGGTTATTTAGTCTCTGGAGAACTTCTCGAGTTCTTTGTATACAGTGGATATTAGCCCTATATTGGATGTAGGGTTGGTAAAGATCTTTTCCCAATTTGTTGGTTGCCATTTTGTCTTATTGAGTGTGTCCTTTGCTTTATAGAATCTTTGCAGTTTTATGAGGTCCCATTTGTTGATTCTTGTTCTTAGAGCATAAGCCATTGGTGTTCTGTTCAGGAACTTTCCCCCTGTGCCCAGGTGTTCAAGATTCGTCCCCACTTTCTCCTCTATAAGCTTCAGTGTGTCTGGTTTTATGTGTAGATCCTTGATTCACTTGGACTTGAGCTTTGTACAGAGAGAAAAGAATGGGATTTGCATTTTTATGCATGCAGATCTCCAGTTGATCCAGCACCATTTGTTAAAAATGCTATCTTTTTTCCATTGGATGTTTTTAGGTCCTTTGTCAAATATCAAGTGACCGTACATGTGTGGGTTCATTTCCGGGTCTTCAATTCTATTCCATTGATCTTCCTGCCTGTATGCATACAAATACCAAACAGTTTTTATTACTATTGCTCTGTAGTAGAGCTTAAGGTCAGGGATGGTGATTCCCCCAGAAGGTCTTTTGTTGTAGAGAATAGTTTTTTCTTTTTTTGTATTGATATATTTTTAATTTACATTTCAAATGATTTCCCCTTTTCTGGGTCCCCACTCCCCCAAAGTCCCATAAGCACTCTTCCCTCCCCCTGTTCCTCCATCTACCCCTTCCCACTTCCCTGTACTGGAATTCTCCTATACTCTTGCACTGAGTCTTTCCAGAACCAGGGGCCACTCCTCCATTCTTTTTGGACATCATTTAATATGTGGATTATGTCTTGGGGTTTCTAGGCTAATATCCACTTATCAGTAAGTGCATACCATGATTGATCTTTTGAGCCTGGGTTACCTCACTTAGTATGATGTTCTCCAGCTCCATCCATTTGTCTAATAATTTCATGAATTCGTTTTTTTCTAATGGCTGAATATTACTCCATTGTGTAAATATACCACATTTTTGTATCCATTCCTCTGTTAAAGGACACCTGGGTTCTTTCCAGCTTCTGGCTACTACAAATAGGGCTGCTATGGACATAGTGGAGCATGTGTCCTTATTGCATGCTGAAGAATCCTCTGGATATATGCCCAGGAGTGGTATTTCTGGGTCCTCAGGAAGTGTCATGCCCAGTTTTCTGAGGAACCGCCAGACTGATTTCCAAAGTGGTTGCACCATCTTGCAATCCCACCAGCAGTGGAGGAGTGTTTCTCTTTCTCCACATCCTCGCCAACACCTGCTGTCTCCTGAGTTTTTGACCTTAGCCATTCTGACTGGTGTGAGGTGAAATATCAGGGTTGTTTTGATTTGCATTTCCCTAATGATTAATGATGTTGAACATTTCTTAAGGTGTTTCTTAGCTCTCCGAAGTTCTTCATGTGAAAATTCTTTGTTTAGCTCCGTACCCCATTTTTTAATGGGGTTATTTGGTTCTCTGGGTTCTACCTTCTTGAGTTCTTTGTATATATTAGATATTAGCCCTCTGTCGGATTTAGGGTTGGTGAAGATCCTTTCCCAATCTGTTGGTTGACATTTTGTCCTTTTGACAGTGTCCTTTGCCTTACACAAACTTTGTAGTTTTATGAGGTCCCATTTGTTAATTCTTGATCTTAGAGCATAAGCTATTGGTGTTCTGTTCAGGAACTTTTCCCCTGTGCCCATGTCCTCAAGGGTTTTCCCCAGTTTCTTTTCTGTTAGTTTCAGTGTGTCTGGTTTTACGTGGAAGTCCTTGATTCACTTGGACTTGAGTTTAGTACAGGGAGATAAGAATGGATCAATTCGCATTCTTCTGCATGCTGACCTCCAGTTGAACCAGCACCATTTGTTGAAAAGGCTATCTTTTTTCCACTGGATGTTTTCTGCTCCTTTGTCGAAGATCAAGTGACCATAGGTGTGTGGATTCATTTCTGGGTCTTCAATTCTATTCCATTGGTCCACTTGCCTGTCACTGTGCCAATACCATGCAGTTTTTTTTTTTTTTTTTAGCACTATTGCTCTGTAGTATTGCTTGAGGTCTAGGATACTGATTCCCTGAGAAGTTCTTTTACTGTTGAGGATAGTTTTAACTATCCTGGGTTTTTTGTTATTCCAGATGAATTTGAGAATTGCTTTTTCTAACTCTGAAGAACTGAGTTGGGATTTTGAAGGGGATTGCGTAGAATCTGTATATTGATTGTGGCAAGATGGCCATTTTAACTATATTAATCCTGCCAATCCATAAGCATGGAAGATATTTCCATTTTCTGAGATCTTCTTCGATTTCCTTCTTCAGAGATCTGAAGTTCTTGTCATATAGGTCTTTCACTTGTTTGGTTAGAGTCACCCCAAGATACTTTATGCTGTTTGTAGCTATTGTGAAGGGAGTTATTTCCCTAATTTTTTTCTCAGTCTGTTTATCCTTTGAAAATATAAAGGCTACTGATTTGCTTGTGTTGATTTTGTAGCCAGCCACTTTGCTGAAGTTGTTTATCAGCTTTAGGAGTTCTCTAGTAGAGTTTTTAGGGTCACTTAAGTATACTATCATATCACCTGCAAATAGTGATAGTTTGACTTCTTCCTTTCCAATTTGTATCCCTTTTACCTCCTTATGTTGTCTAATTGCTCTAGCTAGGACTTCAAGAACTATATTGAAAAGATATGGGGGGGGCAGCCTTGTCTAGTCCCTGATTTTAGTGGGATTGCTTCAAGTTTCTTTCCATTTAGTTTGATGTTGGCTACTGGTTTGTTGTATATTGCTTTTATTATGTTTAGATATGGGCCTTGAATTCCTGTCCTTTCCAAGACTTTTAGCATGAAAGGATGCTGAATGTTGTCAAATGATTTTTCAGCGTCTAATGAAATGACCATGTGTTTTTTTTCTTTGAGTTTGTTTATGTAGTGGATAGCATTTATGCATTTCCTTATATTGAACCTTCCCTGCATCCCTGGGATGAAGCCTACCTGATCATGGTGGATGATCGTTTTGATGTGTTCTTGGATTTGGTGGGCAAGAATTTTATTTAGTATTTTTGCATCGCTATTCATAAGGGAAATTGGCCTGAAATTCTCTTTCTTAGTTGGATCTTTGTGTGGTTTTAGTATCAGCGTAATAGTGGCTTCGAAGAAGGAGTTGGGTAGTGTTCCTTCTGTTTCTATTTGGTGGAAAAGTTTGAAGAGTATTGGTGTTAAGTCTTCTTTGAAGGTCTGATAGAATTCTACACTGAAACCATCTGGTCCTGTGCTTTTTTTGGTCGGAAGGCTATCAATGACTGCTTCTATATCTTTAGGGGTTATGGGTCTCTTTAGATGGTCTATTTGATCCTGGTTTAATTTTGGTAATTGGTATCTGTCTAAGAAAATAACCATTTCCTCCAGATTCTCCAGTTGTGTTGAGTACAGGTTTTTGTAGTAGGATCTGATGATTTTTTGGATTTCCTCGGTTTCTGTTGTAATATCTCAATTTTCATTTCTAATTTTGTTAATTTGGATACTTTCTCTGTGCCCTTTGGTTAGTCTGGCTAAGGGTTTATCTATCTTGTTGATTTTTTCAAAGAACCAGCTTTTGGTTTTGTTGATTCTTTGTATGGTTCTCTTGGTTTCTACTTGATTGATTTCAGCCCTGAGTTTGATGATTTCCTGTCTTCTCCTCCTCCTGGGTGAATTAGCTTCTTTTTGTTCCAGGGATTTCCGTTGTTCCGTTAATCTTGTAGTGTATGTTCTCTTGACTTTCTTTTTGCAGGCACTCAAAGCTATGAGTTTTCCTCTTAGCACTGCTTTCATTGTGTCCCATAGATTTGTGTATGTTGTGCCTTCATTTTCATTAAATTCTAAGAAATCTTTGATTTCTTTCTTTATTTCTTCCTTGACCAAGGTATCATTGAGTAGAGTATTGTTCAGTTTCCATGTCTATGTGGACTTTATGTTGTTTTTATTGTTATTAAAGACTACTTTTACTCCATAGTGATCTGATGGGAGGCATGGGATTATGTCAGTCTTCTTATATTTGTTGAGGTCTGTCTTGTGACCAACTATATGATCGATTTTAGAGAAGGTACCATGAGGTGCTGAGAAAAAGGTATATTCTTTTGCTTTGGGATGAAAAGTTCTGTATATATCTGTTAGCTCCAATTGGTCCAAAGCTTCAATTAGTTTCACTGTCTCCTTGTTTATTTTCTGTTTTCCTGATCGGTCCATTGGTGAGAGTGGAGTGTTGAAGTCACCCACAATTATTGTGTTATGTGCAATGTGTGCTTTGAGCTTTAGTAAAGTTTCTTTTATGAATGAGGGCACCCTTGTATTTGGGGCATAGATGTTCAGGATTGAGAGTTCTTCTTGTTGGGTTTTTTCTTTGACCAGCATGAAGTGACCTTCCATGTCTCTTTTGATGACATTAGGTTGAAAGTCAATTTTATCTGATATTAGAATGGCAACTCCGGCTTGTTTCCTGGGACCATTTGCTTGTAGAATTGTCTTCCAGCCTTTTACTCTAAGGTAGTTTTTGTCTTTGACACTGAGGTGTGTTTCCTGTATGCAGCAAAATGTAGGGTCCTGTTTCCATAACCAGTCTGTTAGTCTATGTCTTTTTATTGGGGAATTGAGTCCATTGATGTTAAAAGATATTAAGGAGTAGTGGTTATTGCTTCCTATCATTTTTGATTTTAATTTTATATGTATGTGGTTATCTTCTTTGGGTTTGATGAAAGAAGCTTAATATCCTGCTTTTTCCAGGGTATAGTTTCCCTCGTTGTAATGGTGTTTTCCCCCTATTATCCTTTGTAGGGCTGTGTTTGTGGAAAGATATTGTGTAAATTTGGTTTTGTCATGGAATATCTTGGTTTCTCCATCTATAGTAATTGAGAGTTTCGCTGGGTATAGTAGTCTCAGCTGGCATTTGTGTTCTCTTAGAGTTTGCATGAGCTCCGTCCAGGATCTTCTAGCTTTCCTGGTCTCTGGTGAGAAGTCTGGTGTAATTCTGATAGGCCTTCCTTCATATGTTACTTGCCCTTTTTCTCTTACTGCCCTAAGTATTCTTTCTTTGTTTAGTACATTTGGGGTTTTGATCATTATGTGATGGGAGGTATTTCTGTTCTGGTCCAGTCTGTTTGGAGTTCTGTAGGCTTCTTGTATATTCATGGGCATCTCTCTTTTTAGGTTAGGGAAGTTTTCTTCCATAATTTTGTTGAAGATATTTGCTGGCCCTTTAAGTTGTAAATCTTCACTCTCATCAGTGCCTATAATCCTTAGATTTGTCTTTCTCATTGAGTCCTGGATTTCCTGGATGTTTTGGGTTACAAGCTTTTTGCATTTTGCATTTTCTTTAACTGTTGAGTCCATGGTTTCTATGGTATCTTTGGCATCTGAGATTCTTTCTTCTATCTCTTGTATTCTATTGTTGATAGTTGCGTCTATGGTCCCTGATTTCTTCCCAAGGTTTTCTATCTCCAAAGTTGTCTCCCTTTGTGCTTTCTTAGTTGTTTCTACTTCTGTTTTTAGATCCTGGAAGTTTTTGCTCAGTTCTGTCATTTGCTTGTTTGTGTTTTCCTCTAATTCTTTAAGCGATTTTTGTCTTTTCTCTTTTATAACTTCTGCCTGTTGATCAAAGTTCTCCTGTATTTGTTTAAGTGATTTTTGCATTTTCTCCCTATTGGCTTTTGTATTCTTTTGAATTTCTTTCAATGATTTTTGTGTTTCCCTTGTAAAGGCTTCTAATTTTTGATCCATTTTCTCTTGAATTTCTTTAAGTATGTCCTTCATGTGTTCCTGTACCAGCATCATGACCAGTGATTTTAAATCCAAATCTTGTTTTTCTGGTGTGTTGGGGTATCCAGGACTTGCTATTGTTGGAGAATTGGGTTCAGATGCTGCCATAATGCCTTGGTTTCTGTTAGTAACGTTCCTATGTTTGCCCTTAGCCATCTAGTTCTCCCAGGTATTAAATGGTCTTATTGTCATTGGCTGGTGCTTCAACCTACTGTGGATCTTTATAGTTATTTCTGCAACACTGGATGACTGGGTTTCCTCTGGCACAGATTACTGATATGCTGCCTTCCTCTTTTATGCCTTTGGAGCCCTTCTCAGTCTTGCCTCAAGCAATGCTATACTTAGGTTGTCAAGGTCAACCAGGTGTTCTCTGTCTGCTCTATTATGGAGCTAAGATGGTGTGGTAGGGGTCACTCCCTCTGTTGATTCTCACCTAGGACACAGGTCCCATGATGGACTGGCTTGCAGATGAACCGCCTATGTGCTCAGTTCCTGAGTGCAGGAAGACCTCTGGAGATTTGCACCCCCAGAGATCTAAAGCTCAGGGTGATACAGTACCTAGTGACACTTTTCTGTCCTGGCTGGGAGTGAATATGACCCCAGGGAATCTCTTCCTCTGCTGCTTTCTGGGCAGGACACGGGCCCCACGCCCAGCCGGCTGGCAGACAAACCGCCTATGTGCTCAGTTCCTGAGTGCAGGCAGACCCCTGGCGGTTTGTACCACCAGAGATCTAAAGCTCAGGGTGATACAGTACCTAGTGATCCTTTTCTGTCCCGGCAGGCAGCGAATATGGCCGCGGGGCTAGAGAATAGTTTTTTCTATCCTGGGTTTTTTGTTATTCCAGATGAATTTGAGAATTGTTCTTCTATAGCTATGAAAAATTGATTTGGGATTTAGATGGTGATTGCATTGAATCTGTAGATTGCTTTCAGCAAGATGGCCATTTTTACTATATTGTTTCTACCAATCCATTAACATGGGAGATCTTTCCACCTTCTGAGACTTTCTTTGATTTCTTTTTTCAGAGACTTAAAGTTCTTGTCATATATATCTTTCACTTGCTTCATTAGGGTCACACCTATGTATGACATATTATTTGGGACTATTGTGAAGGGTGTCATTTCCCTAATTTCTTTCTCCTCTTGTTCATCCTTTGAGTAGAGGAAGGCTAATCATTTGCTTGAGTTAATTTTATATCCAACCACTTTGCTGAAGTTGTTTATCAGCTTTAGGAGTTCTCTGGTGGAAGTCTTGGGGTTGCTTAAGTATACTATCATATCATCTGCAAATAGTGATATTTTGACTTCTTCCTTTCCAATTTGTATACCTTTGACCTATTTTTGCTGCCTGAATACTCTGGCTATGACTTCAAGTACTATATTGAATAGATTGGAAGAGAGTGGGCAGCCTTGTATGGTCTCCAATTTTAGTGGGATTGCTTCAAGTTTCTCTCCATTTAACTTGATGTTGGCTACCGGTTTGCAGTATATTGCTTTCACTATGTTTAGGTATGGGCCTTGGATTCCCAATCTCTACAAGACTTTTTATCATGAAAGGATGCTGGATTTTGTCAAAAGCCTTTTCAACAGTTAATGAAATGACCATGTGGTTTTTTTCCTTTAGTTTGTTTATGTAGTGGATTACATTGACAGATTTCCTCATATTGTACCATCCCTGCATCCCTGGGATGAAGCCTACCAGATAGTGGTGAATTATAGTTCTGATGCATTCTTGGATTTGGTTGGCCAGGATTTTGTTCAATATTTTTGCATCAATATTCATGAGGGAGATTGGTTTGGAGTTCTCCTTCCTTGTTTGGTCTTTGTTTGGTTTAGGTATAAGAGTTATTGTGGCTTCATAGAATGAGCTGGGTAGTGTTCCTTGAGTTTCTATTTTGTGGAAAATTTTGAAGAGTATTGGTATTAACTCTTCTTTGAAGATCTGATAGAATTCTCCACTAAGCCCATCTGGTCCTGGGCTTTTTTTTTTTTTTTTTTTTTTTGATGGGAGACTATTTATGACTGCATCTATTTCCTCAAGACTTATGGGACTATTTAGATGATTTATTTGATCCTGTTTTAATGTTGTTGGCACCTGGTATGTATCTATAAAGTTGTCCATTTCATCCAGGTTTTCAAACCTTGTTGAGTATAAGCTCTTGTAGTAGGATCTGATGATTTTTTTGAATTTCCACAGTTTCTGTTGTTATGTTTCCCTTTTCATTTCTGATTTTATTTATTTGGATACTGTCTTTGTGCCCTCTGGTTAGTCTGGCTAAGGGTTTATCTATCTTGTTGATTTTTTTCAAAGAACCAGCTCCTTGTTTTGTTGATTCTTTGTATAGTTCTTTTTGTTTCTGTTTGGTTGATTTTGGTCCTAAGTTTGATTATTTCCTGCCATCTACTCCTCTTGGGAGTATTTGCTTTCTTTCGTTCTAGAGCTTTCAAGTGCACTGTCAAGCTGTTAGTGTAAGTTCTCTCCATTCTCTTTTTGGAGGCACTCAGGTATTTGTTTTCCTCTTATCACTGCTTTCATTGTGTCCCATAAATTCTGGTATGATGTGTCTTCATTTTCATTAAATTCTAAAGTCTTTAATTTCTTTCTTTATTTCTTCCTTGACCAAGCTATTGTTGAGGAGAGCATTGTTCAAGGTCCATGTGTATGTATGTTTTCCATTGCTTTTGTTTGAGCTTAAGACCAGCCTTAGGCCGTGGTGATCTGATAAAATACATTGAATAATTTCAATATTTCTGTATCTGTTGAGGCCCGTTTTGTGACCAATTATATGGTTAATTTTTGAGAAGGTACCATGAGGTACTGAGAAGAAAGTATATTCCTTTGCTTTAGGGTGGAATGTTCTATAAATATCTGTTAGATACATTTGGTCCATAACTTTAGTTAGTTTCACTGTATCTCTGTTTATCTTCTGATTCCATGATTTGTCCATTTTTGAGAGTGGGGTATTAAAGTCTTCCACTATTATTGTGTGGGGTGCAATGTGTGCTTTGAGCTTTATTAAAGTTTCTTTTTTTTTTTTATTTGATATAATTTATTTACATTTCAAATGATTTCCCCTTTTCTAGCCCCCCCCACTCCCCGAAAGTCCCGTAAGCCCCCTTCTCTTCCCCTGTCCTCCCTCCCACCCCTTCCCAGTTCCCCGTTCTGGTTTTGCCAAATACTGTTTCACTGAGTCTTTCCAGAACCAGGGACCACTCCTGCTTTCTTCTTGTATCTCATTTGATGTGTGGATTATGTTTTGGGTATTCCAGTTTTCTAGGTTAATAACCACTTATTAGTGAGTGCATACCATGATTCACCTTTTGAGTCTGGGTTACCTCACTTAGTATGATGTTCTCTAGCTCCATCCATTTGCCTAAGAATTTCATGAATTCATTGTTTCTAATGGCTGAATAGTACTCCATTGTGTAGATATACCACATTTTTTGTATCCACTCTTCTGTTGAGGGATACCTGGGTTCTTTCCAGCATCTGGCAATTATAAATAGGGCTGCTATGAACATAGTAGAGCATGTATCCTTATTACATGGTGGGGAATCCTCTGGGTATATGCCCAGGAGTGGTATAGCAGGATCTTCTGGAAGTGAGGTGCCCAGTTTTCGGAGGAACCGCCAGACTGCTTTCCAGAGTGGTTGTACCAATTTGCAACCCCACCAGCAGTGGAGGAGTGTTCCTCTTTCTCCACACCCTCTCCAACACCTGCTGTCTCCTGAATTTTTAATCTTAGCCATTCTGACTGGTGTAAGATGAAATCTTAGGGTTGTTTTGATTTGCATTTCCCTAATGACTAATGAAGTGGAGCATTTTTTAAGATGCTTCTCCGCCATCCGAAGTTCTTCAGGTGAGAATTCTTTGTTTAACTCTGTACCCCATTTTTTAATAGGGTTGTTCGGTTTTCTGGAGTCTAACTTCTTGAGTTCTTTATATATATTGGATATTAGCCCTCTATCTGATGTAGGATTGGTGAAGATCTTTTCCCAATTTGTTGGTTGCCGATCTGTCCTCTTGATGGTGTCCTTTGCCTTACAGAAACTCTGTAACCTTATGAGGTCCCATTTGTCAATTCTTGCTCTTAGAGCATACGCTATTGGTGTTCTGTTCAGAAACTTTCTCCCTGTACCGATGTCCTCAAGGGTCTTCCCCAGTTTCTTTTCTATTAGCTTCAGAGTGTCTGGCTTTATGTGGAGGTCCTTGATCCATTTGGATTTGAGCTTAGTACAAGGAGACAAGGATGGATCAATTCGCATTCTTCTGCATGCTGACCTCCAGTTGAACCAGCACCATTTGTTGAAAAGGCTATCTTTTTTCCATTGGATGTTTTCAGCCTCTTTGTCGAGGATCAAGTGGCCATAGGTGTGTGGGTTCATTTCTGGATCTTCAATCCTGTTCCATTGATCCTCCTGCCTGTCACTGTACCAATACCATGCAGTTTTTAACACTATTGCTCTGTAGTATTGCTTGAGGTCAGGGATACTGATTCCCCCAGATTTTCTTTTGTTGCTGAGAATAGTTTTAGCTATCCTGGGTTTTTTGTTGTTCCAGATGAATTTGATAATTGCTCTTTCTAACTCTGTGAAGAATTGAGTTGGGATTTTGATGGGTATTGCATTGAATCTGTATAGTGCTTTAGGCAAAATGGCCATTTTAACTATATTGATTCTACCGATCCATGAGCATGGGAGGTTTTCCCATTTTTTGAGGTCTTCTTCCATTTCCTTCTTCAGAGTCTTGAAGTTCTTGCCATACAGATCTTTCGCATGTTTGGTAAGAGTCACCCCAAGATACTTTATACTGTTTGTGGCTATTGTGAAGGGGGTCATTTCCCTAATTTCTTTCTCAGCCTGCTTATCCTTTGAGTATAGGAAGGCCACTGATTTGCTTGAGTTGATTTTGTAACCTGCCACTTTGCTGAAGTTGTTTATCAGCTGTAGGAGCTCTCTAGTGGAGTTTTTTGGGTCACTTAGGTAGACTATCATGTCGTCTGCAAATAATGATAGTTTGACTTCCTCCTTTCCAATTTGTATCCCTTTGACCTCCTTATGTTGTCGAATTGCCCGAGCTAGTACCTCAAGTACAATATTGAAAAGATAAGGAGAAAGGGGGCAGCCTTGTCTGGTCCCTGATTTCAGTGGGATTGCTTCAAGTTTCTCTCCATTTAGTTTGATGCTGGCTACCGGTTTGCTGTATATTGCTTTTACTATGTTTAGGTATGGGCCTTGAATTCCTGTTCTCTCCAAGACTTTAAGCATGAAAGGATGCTGAATTTTGTCAAATGCTTTTTCAGCATCCAATGAAATGACCATGTGGTTTTGTTCTTTGAGTTTGTTTATGTAGTGGATTGTATTGATGGATTTCCGTATATTGAACCAACCCTGCATTCCCGGGATAAAGCCTACTTGATCATGGTGGATGATCGTTTTGATGTGTTCTTGGATTCGGTTGGCAAGAATTTTGTTGAGTATTTTTGCATCGATGTTCATAAGGGAAATTGGTCTGAAGTTCTCTTTCTTTGTTGGATCTTTGTGTGGCTTTGGTATCAGCGTAATTGTGGCTTCGTAGAAGGAATTGGGTAGTGTTCCTTCTGTTTCTATTTTGTGGAATAGTTTGAAGAGTATTGGTGTTAACTCTTCTTTGAAGGTCTGGTAGAATTCTGCACTGAAACCATCTGGTCCTGTGCTTTTTTTGGTTGGAAGACTTTCTATGACTCCTTCTATTTCTTTAGGCTTTATGGGACTGTTTAGATGGTCTAGTTGGTCCTGATTTAATTTTGGTATTTGGTATCTGTCAAGGAAATTGTCCATTTCCTCCAGATTCTCCAGTTGTGTTGAGTACAGGCTCTTGTAGTAGGATCTGATGATTTTTTGGATTTCCTCAGTTTCCGTTGTTATGTCTCCCTTTTCATTTCTAAGTTTGTTAATTTGGATACTTTCTCTGTGCCCTTTGGTCAGTCTGGCTAAGGGTTTATCTATCTTGTTGATTTTCTCAAAGAACCAGCTCCTAGTTTTGTTGATTTTTTGTATGGTTCTCTTTGTTTCTACTTGATTGATTTCGGCCCTGAGTTTGATGATTTCCTGCCTTCTACTCCTCCTGGGTGAAATAGCTTCTTTTTGTTCTAGGGCTTTCAGGTGTGTCATTAAGTTGGTAATGTATGCTCTCTCCATTTTCTTTTTGGAGGCACTCAGGGCTATGAGTTTTCCTCTTAGCACTGCTTTCATTGTGTCCCATAGATTTGGGTATGTTGTGTTTTCATTTTCATTGTGTTCTAAAAAGTCTTTAATTTCTTTCTTTATTTCTTCCTTGACCAAGGTGTCATTGAGTAGAGTATTGTTCAATTTCCACGTGTATGTGGGTTTTCTGTTGTTTCTGTTGCTATTGAAGACCACTTTTATTCCATAGTGATCAGATAGGAGGCATGGGATTAGTTCTATCTTTTTATATTTGTTGAGGTCTGTCTTGTGACCAATTATATGGTCGATTTTGGAGAAGGTACCATGAGGTGCTGAAAAAAAGGTATATTCTTTTGTTTTAGGATAGAATGTTCTATATATATCAGTTAAGTCTAATTGGTCCAAAGCTTCAATTAGTTTCATTGTGTCCTTGTTTAGTTTCTGTTTTCCTGATCGGTCCATTGAGGAAAGTGCAGTGTTGAAGTCACCCACAATTATTGTGTTAGGTGTAATGTGTGCTTTGAGTTTTAATAAAGTTTCTTTTATGAAAGAGGGTGCCCTTGCATTTGGAGCATAGATGTTCAGGATTGAGAGTTCTTCTTGTTGTATTTTTCCTTTGACCAGCAAGAAGTGTCCCTCAGAGTCTCTTTTGATGACTTTGGGTTGAAAGTCAATTTTATCTGATATTAAAATGGCTACTCCAGCTTGTTTCCTGAGACCATTTGCTTGTAAAATTGTCTTCCAGCCTTTTACTCTAAGGTAGTGTTTGTCTTTGACCCTGAGGTGTGTTTCCTGTAAGCAGCAAAATGTAGGGTCCTGTTTACGTATCCAGTCAGTTAGTCTGTGTCTTTTTATTGGGGCATTGAGTCCATTGATGTTAAGAGATATTAAGGAATAGTGATTGTTACTTCCTATCATTTTTGACGTTATTTTTTAAATTTGATTGCTTAACTTCTTTTGGGTTTGATGAAAGGTTACTATCTTGCTTTTTTCAGGGTGGAGTTTCCCTCCTTGTATTGGTGTTGTCCTCCTATTATCCTTTTTAGGGCCGGGTTTGTGGATAGATATTGGGTGAACTTGGTTTTGTCGTGAAATATCTTAGTTTCTCCATCTATGGTGATTGAGAGTTTTGCTGGATATAGTAGTTTTGGTTGGCATTTGTGTTCTCTTAGAGTCTGCATGAGATCTGCCCAGGACCTTCTAGCCTTCATAGTCTCAGGTGAAAAGTCTGCTGTGATTCTGATAGGTCTTCCTTTATATGTTACTTGGCCTTTTTCTCTTACTGCCTTTAGTATTCTTTCTTTGTTTAGAACATTTGGTGTTTTGATTATTATGTGACGGGAAGTATTTCTGTTCTGGTCCAGTCTGTTTGGAGTTCTGTAGGCTTCTTGTATATTCATGGGCATCTCTCTCTTTAGGTTAGGGAAGTTTTCTTCCATAATTTTATTGAAGATATTTGCTGGCCCTTTAAGTTGTAAATCTTCACTCTCATCTATGCCTATAATCCTTAGGTTTGGTCTTCTCATTGTGTCCTGGATTTCCTGGATATTTTGGGTTACAAGCTTTTTGCACTTTGCATTTTCTTTAACTGTTGAGTCCATGGTTTCTATGGAATCTTCAGCATCTGAGATTCTTTCTTCTATCTCTTGTATTCTGTTGTTGATATTTGCATCTCTGTCCCCTGATTTCTTCCCAAGGCTTTCTATCTCCAAAGTTGTCTCCCTTTGAGTTTTCTTAGTTGTTTCTACTTCTGATTTTAGATCCTGGATGGTTTTGCTTAGCTCCTTCCCTTGCATGTTTGTGTTTTCCTGTAATTCTTTAAGAGATTTTTGTGTTTCCTCTTTCATGAGCTCAGCCTGTTGACCAAAGTTCTCCTGTATTTCTTTAAGAGATTTTCGTGTTTCGTCTTTCATGACCTCAGCCTGTTGAGCAAAGTTCTCCTGTATTTCTTTAAGTGTTTTTTGCATTTCCTCCTTGTTGGCTTTTGTATTCTCCTGGATTTCTTTCAATGATTTTTGTGTTTCCCTTGCAAGGGCTTCTAACTTTTGATCCATTTTCTCCTCAATGTCCTTCATGTGTTCCTGTACCAGCATCATGACCAGTGATTTTAAATCCAAATCTTGTTTTACTGGTGTGATGGGGTATCCAGGACTTGCTGGTAGAGGAGAATTTGGTTCAGATGTTGCCATATTGCCTTGATTTCTGTTAGTGACGTTTCTGCGTTTGCCTTTTGCCATCTAGCTCTCACTGGTGTTACTTGGTCTTGTCAGTGCTGGACTCACCAGTGCAAGCTGCCCCTTCCCCGTTGGCCTCTGGTGCACAGCTTACACTCTGCACTGCCTATAGACAGGGTGCTGTTGTCCAGGCTGTTCAGATCCCGAAGCAGGCACCTGAAGGCTCCCGCTGGGGCCCGCAGGATTTATTGGATCACACCGACTTCTCCCAGCTGGCCGCCCGGAAGCCCCCACTAGCCTCTTGAGGGACCTGGAGATGTGGCGGCCACCCAGGCTGATCTGAAGCGGAGAAAGTTGAGCTGGGGGCTTCTGCCTGAGGCCTTGCCCCAGATTGTGTCTGTGGACCAGGTGGAACCCGTGTGCACCCCCAGGGAGCTCCGAAGGTGAATGTTGCTGTGACCTCCCCTGTGCTCCGCTCACTCCGCTGGGCAGCCGATTTCCCCAACCGGGCTGGCGCACACTAGGTTAGCCTTGTCGCCTGGGCCCTGAGTCCAGGCAAACGCCTGGGAGGCCAAGGTCCGAGCAAAGTTCCCCTAGGGCTATGTCTGTTATTTGGGTCCGCCAGGTGACCTGGATGGCGGGCGTGCGCGTCCGCGCTCCGCGAAAGCACCGGGAGAGTCTGTTGTGCTAATAACCTCCTGGGCTGGTTGACACACAGATGGCCCACCAAGCCGCCCAGTTCTTGGGGTCAGTCCTGTGCCTTTTGGGGCCTAGACCCCCGTTTTGTTAGCCTCAGGCTACGCTTGTTAGCAGTCTCTGCCCTCCCGAGCACTCTGGCTCCTGTAGGCAAAATGGCGGCGCGTGCACCGGCCGGGGCAAAAAAAAAAAACTCCTGGCTGGGTTGGCACCCCGATGGCCACTCGAACAGCCCAGGGCCTGGGTGCCGGCCAACGCCCGTCTGGCTCAGACCCCTGCGGTGTTGGGCCTAGGATTATGTTTGTGTACCTCAGTCTGACCGATCTCTGGAGCCCGGGATCAAGATGGTGGTGAGTCTCTCCTGACTGGCGGGCAGCCGAGTTCTGAAGTGGCTTCCGTGCAGCGAAAGGCTCCGCAGAACCGCAGTTGCTTGCCGCCCGGCTGGTCAGCAAAGGTCAGTGGTCGTGGGCGCAGGGCCTAACTGGACCCTGTGTCGCCTTGGTTCCACCGCTGATGGCCCTTCAGCTGGAGCAGCCACTGCTACCGCCGCCGCCGCCGCCGCCGCCCGTCGAAAAATCAAAGTTTCTTTAATGAATGTGGGTGCCCTTGCGTTCAGAGCATAGATGTTCAGAATTGAGAGTTCATCTTGGTAGACTTTTCCTTTGACCAGTATGAAGGGTCCCTCCTTACCTGTTTTGACAACTTTTGGTTGAAAGTCAATTTTATCTGAAATAAGAATGGCCACTCCAGCTTGTTTCTTGGGACCATTAGCTTGGAAAATTGTTTTCCAACTTTTGACTTTTAAATAGTGACAGTCTTTGTCACTGAGGTGGGTTTCTTGTATGCAGCAAAATGTTGGGTCCTGTTTATATATCCAGTCTGTTAGTCTATGTCTTTTTATAGGGGAATTGAGACCATTGATATTAAGAGATATGAAGGAAAAGTGATTGTTGCTTACTGTTATCTTCTTAGTTAAAGGAGACATTCTGGTTGTGTAGCTATCTTCTATTGGGTTTGTTGAAAGATTACCTTGTTGATTTTTCAATGATGTGGTTTGCTGCCTTGTGTTGGTATTTTCCACCCATTATCCTTTGCAGAGCTGGATTTGTGGAAAGATATTGTGTAAATTTGCTTTTGTTATGGAATATTTTGCTTTCTCCGTCTATGATAATTGAAAGTTTTGCTGGGTATAGTAGTCTGGGCTGACATTTATGTTCTCTTAGGGTCTGTATGACATCTGCCCAGGATCTCCTGGCTTTCATAGTTCCTGGTGAGAAGCCTGGTGTAATTCTGATAGGTCTGCCTTTATATGTTACTTGACCTTTTTCTCTCATTGCTTTAATATTCTTTCTTGTTTAGTGCATTTGGTGTTTTGATTATTATGTGATGGGAGTATTTCTGTTCTTGTCCAGTCTGTTTGGAGCTCTGTAGGCTTCTTTTATGTTCATGTGCATATCTTTCTTTAGGCTAGGGAAGTTTTCTTCTCATGTTCTCCTGCATTTCTTTCAGGGATTTTTGTGATTTCTCTTTAAGGGCTTCTACCTGTTGACCCATGTTCTCCAGTATTTCTTTAAGAGATTTTTGTGTTTCCTCTTTGAGGGCGTCTACCTTTTGATCCATATTCTTTTGTCTTTCTTTAAGGGATTTTTTTTGTGTTTCTACCTTGTTCTTGACCATGTTCTCCTGTATTTCTTTAAGAGGATTATTTATGTCCTTCTTGAAGTTCTTCATCAACAATATAGGTGATGGAGTATGCAGGATTTGCTGTTGTGGGAGAACTGAGTTCTGATGGTGCCATGTTGCCTTGGTTACTGTTGGTAATGATTTTGCATTTGCCTTTGGCCATCTCATTATCTACTCTGTTAGCTGGTCTTGCTGTCTCTATCTTCTCTGTCCTGCTGGCCTGTGTTTCTGTACTCCTGGGATTCCTTTTCTCACCAATGCCCTACAAACAGCTGGTTCTCCAGGAAATATCATGTGATGGGGTCTTTCCTGTGGCAGACTTGGCCAGGGTAGAATGCCTTGCAGGCTGCTATTTCTCAACTGTTCTGCTGCTGCCAGACTTCAAATGCTCTGCTGATGCTGGCTCTTGAATGCCCCACTTCTACCAGTTTGAATGCACCTACTGGTTCTCGAATGCCAGTTCTCAAATGACCTGCTTCTGTCATTTCTTGAATGCTAAAGAGTATCAGGAAGTAAGCTCCTCCCTGTGTCAGAAGGGGTACAGGTCAAATAACCTGCTCCTTCCCGTTCTCCAGAGAGTGTTAGGAAGCAGGATCTTCCTTGTGTCAGATGCAGCACAGGTCTATCAATCCAATGGATGGGGCAGTGGTGATTAACCTGCTCCTGCTAGTTCTCTAGAGAGTATCAGAAAGTGGGATCTTCCCTGTGTCAGATGTGGCACAGGTCTCTGAGAACAGGACTCCCTCTAAGCACAGGACTCCCTGCAGGTCAAATGCTCCCTTGCAGGATAGGTGCCCAGGCAGCTGTAGAGCTGCTCAGCTCCTACGTGCAGAAGGAACCCAGGCGGACTGTGTCCTGTGTGATCTTTCACTCTGTTGTTCCCTGCATACCTGGCCTAGCTGGCTGCTTGGTCACCGGAGCCAAGATGGTGGCAACCTCAGATCGCAGGGCTCCCTCTAACTGCAGGACTCTCTGCAGGTCAGATACTCCCTTTTAGGATAGTGCCCAGACAGTTGTAGAGCTGCCCAGCTCCTATGTGCAGAAGGAACCCAGGAGGACTGTGTCCTGAGTGATCGTTCACTCTGTTGTTCCCTGAGTACCTGGATGAACTGGCTGCTTGGTCATAGGAGCCAAGATGGTGGAAAATGTTATTCTTAAGTCCCACCCCTAGCCAAGAACCTATTCACAATTGATATCTGTAAGTAAAGGAAAAATAATTTTTTCCAGTGGAGTGCCACCAGATATTTGGATGTCCAGAGAAGGCCTGATGTTCAGGAATAGTTAGACAACACAAGATGGATTCCATTTGTGTGTGTGTGTGTGTGTATACAATTTTTGATTTGGCATTTTACAAATCTTATTGATTTTCTTTCTATATTTAGTTTGTCTATTTTGATTTTTAAAATTGTTTTTCTTTTTCTTTTTCTTTTTTGGTCTGTTTTGAATGAGAAAGCGAGTGATGGAGAGAACAAGGGAGAACATAAGAGTGAGAAAGCAAGATGAACTTGGGTGGGGGGGGAGGCAGGGAGGATCTGGGAAGAGGTGGGGGAGGGGAAGGAATATGGCCAAACTGTATTAAATAAAAACCCCAAAACCCCAACAAAAACTATCCTTAAGTGAGCCATCTTGGCATGTCACAGTAGTCTCAGCTCCCGGGAGACAGGGTTATGAGCCTCAGGCTGACAAACTTAGCTTTGTGCATGAGGACAGGACAGTGGGAGACTCCAGCTTTGAAAACAAGGGACAGCACCCACAAGATACAGCTGAGGTTGATTTCTAGCCTTCACACACACACAGGGGCATGGATAGCTGCATCTTCACACACACACACACACACACACACACACACACACACACACGGGCATGAATACCTGAGCCTTCACACGCACACAGGGGCATGAATAGCTGCATCTTCACACACACACACACACACACACACACACACACACACACACACGGGCATGTATACCTGAGCCTACACGTGCATGGGCACCAAATGGCATGCATAAACAATTTAAGTAAAGAGATAATCTGGGCTGGGGATGGAGCTTAGTGGTGGCATACTTGCTGAGCACACACAAGGCCTTGGGTCAAGTCCTTAAACGAAGAAGCAAGAGAAAGGGATGTGTTACATTTATTTCTACAGCTCACCAGTCCTTGGATAGAGCTGTCTTTCTATTTGGTATTAGTTTCCAATTTGGAGGAATTTCCTTTCTGCATTTTGATATTTATTTTTATTTTACGTGAATTGGCCTTTTTCATGCATGTGTTCCTGGTGCCCATGGAGGTCAGGATCAGGCTAGATCCCCTGGAACTGGAGTCACAGGCAGTCGTGAGCCATCGTGTAGGTGCTGGGAACTGGGCCATGGACCTCTGCAAGAACAACAAGTGCTCTTAACCACTGAAGCCATCTCTCCAGCTCCTTCTTTAATTGCTTTGAAGGAAAGCTTTGCTAGAGACAATTTTTTCAGATTCTTTAATATTGAAATTATCTTTATTTTACTTTAATTAAAATGGCTACTGTTTTTGATTTTTCCTGGCTGTAGATTTCTTAGCTCCTTTTCTTTCCTCACTTAAAGATGGGTGTTGGCCACGTGTCTCTGGCTGTGTTGTTTCTGTCTGGAGGGAGATCCGTCGTCGTTCTTTTTATTCTCCTTCATTTTACAAGCTGTTTTGTTGTATCTCTTCATTTCTTTATTCATTTCCTCATTTATTTACATTGTGCGCACCTGTGTACAGTGGCCCTGTGGGGGTCAGAGGTTATCCAGTGAGCCAGTTCTCTCCTTTTGCTATGTGGATCTTGGGGACTGAGCTTGGCAATTAGGCTTGGCAGCAAGCTGAACCACCTTTCCAATCTAGTTGTTTGTTTGTTTATTTAATTAAGTTTGTCTTTATTAAAGTTCTCATAAGTTTGATTATGTTTTGTTTATCCTCCCTCCCTTCCTCTCTCCCTCCCTCCTTCCCTCCCTCTTTCCCTCTCCCAACTTCCTTTTCTCCTTTCTTTTCTCCCTCCCTCCCTTCCTTCCTAACTTAGTTTCTTGAACTTGCTGGATCTGAGCCTACAGTTTTCATCAGAATTTTCAAACATCTGGACCATTAATTTTCTCTAAAGATGTTTCTATCAACTTTCTATCCATTGGGCCCTTCAGTTTTGAATATGTGAGGCTGCCTGGGGTTAATCTGTAGTGCAGATACTTGCATTTTGAAACTCTGGACTGTTATTTTTAGTGAGTCCTGTCCTGTGTGCACTTAGTTTCAGATATTATTGGTTTAGTTTTAGATCTTTTGTAGTATCTTCTCTGTTTCTACCTAACTCTGGATATGTGGAATACAGTTCTGTGCTTTTCTCCTGAGGTGCTGGGGATTAAACCCATGACCTTGTACATGTTAGTCAAGCATTCTATGACTGAGCTATCTCTCTAGTTCCCCTTTAAAATTTTATTTTAACTCAGGGTCTCACTAAGTTGCATGGAGTGTTTTTTTTTTTTTTTAATTTTTTCATCAATCTGCAACTGGGGCCTTAAACTTGTAATCCTCCTGCCTCATCTTCCCAAATAGCTGAGTTTACATGACTATGCCACCAGGGCTGATTTGAACTACAGCTGTAATTAATGGCTTTGTCTTCTAATTTTAAACTGATGTGTTTAGTATGGGTCAGGCTGCTTTTATTGCTTTTTTCCCTCTTCATGGGCTGTGTTCTCTTTTGGGTTTGTATTGCTGACTCGTTTGACAGGATTCTGGTCGTTCTAGCCTCTAGACTACTTTTGTGCTCCTACACAGATTTCTGAGGTGTTCTGGAGTGCCGTTGGTTTGGTTATTTGAGTCAAGAATAGTGTTAAGGATAACTAACACTAATACACATATATGGTGACACTCCTTGTTAGTGTGTCAAACCATGAACTTTAAATGATAGGTATTTAGGTTGGTTTATAGAAGTGTTCAGTCTTGACTTTGAGATGTTTCTCAAGTCTATGTGCTACATAGCACTTTATTGAAAATTTCAAGAGAGGCCTCTGTAAATCTGCCAGTTCCCTGACCTGTAACTCTCAGCTCCCTTGATCTGCCTGAAACTTACCATTCAGCTCTAGAATCCCACAGGCCTCCTCCTAGAACACATGCTCCTCCTCATTTGTGGACATCTTTTAAGGCTAATGCTTGGGAAATCCCAGGACTTTTCTCACTTGTGCTTTTTCTTACAGGTCTTGTTCTTTTCTGCTGCCCAATGTTCAGTGTCCTGAAAAACCAGTGTCTGTCAGTCTGTCTATTTATCTATCTATCTATCTATCTATCTATCTATCTATCTATCTATCTATCTATCTACCTACCTACCTACCTACCTATCTTTCTAAAATATCTTATTTTGCAAATATTGGTTGGGGACTGAACCTAAGGACTCACATGCTAGACAACCTCTTTGCCATGCATTTCCACCTCCAGCTTTCTTTATACTGTTTTTAATTTTGAGAGATGGTGTTATTAAGCTGCCAAGGCTTGCCTTGAACTCACGCAGGAATACCTTTAATTTGCAATCCTTCTGCCTCAGTCCCCCAAGTATCTGGGACTATGGGTCTATGACTCCCGGCCTTGTTCTTCATTATTTTATAGCCCAGCCTTTTCAGAGACTATGAGCTATTTTTCTCTCTATAAGAATTCTGAAATGAGGATGTATCCTATTCTCTTTATGAGGATCAGACATAGCAAATAACAAAGGCTGAGCAAGATATCGGTGTGGTAATTTTTATCAATCTTGCAGACTTGAGAGCTCTCTAAAACACTTGAGCACATGTGCTGCTTTGTTAGCAGTCACTCTGTGTTCCACAATGCATCATTCTTTTCATAATTGGATTCTTAAAATCTATGCTTGATGAATAATCAGCTCCATCTCCTACTTTCAATTATATTTACTGTATAGCATTTCCCAGGGGAACTATTAAAAACACACACTCATTAACTCTATCAAGTATTTTCACAAAATAAAAATTGATATTTCCCCCCTAGATTATTTTTTTTTGACTTGGGGATATGAGTCCTACCAAAAGCATGGAAGAGTCGTATAAGAGTTTGTTGAACATTGTCAGAGTGATAAAAACTTATTTTAGTGAGTTTCTCCTTAAAACAGGGGCTGAATTTGTTATATTTGAATTGAACGTTTTTCACAATTTTCTGATGAAGGATTAATTGTTCCCTTTCAAAAACTATCTCAGGATACTTCTGCAGGAAAACAGGTAGTTTGAATGTCTATTCAAATTCCTTTTTTTAATAAGGGCCCAGGCTGATTTTTTGCAAGGCATTCCCCACTGGATACAGTGCTTCTCAATGAGGTCTTTGTATTAGAATCATCTGAGAGAATTTGAAAGGTGCAATGCCAAGAGCAGAGACTTAGACCAATTAAACCAGTATCTCTAGGTACAAAGCCTGGACATCTGGATATTTTAAAATGCTCCTGATGATTTTATTTTGTAGCTAGGACTAAAAACCACTGGTGTAGTGGAAAAAACATCCCTCATTTTGTAGATGGAAAATGGAAGCTCAGAAGGGCTGTATAATTGTCTAACGATATACAAAGGAAGGTGTGCTACCTGGAAAGTTCACACTGTGTCTTGCATGCAGACTGCATAGCAGCTGTTCTAAAAGCACATACTAAGCTGGGTGGTGGTGGCACACACCTTTAATCCCAGCACTTGGGATTAAAGTGAGGCAGAGTCAGGTGAATTTCTGAGTTCGAGGCCAGCCTGGTCTACAGAGTGAATTCCAGGACAGCCAGGGCTATACAGAGAAACCCTGTCTCGAAAAAACCAAATCCAAAAACAAAACAAAACAAAAAACAACCCGCCCCAAAACACATACTAATGACTTATGGTATATCTTATGATCAAGAGATCTGAGGCTCAGAAATGTTGAGAAACATACTTAAAATAATATCATTAAAGACTTATGTGCAGATCTGTCTTCTGATCTCTACATAAAACTCTTTAATTACACCCCTATATATATCATCCCTTGAATTTCTCTATATGTGTCTAACCACAGAGAAGAATCCTGGCATTCTACTATATAGGCTTAGCTAGTAGTGTATGGATGGCTGGAACCTCTTACTGTGCCCCTGTGTGATGCTTAACATGTTTGCTGAAGAACTAAAAATCATGACTATCAGAATTGTCTGTTCATTTAAGTGTGTGTGTGTGTGTGTGTGTGTGTGCGCGTGTGTTTGAGACAAAGTTTTATATAGCCTAGGATAGTCTTGAACTCTAGATTCCTTTGTGTCCATACCTTCCACATTATGATTAACAAAAGTGGGATACTGTAACACATAGAGAATTATCGGTCTTTTAGACTTACCTTATTAATTTTAAATTCTGTGTGTCTATGTGTGGGTATATACACAAGACTGTAGTTACTCTCATATGGCAGAAGGGGGCACCAGATCCTCTGTAGCTTAAGCTTCAGTTGTGAGCTGCTGTGTATGGGAGCTGGGGACCAAACTCCAGACCTTAAGAGCAGTGTGAACTCTTAACTGTGAACCATTTCTCCAGCATCTGTTGTTTTTGATAAAAACCCCAGTAGTTCAACTCCCAGCACCCATATGATGGCTCAGGCCATCTGAAACTCAAGTGCTAGTGGATCTAGCACCCCTTTCTGGCCTCCATAGTCACTATATGCATGTGATGTACATAAATACATGCAAGCAAAACATCCACACACATAAAATAAAATAACTTGATAAAAAAATCAACTTTTTATTTACCTTTGTCCATACTCTTTAAGAATTTCTTACTGTATACAAAGTGTTTTGACCATGTTGACCTCCATTTTGTTTCCAATGCCCATCACTCTCCCCTAAATCCCCTGCACATTTCACTACTTCCAACATCCACCTGCTTCCCCTACCTCCCCTGCACATTTCTTGCCCTCATTTCATAGCCCACTGGGTTAGTCAATGCTATCTTTAGGAGTGGAGGACTATCCACTGGAACCTGGAGAGTTCCTAACATGGGCCAGTCCATGGGAAAAAAAAAAACCCTTGACTTTCTCTACTCTATCCTCCTTTAATTGCAAATTCCACAGCTGTAGGTAGGTGGCGTGTGACAAACCTATCCTTCATCTGTGCTGAGATTTTGACTAGTTTGATGTTGTGTAAGAATTGTTGATCTTAAAAAAAAAGGCCTGTGTCCTGTGTGTGTGTGTGTGTGTGTGTGTAAAGAGAGAGAGAGAAAGAGAGAGAAAGAGAGAGAGAAAGAGAGAGTGTGTGAAAGAGGGAGAGAGAAAGTGAGGGAAGGAGGAAGTAAGGGAAGGAGGGAGGGAGAGAGGGAGGGAGGGAGGGAGAGAGAATTTCTGGGGCATCAGTAGGAACTTGGGAGCACCCAATGACATGATTAGTCTGAACATTTGATGAATCGCAGCAGCAGCATCATTTATTGCTCTAGTGATGACCGTGCACAGCTGCTGGAAGTGTTTTTATGAGGCGCTGTTTTAAGAGAAATGTGCAGTGTGGTGACAGCGCTGTTTGAGTTGAAGCCTTGTAGATGGTTGCTGAAGCTGACGACGGGTTCTGGCTTCAGAATGCGAGCATAGTGGATTGGGAGAGATAGCAATGGCAAACAAAAGGCTCGGAAAACACCTAGCTCGGGCTTGTGAGGTGTTCCGGGTGTGAGAAGGACAAGCAAGGCCTTTGGATGCTCAGATGCTGAGGACAGGCTGTGGAAATGCAGAGAGAGCTAGCTGAAACTTATGCACAAAAACACCCAAAGCAGTTGCTGATAATAGTATGAGAAATGGAAAGAACTCAATTATTTCCTAATTACATAACAACAGAGGATTAAATCAATTATGATTCGTTCATTTGTATGCTGTTATGTAGGTATTGCTAATGATACTGTGAAGAGTTTGCAATAAAATGGGGAATACTCTCAGTCCATGAAGAATGATCAGGATACACAAGCAGATCAGGGGCTCAGTCCCATTATAGTTTATAGCTTTCCTTCTCCTTTCCCCTGCACATAATAAAAATACACGTTGTCCTAATGCTCAAGAAGTCAATACAGCCACACTGTGGGAAAATCAGAAAGCATAGAAAATGTATACAGAGACAGACACTAAGAATGATACCAAGATCCTTTCATGCAGTCAATAGCATTGCTAATGTTTTGTGCATTTAATTTTGTTTTTTATTCCTTTGGCATAAGAAAATTTTACCATTTGAAGTTACAGCCACCTGTACACATATGTATACAGTGCATTCACATAAAGTACATGTCAAAAGCAAATGCATTAAGATTCATGTGTGTACACACATGCTCCTTGAACTACAATAAAGTTATTTTATCAACGGGTGCATTGTAAGTTGGATATATCATAAGCTAAGTAGTACTTAAGTACACATAGATATTGGTTGTTTAGTCTTGAGGCCTTGTGGATGACTGGTCACTAAGGTTCATTGCCACTGCCCAGCATTTTGGGCTGAGAAAGGATTGAAATGGCTGTAACTACCATGGCTTACTGCTATTGTACAGTTATACAGTTTAATGAACTATTATGACATATGTAAAAAATTTGTGTGTATGGGTGCTTTGTTTCCATATTTGTCTATATACCATGTGCATGAGGTGATCTCAGGGGTTAGAGGAGAGCCTAGTAGAGGGTGTCAGATTCCCTGGGAGTGGAGTTATAGATAGTTATGAGCCAGTATATGGGCACTGAGGATTGAACCTGGGTCCTTTGGAAGAGTAGCTCGTGCCCTAAATCACAGGGATGATTTAATCCCTATCAGATAACCTATCAGAGGTCTCACCCAGAGAAAACTTATTCCTTCAGCCACAACTGCCTGTCTGCAGCTCTTTCTCTAGGATCAGAACTTTGTGAGGTTTCCCACACCCCCATCAGCATAGCACCCATCCTTAAACTCACATATGATACATACAATTCTCACCTCTCAGCAAAGAAGCACCTCCTGGGGCATATGGAGGATACCACAGTTGTATAAAACACTAAGAATAAGTGAGTCTGAGGTTCCCAGCACAGTCAAGACATGTACACTACAACCCCTACACCCCAGGGAACGTTAGGGGACCAGGATGACTCCTTCAGGATAGTGTCTTCTAGACATAATGGAAATGTTGCATCCATAAACCCTCAGCCATGTGGCTGTTGAAACAAGCTTGATTGTCCATCAACAGATGAATGGAGAAAGAACATACACATAGACACACACAGACATACACACACAGACACACAGACATACACACACAGACACACAGGCATACACACACAGACACACAGACATACATAGACACACACACACACAGACACACACAGACATACACAGACACACACAGACACACACAGACATACACACACAGACACACACATCTACATACATGCACATACACACACCTACACACACACACAGACATATGCACATTTATATACATACATGCACATACACATATACACATCTACACACATACATGCACATATTCATATCTATACACAGACACATACACAAACATATGCACATCTACACAGACAGACATACACAGAGGCAGACAGACACACACAGACATACACACACATACACATACATACATGTATACCACACATTTACACATACACACACAGACACACACACACTGGAATTTTAATCATCCATAAAGTAGGGCGAAGTTTTATTGTTTGTAGGATAATGGAGGAACTGTAGATCATTTTATTACATGAGGTAACTTGTTCTTACAAAGACCTATCCTGGTGTTTTC
Source organism: Apodemus sylvaticus (assembly GCF_947179515.1). Taxonomy (NCBI): domain Eukaryota; kingdom Metazoa; phylum Chordata; class Mammalia; order Rodentia; family Muridae; genus Apodemus; species Apodemus sylvaticus. The sequence goes on along the minus strand of NC_067481.1, from coordinate 103,026,960 downwards.
TTTACTGTGCTGAATCCAGAGAAAAGAGAGACTGAAAGGAAAAGGAAGACCCCTAGCGATGGAGATGGGAAGATGGAGAGGCTTGAGCAGTGGAGGGGTGAATGTGACTGAAGTGTAGTTATGAGCATGAATATAGACATCATACTATGAAAGCCCTTTGAACAATTAGCAAGTGCTATTTTTGTAACCCCCGTGGCTCTTATAGGGAGATGGGAGTCCAATATAGGAGAATCCCCAGAAACCAGCCTGGTATGACAGTGACAAACAATATGGTGGGGGTGAGAGCCAGTGTCTGGTGCTGTCTTTTTGTCTCTCTCCCTCCCTCCCTCCTCTCTCACTCTCACTACACACACACACACACACACACACACACACACACACACACTCACTTACATATTCACAGGCATACAGCCACATAGTCACACACACTCACACCAATAGTCACTCTCACATACACACTCATACACACTCACACATACACACTCACATACACATGCACACTCACACATACACAATCACATGTACTCACAAGTTACTCATACACAAAACACATATACACACCACACAAATACACACACAACACACACTCACCTCCCCCCACTGTAGCACAGTGGAGTACTGAAGTACTGAAGCCAATATTTCAATCAGTAAGGTACAACTTATGTGTTTTTGTCCTTTTATAAATCATCTTGTTATACATTTTGGAATGAAATAAATCATTCATTGAGGAAAAAAGGAAAACAGCCACACAAATAACATTATACAGATTGAGCAGGTCATACTTATACATGTAGGAATATAGATGTGTTATATGTATGAACAATAATTAATGAAAAATAAACCATGAATTTGAAAAATAGAAAGGAGAGTTATTTGGGAAAGTTTGAAGGTAGGAAAGGGAAGAGGAAATGATGTAATTCAGAGATATTTGGTCAACCATTTTCATTGTTGTGCTCTTCATAATAGCCAGAAATGGAAAACAACCTCTATGTCCCTCATCAGAAGAATGGATAAAGAAAATGTGGTACATTTTCACAAAGGAATATTAGTCAGCCATTAAAAAAAAAGACGCGAAATTTGTAGGCAAATGGATGGAACTGGAAAAAAAATTCTGAGTGAGGTATCCCAGACTCAGAAGAACAGCATGGTATGCATTCTTTTATATGTGGACATTAGCTGTTAAGTCAGTGCTAACCAAGCTAAAACTCGTAGAACCGCAGAGGGTGTGTGTAGAGTAAGGGACTAGAGGGAGCAGACAGCTCTCGTTAGGAAAGGGGAGTAGAATATATATTCATGGTTGGATGAGAGGATCTGCCATTGGAGGATCAAGTGAGGAGGGGAAGGGGCAGGGGTAATGGAAGGAAAAATGAGGTGAGACAGCTGAAATTAAAAACCATTTCATGTGTAGTATAAAAACCTAATGCAGTAGAAACCTCCTAAAACATGTACATTTATGAAGGTGATCGAAGTGAAGTCAGCAAACAAGGGAAGACGCAGAGCCCCAACTGGCTATCTCTTGTCATCAAATAAAGCTTTTAGTATCGAGTTACATCTAATTGTTGGCAAAAGAGGGCTCCATAGGAATCTCCAAACAACCCAGGCTGTTGATAAGACAAGTTGGAAGATGGGGAAGTCAAGCCGCTGCCTATTAGAGCCTCTAGCCCTCTTTTCCCGTGTCTTTGTTACAGGACGGCACTCTGGATGGCATCAGAAGAGAAACACAGACACCAAGCCAGCCACAAGCTCTTTATCTATGAAGGTGTCCTGCCAGCCCTGTTAAGATCTGTTAAGGCCATGGTGGCATAAAGCTTGTGGGACTCACCAGCCAAGAACTCATTTGACCTGAGATCCGCTCCACGAGCTGCAGCCCATATTTCTTGGGTGGCTGAGAACCTAAGACGAGATAGCCCAGCGGCCTATGGCGAAACCAAATATACTGGCCTCAAAACAAAGAAAAATATGAAAAAAAATGACCCTTAATGATATTCTGCTGTAGTCATCGAGCAGGGTCTTGTTCAACCATCACTGGAGAAGGTTTCTCCAGCAGCAGACGGGAACAAATGTAGGGACTCCCAGGCAGACAATATGCAGAGAGTGAGAGACCTTAGAACACTCAGCCATAGATGGGATATCTCCATCAAATATGTCCCCTCAGACTTAGGGAACCCCTTTGGAAGAGGAGCCGGAGGGGATGGATGGTGGGCACCAAGAAAACAAGGCCCTCTAAATCAACATGAGCAAAGCTCGTATGAACTCATGGAGATGGAGACGGCATGAGCAGGGCTGCACCAGCTCCTCTGTGCTTATATAATGGCTTCTTGTGTTGTCTTTACGGTATTCCTGAATGTGCAAACGAGTGGGTCTCTACTTTTGTGCTTTCTCCTGGGCTCATTTCCTTCTGTGGGTCTGCTTGTTTGAATTCAATGTGATATGTTTTATAATTTTTTTGTTTTTTGTCTTAATATTATTTCATTTCATTTTATTTTATTAAAAATGAACAAATGAATGAATGCAATCTTAGCCACTTGGTAAAAGTTAGCAACTATTCTGTTATTTATACCTGTTGGGAGAGGTATAACTAGAATGACACTCTGAATATCAGACACTTCAGGGAAGACCTCATGTTCAGGAGTAGTTGATGAAAAACAATGAACTCCACAATAAAGGAAAAAAATTAAAAAAACTAAGAAGAAAGTATGGCTGAGGCTGACAGGGCTTGTGTCTGAGAAGCAGGTGTCATGATTTTTATTTTCTCTTTTGTCCCCTCTAATGCTCTAAAGTTTCTAAAATGAGTGGGAGCTATTTGAGCTTCCAGAGACTAAGCCACCAACCAAAGAGCATACATGATCTGGTCCGTGGCCCCCACTATATATGCAGCAGAGGACTGCCTTGTCTGGAGTCAGTGGGAGGGGATGCACCTGTGGAGGCTTGATGCCCCAGAGAGGGGGGATACTAGAGGGGGAAGGTAGGAGTGGGTGGGTGGGGGAGCACCCTCTTAGAGGAAAAGGGGAGGGGGTGTGGCAGCTCGTGGAGGAGGGGCTGGGAAGGGGGACAACATTTGAAATGTAAATAAATGAAATAAAAAGACAATACACCTATACTAATACAATTTTTAAATTTCATTTTAAAAGGCCTACGTATGCGGGAAAGAAGCTGGGAGGCAGGTAAGTGGAGGAGACATTAGCTTGAGGGAAGATGGGATCAATATTCATGGTTAGGTTCCATACATTAGTGGGATTGGACATATGGGGTGTATGACTTTGATAAGATAGTTTGATCCGTGGGCTGGGAGATGGTACAGTGGATAGGTATGGTATACACAATGGTGAAGACCTGAGTTTGAATTCTTAGTACCAGAGTAAACATCTGGGCATGGCCTTGTGTACCTGTAACATTACCACTGTGTGGGACAGAGATCCTGGGACCTTTGGGGCTTGCTGACTGCCAGTCTAGCTCCAGGTTCAGTGAGAGGTACTGCCTCACCGGAATAAGGTAGAATGAGATAGAGTAGAACACCCAACATTGTCCTCTGGCCTCTGGGCACACTCAGGGGTGCCCCTAATAGATTAATTCTGATCTAGCACAGTACAGCAGTAGAGTCATGAGAACTGATGGGCTGAGATGGAGTTGGATTTGTGAAGCAAGATCTTTCCATCTTACGTGCCTGTCAGGAGGGGCTTGGTAGTAGAGCACTTGACTACAGATATGGGTGTCAACCTAAGTCTTCCAGGAAGACAGATCAGCTGCAGCACAGGCCTGGGCACTGTGATGGCTCACCTTGATTGCCAAGAGAAGCTTTAAAGAACCGGAGACATGCCTCTGGGTGTATCTGGGAGTGTGATTTCCAGAGAGAATTCACAAAAAGGGAAGTCCCATGCTAATTGTGAGTGTCATATCCCATGGACTGTAGTACCAGACTGAAGCAGAAGGGAGAACCAGGAGCTCAATGATGACTGCTCTTCCAGAACACCTGGTTTAATTCCCAGCACCTCACAACCACATGGAATTTAGCAGATCACAACCACTTGGAACTCCAGTTTCAAGAGATCTACATACTGTCCTCTGCCCACTGGGCAATGCATGCACTAAGTCACAGACACATGCAGTCAACACACACACACACACACACACACACACACACACACACACACCACACACACACACACACCACACACACCACACACACACACACACACACACACACACACACACACACACACACACATTCTTAAGAAGGTAAAATAAATATTTCAAATTAAGAGAAGGAAGGAAAACCAGTTGAAAGCCACAACTCTCTGTCTCCTGATCGGCTGAGGTGTGAGGAATACCAGAAAATCCTAGCCTTGACTTGCACTGCTGAGAACTCAACATACCCACCTGGTCACAGAGGGCCGAACCTTCAGAAACTTTGGGGCCAAACAAATCCTTCTTAAGTTGTTTCAGTCTGGGACGTGGGTGGGACCTTTGTCACAGCAGTGAGAGAAGTAATTAACATAATTGGTGACATTCTTTCTAGGTCAAGTGAGTGTTAGGCCTTGGAGTGAGGATGAGCTTGAATGTGAAGCCAAGGATCTTCAACTTTGAGGCAATTTCCTGAGAGCCAAGTGAAGCCAGGCATCTGGAGACCACCAGAACTCTGGTCCTTAACCTTCCTCAGGCCTTAGCAACTGCCCCACCCTCTGAGAGTGTGTCAGGACAGACTGTTTGGCTCCACCTCCCAATATTCTTGACTCTAGAGATCTGGAATGGAACCCAAGAAGCTACATTTTAAATAATGGCCAGGTGCCATTGGTGCAGCTGCCCCAGGGACTGGTTTTGGAGAGTCACCACACTAAGGTAATTGTCCTCTGTTCACTGCAATTTGTACAACCTGGAGAGCTCTAAAATATCCTGGTACCTGGGCTGCACCCCAGACCAATTAAACCAGAATCTTGGGGTGGGACTCAGCCATCACTATTTTTTAAAGCTCCCGAGGTGAGCACAATGTGCAGCCAACGTTGAAAATTGCTGCTCCAAGGAGAATTAATTTAATCTGTTTAACTACTGGGTACCTTGGCAGTGGATACTAAATTAGCTCATCAGTGAGCACCACCCTTTTCTCAGTTGAAATGATGCCTGTGGACACTAAGGCTTAAAGCTTGAAATCTGGCCACCTTCTTGCATCCCAAGGACATGAAGTGAAGTTTCTGGTACTCCCTTAAGGTAAGACAGAAGAGAAGTAACTTGGGTGTGTCTCCAGTAGAGAGGGACAATGGGCAGATAGAAGATGGTTCCACTGAAAAAGTAGAGACACTGTGGTGCTGATCTAGAGGTGGCGTAAGTCTACGAGGGGAAATAACGTTGCCAGCTCTCAAAGCCACCACTGTGAGTCTTTAAAGCTATCACAGGAGGGGTCAAAGCTGTGCCACATAAGATACTTCACAGCCATATACTTTTGGGGAGACTTGGGATTTACTCCCAAATTGTCTATTCTATATTTGTCTTCCACTCCATTTACAAGGAGATTTTCTTGATTCCAACCAAGGTATCACATTCTCTGGAGGCACTGTATCCTCCTTCCCTCCCTCCCTCCCCTCCTTCCCCTCCCTTTCCTCCCTCCCCTCCTCTTCCTTCCTCCCCTCCCCTTCCGTCCTTTCCTCTCTTCTTCCCTCCCTCCTTCCCTCCCTCCCTCCCTTCCTCCCTTCCTCCCTCCTTCCCTGTCTCCCTCCCTCTCTCCCTGCCTGTCTCCCTCCCTCTCTCCTTCCCTCTCTCCCTCCCTTTCTCCCTCCCTGTCTCCCCCCCTGTCTCCACCCCTGTCTCCCTCCCATTCGTTTTGTTTTTTTCTTTTCTTGTATGTATGATGTATGTACAACACATGTTTGATGTGTGTGGGAGCACATGTGTCCCAGTGCTTATGTGGAGGTCAGACGCTGGCTTCTATCTTCCATCTTGTTTGAGACAGGATGTCATTGATATCCACTGAGTACACCAGGCTAGCTGGACCACTAGCTTCTGGGGGGATTCTCCTGTCTCTACCTATCATCTGTCTATAGAAGTGTTGGGAATAAAGACACATATTCATGCCCATCTTTTACATAAGTTCTAGGGATTGGCCTTGGGTCCTTATGTTTGTATGGTAAATGCTTTAGCCACTGGGCATTTCCTCAGGCCTATGTTTATTTTGAACTTTGAGATAGTATGAGATTTTCTCCAAAGTCATATCTCCTTCCATTTGGGAAATCTTATGACCTTACACCTTGATAAAAAATATTCTAGACATTAAAAATACTTGAAAGGACTGGTTTTGAAATGTTGAAATTGTACACTTGGAAGAAGAAACTCTTTGGTGACTTCATTAGGGTCTGAATTAGATCCATTAAAAGCCACATGTTCAAGTTCTAAACATCCCAAATATCCCAGGATCTCTATTTGGATATAGCATCTTTGTCAACTCTCTGTCACTATGACAAAATACCTAAGAAAAATCAATTTAAAGGAGAAAAAGGGCCATTTTGACATGTGGGGTCAATGGATTCAGATTATAAGTCATTTGGTTTAGCTGCTTTTAGGAAACTGTTAAGTCAGAAGAACATGGTAGAAGCCATCTTTCCATCTCCATGGTAACCAGGAAGAGGAAAATGGAGAAGGAGAGGGATGAAGATAGAAGAGGGGAGACAAGAAAGAGGGAGAGAGAGAGGAGGAGACAAGAGGAGAGGGAGAAGGCTTAAAGAATAGAGAAAGAGGGGCAGAGAAGCTACTAGGCTTGAATAGTCTTTAAGAGCATGCCCCAAATAACCTACTACCTCCAACTAAACCTCATTCTCTAAAGGTTCTGACTCTTCCAAATCCTGCTAAGAATCAGCTGATCCTGATTGATCAGCTGATCAATCCTGATCCTAAGAATCAGCTGATCTTTCATGGCCCACAGCAGAACAAGGCCATGTTACTGGACTGAACCTGCTATAACTGATGCATCTATAAGAAAGGTATAGGGCACTGGGCATGAAGAGGGAACAATTTTCAAGGTGAGAGAAACAGTAGAAAATCAAGTCCTGTCAATTCCTTATTACCGCACTTGGAGGTTTCAAAATGTAAGGCAGTTCAGTTCCAGTATCCTAGCCAGCCAGTGTGTGCCATTGTGTTACAGTAGCTCTGGAGAACTCATGCAGACATGTACGGGTGACTTGCTGAAGCAGAATTCAACTTATTATCTAGAGGATAGGCATAAAATGAAAATTACAGGCAGATTGAAAATTACAGGCAGATTGGTTATTAGGCTCAAAATGAATGTAATTGAACATTGTACACACACACAAACACACACACACAAACACACACACACACAAACACACACACATATACACACACACACATACCCACACACACATACACACACACACACACACACACACACACACACACACACACAGAGAGAGAGAGAGAGAGAGAGAGAGAGAGAGAGAGAGAGAGAGAGAGAGAGAGAGAGAGAGAGAGAGAGAGAGACCCAGTGAATGGATGTGTGGAGACCTGAAATAATGATGGGTGTCTCTACCTTATTTTTTTTTCAAGACAGAATGGGACTCACTGACCGGATAAGACTAGCTACTGGGTATCCTCCTGCCTCTGCCTTTCTAGCACTGGGATTAGGAATGCTTGCCACCATGCTTACTTTTTGTGTGAATACTGGAGATCCCGACTCAGGTCTTCATTCTTGTACAGTGAACATTTTACCCCTGGGTCCAGCTTCACAGACCCTATGTGTTAGCATTCTGCCTAAGCTCTGCCCCACAGTTACCTGGCAACAGCCAGGTGTTCCTGACTCACTATAAAAGGGGCTGCTTGCCCCCTCCTCTCTCTCTCTTGCTCCTCTTTTGCTCTCTTGCTTTTTCTCTACTCCCCTTCCCCCTCTCTCCCCATTCCCTTTCCCCCTCTCCACGTGTCCATGGCCAACCTCTACTCCTCTACTTCTCTACTCTCTCTTTGTCTTTTTCTGCCTTTACTACCCTCTTAACTCCTCTCCCCATGCCCTTAATAACCTCTATTCTATACTATACCATCCTGTGGGTGGTCCCTCCGGGCGAAGGGACGCCTCGGCATGGCCCGGCTGAGACACCCCCTTCCCCCATACCATGGGCCTGCTGAGACACCCCCCTTCCCCCATACCTCACCACACCTCCACAGATTATACCCCTCCCTCTATCTTTTTATAAGCACAAAACTATGGTCCCGATTTCACATCTTGAATGTGTGGGTGCCACGATGTATATACAGAACTTAACACGGTGCCAGCTGGCTCTAAGGAAATTTATAATTTCTTATTGATGGGTGGTCATTTCACAAACTACTTTCATTATGACATTTTCATAAGTGTATGCCATGGGTTTTGGTCACATTTGTTCCATTTTTTTGTTTCACCCCTCCCCCACCTGTTTCCCCTTCTTCCCCATTACTCCTCTTTCTATTTCATGTCCATGTACCCTGTTATTGGCACATATTAACTGCACACAGGGCTTCACCACACGCATTCACACAGCGCACTTGGATTACAGTCTCCGTACTTCATGTCACGTCCACGTATGAAAGAAAGCATCTGCTCTCCGTGTCTCCGAGTCTGCCTTATTTCTCTTAACACTGTCACCTCCAGAATGTACATTAGTGCAACCACCATGGAAAGCAGTGTGGCAGTTCTGCAAAAACCTGAAGATAAACAACTGTATGTTTTATCCATCCCACTTATGAGTGGGAACATTCTTCTCCTATCTATATAAGCCATCTACAGGGATACTTGTTTTTAATATGGCACTACTCCACATTGCCAAGCCGTGGACTCAGCCCGGCTGCCCCCTTCCACCAACAGATGGATAAGGAAAGTAATGTGGGGTACATTCACAAAGAACATTTATCCATTCATAAACAAGAAAAAAACGTAAGGGCTGTTATTTTCACTTTCTTAGTGGCCATCAGGAAGAAAGCTCTCCTCAGTCACGTCCGTAGATCACCCTTCCCATCCCCAGTGGACCATTCTTCCTGACACCCCCCCCCCCCCCCCCCCCGCCAGGACAGGGTGAAGCACAGAGGATTGATGGATGTTGTTGGTTTGATAGATTTTCTGTTTCTTTCAAAAGTGAGGATTAACTGAATCCACAAGTTGGAATCTGACAAGAGGCATTATAACTCTGTGTCTTGGGTACTGCTTATATATTTAAGCCTCTGGCCCAGGAATCATTCAAGGGCAATTGTACAGTTGGCCTTATTTTGCTGAATCAGCTATTACTTGGGATGTGCAGGCTGGCTAGGTTGATAGGTACGTGAGAAAAATGTGCTTGTGTCTATGTATGTACTTTTTATCTGTTCTCTCTCTCTCTCCCTCTCTCTCTTTCTCATCTATTATCTGTCATCTACTTATCTATTATCTATCTCTCTATCTCTCTATCATCTATTATCTCTCTCCCAAACACATACAGATACTTATTTCCTTTTTTTATTATTGGTAAACATTTTTACCAGGTAGAAATGAATGTTATTCGGTGTGTCTGTGCTTACCTAACTCTGGGACCTTTTGTATTTGTACAGGGCTCACATCAAATGAAGTCTGTGGTGGCTAGTTATATCTCCTCTCCTAACATCTAGATTAGTAAAGCACAGATTGGTCTGTACCCTTAAAAGCAGTTCCAGAGAGGATTAGCTCAGGTGCTAAGCCCTGCTTTGAAAGTATCACCCTCTCATAGCTGGGGGCCTAGGTGGACTGAAGTGGGAGAAAGAAGAGGCCATCAGGGCAGGGACCATAAGCTACAAACCCTTCCATCCTTCAAGTTGTTCTTGTAGATTTTCTGACCACAGCCACAAAAGCCTAATGTAGAATTTTAAAATGTTTGCTTGCCTGCCTGCCTGCCTGTCCGTCTGTCTGTCTGTCTAGAGAGGAGGGGTTGAAGAAGTCTGCTATTTCTTTCCTTGATGTGGGCTCTGGGGATTGAGCTCAGGGTGTCAGGTTTGGCGATAAATGCCTTTATTTGCTGAGTTGTCTTTCTGGATTGTAACGCAGGAAAATTCTTATAAAAAATGATCCTTTCTTTACTCTGCCTTTTTTGCTCTTTGAGACAGAGATCCATAGCTCAGGTTGGCCTCAAACTCGTGATCCTCCTGCCTCAGCCTCCAGAGTGCTAGGATTACAGGCTCGAATCCTTTTTTAAATGGACCATTTGTGTTGAGCCCTGACCCTTTTGAAAGACTAAATAGAGCAGTTACTACTTTGCTGGCACAGACATTTTGATAATGACTCCTGTAATTTCCCTACAGTTCTTTTAGAAGGATGTACCAAACATGTCCATTCTAAAGTTTCTCTGATAGCCAGAAATAAAACACCATAATCAAGCTTCCATAAAAGCACACACCACATCAATTAACAGATATCGCCAGGGGCAGCCTCCTTCTTCAACATCTGCTCCTTTATCACTCACAGCACTGGGAGAATATATGATGAGGCACACACCTATGGATTTCCACCGGCCTCCAAGGTGTACAGAGATTTCAGCTCAGCCTGCTGACTTTCCTACAGAGCCATGTTAACTCCACAGTGAACTCCAGAGGCTACATTTTCTTCTTCCACTCTGGCCAAACCACACAGGCTGGAACTGTGCAGAAAGATGGTCTCTCATGTCAAGGAGTGGGCTTTTCCAAGAGGTCTGGATTTCTTGAATAGTCACCGAGGGGGTGCATTTCACACCTGCCACCCTATTTGGTGCTGACTGACTCCTATGGAGAGACAGTAGCCACAGATTTTTCCTTCTTTGGTATGCATATATTAGTGCATTTGTGTGTTTGTGTGTGTACATATGCATGCATGTGCACAGCTTGGTGTCAGATGCCTTTCTTACTCTCTACCTAATTTTTTTTAAAGACAGGCTGTCTCACCAAAACAGGAGGCTTCCAGTTTGGCTTGACTGATTGGCTGGTGAGCCCCAGGGGTTCTCCATCTTTATTTCCCTAGTGCTGAGATCACAGATGTTCTCTGACATGTCCAGCTTTGTACATGGGTCCTGAGGAGCCAAACTCAGGTCTGCATGCTTGTGCAGCAAGCACTGTACTGACCAAGCCACCTTCCCAACCCTAATATTCATACTTTGAATGCAAGGAAGCCAAATCATGGAGTCCAAATAGCTACTCAAGGCTTGGAGCAGGACTTGGTCTCAGTGGGCCCTGCTGGTTCTTCCTTCCCTTCTCTTTTGGAAATGACCGTAGCTTTCTGACCAAGGATTATGCATGCATGTGATGCAAACCAGATGTGCCACAGGCCTCACCTTCTGGATATCCATGATTGACTTTGGGTGAACTCGGACCTAGCTTCCTGAATTGCAATCTTCTTAGGAGGTTGAGATTCTTGGAGGAATATATAGAGATTTCCTTCTTTTCTGCAGAAGTTCTCAAAAATTCTACCTTCTCTCCTTGGAAGCTGTGGTCTGAAGACACAAGTGTGGGTATCTGGGAGCCATTTTGATACCACAGGCCCTTGCCTCCTGTTGGATACTCTGAAGGGGTTTGGGAGAACAAAGAAATGACGGGGCGGGGCAGATGTCAAGTCTTTGGTTGAAGCTAGCATGAGCCTTATCTAAAGACCTCTTGTGGGGTCTTAATATTTATTTTTAACATTGGATACAAAATATAATATTTCATATGGCCTTTTAGAGACACCTTTGTTGTTGATCCTCTCCTCTGTCTCCCCTCTTGCCTTCCCCTCTCTGCCCTTCTACCCAGAGTGACCCCTCTTCTGCTTTCGTGTACATGTGTTTTGTTGGTCCCCTGCTTTCCTAAGCCCCTTTTTACTCTTTCATGACCTGTTTCTAGTTTCATGATTCAACTGCTCCATCTATGTAAACATTAAAAGCTTGGATCCATATATGGGCAGCTTCCCTTGGGATTTGTCTTCCTGTGTCTGAGTATTTTAGCCGTGGGGAAATGGAGTGGTATTGCTGCTTAAGCTGCTTTAGTTTGAGTTTTCAGTTTTCGGAAACAAAATGTCCCTCAGGTGATACACAGACCAAGGTCTGCCTGGATCTAAGGCTCAGTCTTCTAAACTGTCAATAACTCTCAAAATGCTTCATTCCTCTGAAATCTGGCCTGGAAGTGGTGCTGAACTCAATGGCTTCCAACTTTGTACTGCAGGACCCCAAGAAGACAGAGAGACAAGGTTGTCCAGGCCTGGAACCTGCTACTGGAGCCACTGTCAACATCTGCAAGGGAATTCCTTGAGGGACAAGACTGGCAGAGTGGGAACTGAGAACTGTAGAATTATCTGATGTCTAGAATAGATGAGCCTGGCACTGTAAGCTCTTAGAATAAATTTTCTCCCCTCTTACCTCCACAGCTCAGTCACCACCCGCCACATAGTGACCCATCTTTTGTGAATGTTGATGTTTTCAGTGATAGATCACTGCTGGAAAATGTTTTAAAGAATCTTTTTGTATATTTATGCTCAGGCAATGGTTTACTGTAGATTACACAGTGATGCAGGATAAAATGCAGTCTATTTTTTTCTTTCTTTTTCTTCCCTTTAAAAAACTGTTTTATTGGCTCTTCGTGAATTTCACATCATGCATCCAATTCCACTCATTCCCCTGTTCCTCCACATCTGCCCTCCACCCTTGGAACCTCCCTCCAAAAGAGAAGAAAACAAATATAATAATAATAATAATAATAGCAATAATAATTAATAATAATAATAATAATAATAGATGATGATGAAACAAACAAACAAAAACCCAAAAACGTCTTACTGTGGAAGGTGCAGCATTTCACAGTGTCTCACACAATATAGACCCTTTTGCCCAAACAGCTTCACTTACAAATGTTCATTGCAATGAGTCTTTGGTATGGTTTTAGGCCTTTGGCTTCTGCTACATCATCCTTACTGGATCCTGACCAGGACTCCTCTAGCATATCATGTGTCATGGAGATCCTGCAGTTTTGGATCTGCAGGACCAGTCTCTTCACAAACTCTAGCAGTTCATAGATGGGGCAGATGTCAGATGAGCCAGCTTAAAAACTTGATCTGGGCCTGGGGGGAAGCTGAGCTGGTCACTCTGCCAGCTCTCCTGCACCAGTACCACCAGGGCCACTCTCCTACTTTGCCCAGGTGAGGGGTGGGGCCAGCATTCTCACAGCCTCAGGCTGGTACATCTGCATATTTGTTACCAGGAACAGCTCTCCAGTAAGACCAGGCAACGTGCATGGGTTTGTGCTCTCTTGTGTTGCAGCCAGTGAGGGGTGGAGCCAGCCCTCAGACATCACCATGGCCCAGGTGGCAGCCCAGACCAGGGACCTTCCCAGGGCCTTTGGTGGTAGCATGACTCTCAGACATCAACACAGATCCCTGTTGCTCCAGGGTCACAGACCAAGACAGGACCTTCAGTGCCAGCTCAGGGTCCTCACCACCCTTGTGTTTCCAGTTTCTCTTCTCTTCATTGTTTACAAACCATTCTGATTCTCTTTCTCTCTTTATCACATATTTCCTCATCATAGAGGTGCCTCCCCATCCTCCTGCCTCTGCAAGGTGGCTGGTGAGCTCCAGCCTATTTCTTTAAATCAGCATCTCGTGATGCATTCCAGCCATTCAGGTGACTAGCTTCAAACAGGTAACTCAAGTGTAGCAGGAGCAGCAGGGCTGCCTCTATGTAAATGCTGGGGGCCTTGCAACTGCAGAAGCATCTCCTGCAGGAGGACCTAATTGAGGACTGCTTGTGACACCAGCATTCCTTTAGGAGGACCTAATTGAGGACTGCTTGAGAGAGCAAGGATTGCTGATGCAAATAATGCCAGCTAACCAGGAACTGCTGTTTAAAATACTTTCTTGGGACTAACGGGGGGGGGGGGGAGAGGGTATTAAAGGAGCTTACAGCAGTATTCAGATGAACTTACTGAAGCATTTCTCACCTGCTCCATGATTCTGAGCCAAGTAGCTCCCAAACCCAAACCCCAAGAGCAGGTAGGGAGGGGATGGGGTGGAGAAGGGTGGGGGAGAGCTGTCCAGGGCGCAGGCAACGATGCAAGGATAAGGACATTTGAACATAGAAAGACTGACAATGAAGTTCATTGTGAATGTTGGTGTGCTTTTTTTATTTGTTCATTGTGTGTGTGTACTTGTTTTGTGTGTTTGAATATTTTATATATGTGTGAGTGCCCCTGTGTGTGGGTGTTCATGTATGAGTGTGCACATATATGTAGAGACCTGAGCGTAATGTGGGCAATCACCCTCCATCTTGCTTCTACTACACTCATTGAGGCAGGGTTTCTCAATCAAACCCAGAGCTCACTGATATGGCTTCTTCTGGGGATCTATGGTCTACGACAGAGGATGGAATTATCAGTGAGCCAATGAGGTCTCCCAGCATTGACATGGGTTCTGGAAATCTAAACTCCATTCCTCATGCTTGTGTGGCGGGTGTTTTAACCAATGAGAATCTCCCCAGCCCCTTTTGTATTGTGGAAAACAAAATGAATCACATTAACTTCTTTAAGTGTCACCAAGCACTATTTCATTTTAGTGTCTGATAAATAATAGTAATGCCAGTAATTTAAAAACAAAACAAGTGGGAGGTCTATTGTGTTCTCCCAAATGCTAAATATCAAAAGAAAAGTCTTATTCTAGAAATATATGTAAAAGTATGTCTAAGATTATCTTAAGGCTGATGCAATACTCTTTATTTTAATCTATTCTCTGAAAATTTCATGCATGCACACAATGCATTTGATTGCATGCACATTCATTAATTCCTCTTCTTCTGAATCCCCTCTTTTCCTCAGCTATCTATCCCCCACCCCTGTGTGTGTGTGTGTGTGTGAGTAACTATTGGGCTAATTATGTTTGATTGCATTGGTACAGTTAACATTTTAAGTATAAGAAATACTAGAGTAGATTAAATGTAAGAGAAGAAACATAGTAGATAAAACCTCATACCAGCCAAAATTTAAGAGTAATTGGGATTAGGTAAGCATCACCACCCAACACAGAGAGTCCCGGAGCCCTTCTGCTCTGGGACTCACTACCCAGCAACCTCCAGTTCGCCTTTCCCAGTCTGCTCTTTCTACCCCTCCCTTCTCCCCTGTCACCACCCTTTTCTGTCGGATGTGGGAGACCTGTGCCACATCTGGCACAGAGAGGACACCACTTCCTGATGCTCTCTTGAGAACCGACAGGATCAGGGTATTCGAGAATTGGCAGGAGCAGGGCATTCGACCCTTGCCAAGTCTGCCACAGGGGAGACCCCATCACCTGATACTTCCTAGAGAATCAGCTGTTTGCAGGGCATTGGACAGAAAGAGAATCCCAGGAGTATATAAACATAGGCCTGCAGGATAGAGAAGATAGTGTCAGCAAGACCAGCTGACACCAGAGATAATAAGATGGCCAAAGGCAAATGCAACATCATTACCACAAGAAACCAAGGCAACATAGCACCATCAGAACCCAGCTCTCTCACAACAGCAAATCCTGCGTAGTCCATCACATCAGAAAAGCAAGAACCACATTTAAAATCACATCTCATATCACTGATGGAGGACTTCAAGAAGGACATAAATAACTCCCTTAAAGAGAGCAGATGCTTGAGTGAAAGCCGCAGTGCTCAATGGAGACTTAGAGTCCAGAGATTGCCCTGTGGCCCAGGGAAGTTTCCATGAAAGGGATTGGGGTCTACAAGTGTAGAGGCCCTGCAGCTGAGGCTGAGCCCTGACCTAGTGTGTGCATGCTGAAATGGATTAGTAATGTCTGCCACGGACATAAGCATGCGAACGTAATGCTGCATGCTGAGATGGATTAGTAATGTCTGCTAAGGACACAAGCACAGGAGTGTGATGCTTACCTTCCAGATATTCACTGAGGCTGATTCAATACAAGCACTCCTACGTTTGTTGATTATTTAGTTTTGTTTTTGAAGCAGAACTCACTACCCTGCCCTCAAATTCACTCTATACCCAGGCTGGCCTTGAACTCTCAATCCTCTTGGCTGAGCTTCCTAGTGCTGGGATTATAGCTGCACACGATCATGCCTGGTCAGACCCATTTTAAAGGTGGTGGTGGGGAGGTAGACATCCAGGAAGCTACCCCAAATGCCAAAGTCACAGAAACTAGAGTTCCATCTGTGGCTCATCCAGGGACATGGAATGCAAGACAGACCCCTGATGCAATAAACCATGGCCTTTGGGTGATCTCCAGCTGGGGATGCTGATGCAGCAGGACATGTGAGGACTTACTACCTGCCACTTAATTTTGCTATAAACCCATACTGTTGTAGGTTTTCTAAAAACATGGTCTTTTTAGAGGCTGATGAGGTAGAATGGTAGTAGACCTTTGGTCCAGTGTGTGAGACCCTAGTTTCAACCCCCTACCCCCACTCCAAATAACCTGATTTGAAGAGAACACGCCCATGATGTGCATGCTGGTTCTTGGGGTGTCACCAGCCTGCTCTTCCTGCACCCATAGCAACGGCTCCATGGCTCTGCAGAGGATGGGCTTCCCAGGTGGGATAGGCTAAGGCAGGACAGGCTGAGGCTTGTCTTGGCCAGTTCTCCTTCCAGGCCTGTTTTGTGGTCATATGAAACCTAGTTCAGCAGTATGTGCTATGTGGGGGCCTAGAGAGAGGCAGGCATCGGTACTTCAGGTGATGGCTGGCATAAGGAATAGGGCTATGAGGGGGAAGGGTTGAGAGAAGGGTGGAGGAGGAAGATGATACTGTGTTCTGCAGATCCTGCTCCCCAGACAGCATGTGCTAGTGTTGGGGGCAGGGGAGAGGCTGGCCTCCCTCCTGCCAGGCATTGCATATATACAAAGAACTCAAGAAAGTAGAACCCAGAGAACCAAATAACCCCATTAAAAAGTGGGGTACGGAGCTAAACAAAGAATTTTCACATGAAGAACTTCGGAGAGTTGAGAAATACCTTAAGAAATGTTCAACATCATTAATCATTAGGGAAATGCAAATCAAAACAACCCTGAGATTTCACCTCACACCAGTCAGAATGGCTAAGGTCAAAAACTCAGGAGACAGCAGGTGTTGGCGAGGATGTGGAGAAAGAGGAACATTCCTCCACTGCTGGTGGGATTGCAAGATGGTGCAACCACTTTGGAAATCAGTCTGGCAGTTCCTCAGAAAACTGGGCATGTCACTTCCTGAGGACCCTGTTATACCACTACTGGGCATATATCCAGAGGATTCTTTAGCATTCAATAAGGACACATGCTCCACTATGTTCATAGCAGCCCTATTTGTAGTAGCCAGAAGCTGGAAAGAACCTAGGTGTCCTTCAGTGGAGGAATGGATACAAAAAATGTGGTATATTTACACAATGGAGTACTATTCAGCCATTAGAAACAATGAATTCATGAAATTCTTAGACAAATGGATGGAGCTGGAGAACATCATACTAAGTGAGGTAACCCAGTCTCAAAAGATCAATCATGGTATGCACTCACTGATAAGTGGATATTAACCTAGAAACTTTGAATACCCAGGACATAATCCACAAATTATGTGTCCAAAAAGAATGGAGTAGCCCCTGGTTCTGGAAAGACTCAGTGCAAGAGTATAGGGGAATTCCAGAACAGGGAAGTGAGAAGGGGTGGATGGAAGAATAGGGGGATGGAAGAGGGCTTATGGGACTTGCGGGGAGTGGGGACCAAGAAAAGGGGAAATCATTGCAATGTAAATAAAAAAAAACAAATACAAGAGAACATGGGCCAAAATATGGGTCAGAATTTTACGGGAGAATATGGGTCAACAGGTTGAAGCCCTTAAACAGGCAATACAAAAATCCCATATGGAATTATGGGAGAACATGGGTTAACATGCAGAAACCCTTAAGAGGAATCACAAAAATCCCTAAAAGAAACACAGGAGAACATGAATCAACAGGTAGAAGCCCTTAAAGAGGAATCACAAAAATTCCTTAAAGAATTTCAGGAAAAAAACAAATAAACAAGAGAAGGAACTGAACAAAACTATCCAGGATCTAAACCTGGAAATAGAATCAACAAAGAACTCACAAAGTGAGACATCTCTGAAAATAGAAAACCTTGGAAAGAATTCAGGAGTCATAGATGCAAGCATCAACAACAGAATACAAGAGATAGAAGAAAGAATCTCGGATGCTGAAGATTCCACAGAAATCATTGACTCAACAGTCAAAGAAAATGCAAATGCAAGAAGCTTGTAACCCAAAACATCCAGGAACTCCAGGACACAATGAGAAGACCAAACCTAAGGATTATAGGAATAGAAGAAAGTGAGGATTTACATCTTAAAGGTCCAATAAATATCTTCAACAAAATTATAGAAGAAAACTTCCCTAACTTAAAGAAAGAGATGTCCATAAACATACAGGAAGCCTACAGAACTCCAAACAGATTTGACCAGAGCATACATTCTTCCTGTCACATAATAATCAAAACACCAAATGCACTAAACAAAGAAATATTACAAGCAGTGAGAGAAAAGATCAAGTAACATATAAAGGCAGACCTCTCAGAATTATACCAGACTTCTCACCAGGGACTATGGAAGCCAGAAGAGCCTGGACAGATATCATACAGACCCTAAGAGAACAGAAATGTCAGCCCAGACTACTATACCCAGCAAAACATTCCATTACCATAGATGGTGAAAACAAAACATTCCGTGACAAAAGCAAATTTACAGTGTTTTTCCACAAATCCAGCTCTGCAAAAGATAATGGGTGGAAAATACCAACACAAGACAGCGAACCACACTGTAGAAAAATCAACAAGGTAATCTTTCAAGAAACCCAATAGAAGATAGCTACACAACCAGAATGTCACCTTTAACTAAGAAGATAACAGTAAACAACAATCACCTTTCTTTCATATCTCTTAATATCAATGGTCTCAGTTCCCCTATAAAAAGACATAGACAAATGGACTGGATATGTAAACAGGACCCTACATTTTTCTACATACAAGAAACCCACCTCAGTGACAAAGACAGTCACTATTTAAGAGTTAAAGGATAGAAAACAATTTTCCAAGCAAATAGTCCCAAGAAACAAGCTGGAGTGCCATTCTTATATCAGATAAAATTGACTTTAAACCAAAAGTTGTCTGAAAAGATAAGGAGGGACCCTTCATACTGGTCAAAGGAAAAGTCTACCAAGATGAACTCTCAATTCTGAACATCTATGCTCTGAATGCAAGGGCACCCACATTCTTTAAAGAAACTTTAATAAAGCTCAAAGTACACATTGCACCCCACACAATAATAGTGGGAGACTTCAACACTCCACTCTCAAAAATGGACAAATCATATAACCAGAAACTAAACAGAGATACAGTGAAACTAACTGAAGTTATGAACCAACTGAATCTAACAGATATTTATAGAACATTCCACCCTAAAGCAAAAGAATATACCTTCTTCTCAGCACCTCATGGTACCTTCTCCAAAACTGACCATATAATTGGTCACAAAACAGGCCTCAACAGATATAGAAATATTGAAATTATTCCATGTATCTTATCAGATCACCATGGCCTAAGGTTGGTCTTAAGCCTAAGCAAAAGCAATGGAAAACACACATACACATGGACTTTGGACAATGCTCTTCTCAACAATAGCTTGGTCAAGGAAGAAATAAAGAAAGAAATTAAAGACTTTTTAGAATTCAATGAAAATGATGACACATCATACAAAAATTTATGAGACACAATGAAAGCAGTGGTCTAGAGGAACCTCATAGCTCTGTGTGCCTCCAAAAAGAGAATGGAGAGAGCTTACACTAACAGCTTGACAGTGCACTTGAAGGCTCTAGAACAAAAGGAAGCAAATACCCCCAAGAGGAGTAGCCCGTAGAAAATAATCAAACTTAGAGCCGAAATCAACCAAGCAGAAACAAAAAGAGCTATACAAAGAATCAACAAAATAAGGAGCTGGTTCTTTGAAAAAAATCAACAAGAAAAACACTTAGCCAGACTAACCAGGGGGTACAGAGACAGTATCCAAATTAATAAAATCAGAAATGAAAAGGGAGACATAACAACAGAAACTGTGGAAATTCAAAAAATCATCAGATCCTATTACAAGAGCTTATACTCAACAATGTTTGAAAACCTGGATGAAATGGATAACTTTCTAGATACATACCAAGTGCCAAAGTTAAAACAGGATCAGATAAACCATCTAAATAGTCCCATAAGCCCCGAGGAAATAGAAGCAGTCTCCCTTTAAAAAAAAGCCCAGGACCAGATGGGTTTAGTTGGGAATACTATCAGCTCTTCAAAGAAGAGTTAATACCTATACTCTTCAAACTTTTCCATGAAATAGAAACTCAAGGAACACTACCCAACTCATTCTATGAATCCACAATCACGCTTATACCTAAACCAAACAAAGACCAAACAAGGAAGGAGAACTTTAGACCAATCTCCCTCATGAACATTGATGCAAAAATACTGAACAAAATCCTGGCCAACCGAATCCAAGAATGCATCAAAACTATAATTCACCACGATCAGGTAGGCTTCATCCCAGGGATGCAGGGATGATTCAATATATGGAAATCTGTCAATGTAATCCACTACATAAACAAACTAAAGGAAAAAAAAAAACCACATGGTCATTTCATTAGATGCTGAAAAGGCTTTTTGACAAAATTCAGCATCTCTTCATGATAAAAGTCTTGGAGAGATCAGGAATTGAAGGCTCATACTTAAACATAGTGAAAGCAATACACTGCAAACTAGTAGCCAACCTCAAACTAAATGGAGAGAAACTTGAGGCATTCCCACTAAAATCGGGCACCAGACAAGGCTGTCCACCCTCTCCCTATCTATTCAATATAGTACTTGAAGTCCTAGCCAGAGAAATCAGGAAGCAAAAAGAGGTCAAAGGTATACACATTGGAAAGGAAGAAGTCAAACTATCACTATTTGCAGCTGATATGATAGTATATTTAAGCGATCCCAAAACTTCCACCAGAGAACTCCTAAAGCTGATAAACAACTTCAGCAAAGTGGTTGGATATAAAATTAACTCAAGCAAATCAGTGGCCTTCTTCTACTCAAAGGATAAACAAGATGAGAAAGAAATTAAGGAAATGACACCCTTCACAATAGTCCCAAATAATATTTCATACTTAGGTGTGACCCTGACGAAGAGAGTGAAGGGTCTATATGACAAGAACTTTAAGCCTCTGAAGAAAGAAATCGAAGAAAGTCTCAGAAGATGGAAAGATCTCCCATGTTCATGGATTGGCAGGATCAATATAGTAAAAATGGCCATCTTGCCAAAAGCAATCTACAGATTCAATGCAATCCCCATCTAAATTCCAAATCAATTTTTCATAGATATAGAAAGAGCAATTCTCAAATTCATCTGGAATAACAAAAAACCCAGGATAGCAAAAACTATTCTCCTCAACAAAAGACCTTCTGGGGGAATCACCATCCCTGCCCCTAAGCTCTGCTACAGAGCAATAGTAATAAAAACTGTTTGGTATTGGTATGCAGACAGGTAGGAAGATCAATGGAATAGAATTGAAGACCTAGAAAAGAACCCACACATGTACAGTCACTTGATATTTGACAAAGGAGCTAAAAACATCCCGTGGAAAAAAGACAGCATTTTAAACAAATGGTGCTGGGTCAACTGGAGGTCTGCATGCAGAAAAATGCAAATCGACCCATTTTTATCTCCTGTTACAAAGCTCAAGTCCAAGTGGATCAAAGATCTACACATAAAATCAGACACCCCGAAGCTTATAGAGGAGAAAGTGGGAACAAACCTTGAACACATGGGCACAGGGGAAAAGTTTCTGAACAGAATACCAATGGCTTATGCTCTAAGAACAAGAATTGACAAATGGGACCTCATAAAACTGCAAAGCTTCTGTAAAGTAAAGGACACAGTCAATAAGACAAAATGGCAACCAATAAATTGGGAAAAGATCTTTACCAGCCCTATATCTGACAGAGGGCTACTATCCAATGTAAACAAAGAACTCAAGAAGTTAGTCTCCAGAGAGTCAAATAACCTTATTAAAAATGGGGTACAGAGCTAAACAGGGAATTCTCAACTGAGGAAACTCAAATGGCTCTAAAGCACCTAAAGAAATGTTCAGCTTCCTTAGTTATCAGGGAAATGCAAATCAAAACAACACTGAGATTCCACCTTACACCAGTCAGAATGGCTAAGATGAAAAAATCAGGGGACAGGAGATGCTGGGGAGGATGTGGGGAAAGAGGAACACTTCTCCATTGTTGGTGGGATTGCAAGCTGGTAAAACCACTCTGGAAATCAGTTTGGCGATTCCTCAGAAATTTAGACATAGTACTACCTGTGGATCCAGCTATACCACTCCTGGGCATATACCCAGAATGTGCTCCTACATGTAATAAGGACACATGCTCCACTATGTTCATAGCTGCCTTATTTATAATAGCCAGAAGCTGGAAAGAACCCAGATGTCCCTCAACAGAGGAATGGATACAGAAACTGTGGTATGCATACCCAATGGAGTACTATTCAGCTGTTAAAAACAATGAATTCATGAAATTCTTAGGCAAATGGATGGAACTAGAAAGTGTCATCCTGAGTGAGGTAACCCAGTCACAAAAGAATGCACATGGTATACACTCACTAATAAGTGGATGCTAGTCCAAAAGCTCAAAATAAACAAGTTACAATTTACCCAGCACAGGAAGCTCAAGAAGAAGGAGGACTTAAGTGAGGGTGCTATGGTTCCTCTGAGAAAGTGAACATATACTCACAGGAGCAATAAGGGAGGCAATGTGTGGAGCAGAGTCTGAAGTAAAGGCCACCCAGAGACTGCCCTACCTGGGGATTCATCCTATAAATAGTCACCAAACTCCGACACTAGGACAAGAAGTGTGTATCAAAAGGAGCATGCCATGGCTGTCTCCAGAGGGGCCCTGCCAGAGCCCTACAAATACAGAGACCACCAATTATTGGACTGGACTTGGGGTCCCCAACGGAGGATCTGGAGGGTGGTCTGGAAGAGCTGAAGGAGTTTACAGCCCCATGGGAAGAACAATGACTTCGGACACCCAGAGACCCCAAGACTCCCAAGGACTGAATCATCAACCAAGGGGTACACATGGTTCCAGCCAAAAATGTGGCAGAGGAATGCCTTGTTGGGCATCAGTGGGAGGAGTGGTCTTTGGTCAGGAAAAGACTCAATAGAGGCCACAACAAAGGGAAATGGACAGGGTGGGGTGGGGGGGATGTGGGAGTGTGTCGGATAGAGGGGCACATACATGGAAGCAGGGGGTGGGAGGAAGGGTAGGGAATCTTTGGGAAGGGGGCTTTTGGGAGGGGGGAAATTGGGAAATGTTTTACCATTGGCAATGTAAATGAAGAAGAAATAAAAAGAAAAAAAAGTAATTGGAACCTCTCTTTCACTGACAGGGTCTCACTATGTAGCCCAGGTTGCCCTCTAACTCATAATCTTCCTGCTTCAGCCTCAAACCTTTTGGGATAACAGATGTGGACCGTAACATCATAATGGATATTTCCTCAACATGATAAAGTATTAATTTAAAATAAGCAGTCGACAACTTTGATAATGGAGAAATGCACAGTCCCCCACCATTAAAATTATAAATTCCTTAAGACCTTGTTTAGTTTGAGTTAGTCTGGAGTAGTTTGAGACAACACACTGAAACAGGAAACAGAAATATCAGGAGTTTCTACTAGAAAGTGAACTCCTGGCTGACACTCTCTAGTGTCCTAGAGACACCCAACTCAGTAGCAGATTTAAAAATTCGATAGACAAAAATCCACAGTGAAGCCTTTAAATTATCATTAATAATTAATAAGAAGTCACACCAAAAAAGATTTAGCCTCAGCTGTAAGACAGAGAAGGCAGCACTAATTGTGCGTTCTTTGTATAAGCAAAGATATACAAGTTGTATGTTTTTGAGAGTGGAATGTATTTGAAAGTGTAATTCTGTTTTGAATGAGAAGGTGACAGGATGTTCAAGTGACAGAGACTCAGAATTTATATATCGGCTCATACTACCCCAACCAAAATCTTGACATAACTTCCCAAGATTATCATTCAGAAGAATCAACAAGTAAGATTATATGGAGATTTTGGCAGGAAGAAAGGGACCCATGGACATCTGGAAGGTGCACACTTTTTCTTTCTTTCTTTCTTTCTTTCTTTCTTTCTTTCTTTCTTTCTTTCTTTCTTTCTTTCTTTCTTTCTTTCTTTCTTCTTCCTTCCTTCCTTCCTTCCTTCCTTCCTTTTAAAAATTCTTTATTTACATTTCAAATGTTACCTCTTTCCCAGTTCCCCCCCTTCCTGGGTAGCCCCTATCTCATCCTCCCTCCCCCTGCTTCTATGAGGGTGTTCCTCCACCCACCCCACTCGCACCTCCCTACCCTCGATTCCCCTACAATGGGGCATCTATCGAGCCTTCATAGGACCAAGGACCTCTCTTCCCCTTGATGCCTGACAAGGCAATCCTCTGCTAATATGCAGCTAGAACCATGGGTACCCCTTGGTTGATGGCTTAGTCCCTGGGAGCTCTGGGGGTCTGGTTTGCACACATTTTTCTAATCCTGTTGCATAGTGCTCGAGAAAGCCAGTCATGTTATATTCATACAAGAAACAATCAATATTAATATGCCAAACTTTCACATTTACCATGAAAGACTACCATGAAGAAGGTACCACAGACCTGTATCCAAGGCGAGACTTCTTGCCTTGGAAGCTGAGGTAAGAAGATTATAAGTTCAAGGCCAGCCTGGACTACATAATGTGACCCTGTCTCAAAAAACAAGCTTTCAGAGCAGGTGTAGTGCCTCAAGTTTCATCTCCATCACCACAAAAGAAAACAAACCAAAAACCAAGGGGAGGCATTGATTGAACATGTTAATCCAGAAAAAGTGGTTGTTTATTAGAAAATAAGCAATCACTTCAGGTCTTCCTTAGTATATTCTCTAATTCATTCTAAATGAATTAAACATGTTAATAAAAACACAAAGCTCTGGATCATTTCCTGTTCATCTTGGCTGCCTGCATCTTTTATTTGCATATCAAATCTACCTGCTAACCTAGACGGAGAAGAGAGGCAATCATGGTATCCTCATAGGGATGCAGACATTATTACTGTGATGTTGTGACCATATGGTCCTCAGACTGTTTAGTCTCAGGAGGGTGAGGTGACACCTTTGCTTTTTCCTTCTTCCCCAAATATTTCTAAGCCAAAGTGTCTGAAAATGTACTTACCCACTGGAACCATGTGGGGACACTAGTCTAAAATGCAGAGCCTAGTCCCTTCCCTGCCCTGTGATATGTAAATGTGTTTTTGGTGTATGTATGTGTAATGCATACATGCAGACTCTCCTACCTGTCCACCTACATAGAGGCCAGAGGAGGAGGCTGGGTATGGGGCTCTCTCACTGTTCGTGTTGTGTTGAAGCAGGGTAACTAAACCTAGGCTGGTAGCCAGCCAATTCTGTGGCTTCTCTTGTTAATCCCCTGCTCAAGGCTGGGGTTATAAGCCACCTCCCCATGTCCCACGTTTTACATGAGTTATGGGGATTCCAATGCGGAGTCTCCCTTTGGTTCATCAAGTACTCTCAGTACCACTGACCCATCTTACCAGCCACACTGGATCGTATTTTAAGTAAGATCTACAGTTATTACTATTGCTGAAACAAAATTTGTTTGAGACACAGTATTTCTTGGCTGTTAGTTTTGGGGATTGTGGGCAGGACGACCCAGTCAGCCTGCAGTTGGGGAAGAGGGGTAAAGCAAAGATGTCACCTCATCCTCATGAGATTGGAAGAGTCTGAGTTGATTTGGACAAGGATGTCTCTTAAATGCGTGGAGG
This sequence comes from Apodemus sylvaticus, assembly GCF_947179515.1. Classification (NCBI taxonomy): domain Eukaryota; kingdom Metazoa; phylum Chordata; class Mammalia; order Rodentia; family Muridae; genus Apodemus; species Apodemus sylvaticus. Next base: position 103,001,120 of record NC_067481.1, on the reverse strand, counting down.
AGGAGGTTTCTCAGCCCCTGCACCTTCCCCATAGAGAGGAGTGAGGATAGGAAGAAAAGATGAAGGAAGAAGATGAGAGAAATAAAACTAACTTCAACCCCAGACACATCTTTTACTCCTCATCAAGTCTCAACCTTGGCTACGGGGCCACAGCTGACCTTGCTGCAGTATCTGCAAGGGTTGGTCAGAAAGCAGATCTGAGGCCGGTGTTTCCTGCTGCGTGCTGGGCGGTAACCACAGAGTTAACAGGGGTGGCCTAAGAGAAAGCAGCACTGCGTGTTCAGAGCCCAGCCCCGTGCCCCAAATTACTTCTTGACGAGTCTAATATTTTGCTTGCCACACGGGACTCATGGATTCAGCTCTTAGGAGATCATTTAATAAATGCTAATTGTCATTGTTTTGCCTCTTGCTCTTTGAATATCCCTGGGATCTCTTTTAGCCTTTCTGAGCCATACGCTTCTCAGCAGCCCCATGGGAGACAACGCAAACCCTTCACATTTGCCCGAGGATTCTATATTTCAGGGAGAGCGCTGGGTGCCCCCCTCCCTTTCTTTCTCCTGATGTATTTTGCAGAAGGAAATAGTGGAAGAACTGAAATGCCTGTATTTGAGTGGCACACATGTTTATGTATGCGTGTTTGCACATGTGTGGGTGCATATGTCTGTAACTGACCTGTGTGGCAGGAAAAAGCTATATTTAAAGAGATACGTGTGTGTTCTCCTCTTTGGCCATCTGACTCTTGAAAGAATGGACTCCTGGAGTTTAATTTTTTTTTCTAGGAATCTCTTGCTTTGAGAAGAAATGGCTGAAGCCCTGATACCTTCCAAAGGAGAAACTTGTCTCTTGGAGAAAGATTGGCAGTTAGTCAGTCGTCCTTGCAGAAGAGATACTGCCACTGCAGGGGCTTCAGCTTGCTAGGAGGCTTAGCTATGCATATCCATTGCTTTCTATATGAACCATACCCTCATGTCAGGACTCCAGAAGACAGACTTGGGAGAGTCTTTGCACTTCACGGTGTTTTCTCCACATTGAAAACATTTCCTTTTCCTGCTTTTTTCCTATTAATCTGGCTCTTTGCACTGCTATTCAGCAACCATCGTCAGATGTGGCTTCTTGGGGCACAGGATGTGTGATTCCCAAGTCTGGTAACAATATGGCAAACAAAGCGACAATAGGCACATTTTGTGTGCAGTAGCTGGTCACAGCTACTATATTACTTTTCTGATTGCTCTGACAAAGACACTTAGGGAAGGAACTCCTTATTTTGGCTCATAGTTTGAGGGCACAGTCTGTCATGATGGGAAAATGAGGAAGCAGGAGTGTGAGGACTTACTGTGTCGGTCGTTGAAAAGCAGAAAGAAGGAAGCAGGTACCCAGTTCACTTTCTCCTTTTCACTCAATTGGGACTTCAGGCTGTGGGATGGTGCGAACTGAGTTCAGGGTGAGTCCTCCTACTTCTGTGAATCTAATCTGGAAGCTTCCTCAGAAACCCACCCAAGGGATTGTCTCAGAGATGGTTTTAGACTTTTTCAAGTTGACAGCCAACACCAACCAACTTGTCAAGTGACATTTAATGACACCAGGGTGGGGCAGGTGTGCTACCATAAGAATTAAGTGAAGAACTAAAAATAGGGTGAAAGTTAATGTGTGGTGTGCTTCGTCTTTGGTTTAAACATCTTTAAAACAAGAGGGAACCTTGTAGCGTTAGTGTGTGATCTTGCTGAATGTGGAGTTTCTTTGTCTCTCCCTCTGCCCCTACTTGCCTCTTTCAAGTTCTCAGCTGTAAATGATCAAAATCTGTGGGAAGGGAGGAGTCCTCTGCCCTTTCTATGATCACTACATGGGGTGAATTAAATTAATTTTAACATATTTTTTAGTAACCTACTGTCTTAGGATTTTATTGCTGTAAAGAGACAACATGTCCAAGATAAGTCTTATAAAAGAAAACATTTAATTGGAGCTGGCTTACAGTTTCAGGGTTTTAGTCCATTATCAGCATGGCAGGAAGCATGGTAGTGTCCAGGCAGATATGGGGCAGAAAGAGCTGAGAGTTCTACATCTTGATCCAAAGGTAGCAAGCAGCAAGAAACTCTCTTCTGAAGGAAGCTTCACACTGGGTGGAGCTTGAGCTTAGGAGGAAACCTCAAAGCCAGTCCCACAGTGACACTCCAACAAGGCCACACCTACCCCAATAAGGCCACACCTCCTAATAGCGCCATTCCTCATGGGCCAAGCTACTCAAACCCCCACACCTACTGAGTTCAATTGGTACTCTTCTGCATGGGCATGATTGTGGGGCCACCCAGTCAAGCATGGAAAACCAACTAGTGGCCACACCTCTGAAGAAGGAGAGGCGTTTGTATTTCTATACTGTACCAGTTAGATGTCTGGGATTAGTTGGCTGCAAACAGATAAATATAACTCCCAGGATAAAGAAGAAATAGATTAGTTACCCTTTTCATGCTGGGAAAATATACCCAACTTATAGGAGATATGACTCGCAGTTTCAGTCTATCATGGTAAAGGCATGGTTCCTGAATTGAGACTGGTCCCCAGGGCAGCAGGATCTTGTGGAATGACTTGTTCACATGTTGGAGGCTCAGAAAGCAGTAAGTTGGACACCATTGGCTTTATGATAAAGCTCTAAAAGGCCCACCTCTATATGGATATCCACCAGCTCGGCTACACATCCCTAAGAATCCATAGTGTTCCAAAACAGCACTATTATCTAATGTCCAAATCTTCAAACATATGAGCTATGTTTCTGGGGGAACGTTTTATACTTAAATCATCTCAAAGGGACAGCATAAGCTTCCAACAACAAAACAAATTCCTGAGCCATGGTATAGGTAGGAGATGACCTGAGCCACGGAAGAGGTAGGCAATAAGTACTAAGAGGGAGAAAGAGTAGTGAATAGAAGGTAGGTGTGAGAATGGGACAAGTGGCTTTGGTTCCATTAGAGGCAGTTTGCTAAGCCTGGAAAGTGTCCTACAGGGAGAAGGGAAATGATGCCTTCCACTGTTTCTGGATTCTGGGAACATTCGAGATAGCCACAGGGTTACACCTGGTTCTCTGGTCTGTTTGGTCCACACTCTACACGTCTCTCCCATACCATGTGTTCAGTAGGGAGGCACTGTATGCATACAATCTCCCAATAGAATCACAAATAAAATTGTTATACACATAACCACTGTGCCCCTCTTACCTGACAGACTTGCTGATGAGCCAAAATGAGACAATGCACATGCCGGTGCCTTGTACGACACAGATGGAAGTTAACTATCAGCCATGAATTCCTGGCTGGGTCTGTGCTGTATTTAAGTCAAGCAGCTTAACCCAGGGTGGCAGCATGTCTCTGGATTTGGCAGAGCTAGGTCCCTCATTATTTTTTTCTGATGCTAAAAGGGCCAGTACTCACTCTTGGCTGCTGACTTGGGGTGGTGTTACTCTGAGTACTGTTGAACTGGGGAGGTAGAAATCTATTTCTTGGAGAAGCTTTGCAGAATCTCCCCCAGGGTCACATAAACCTTGCTTGCCATAGGCTGAACAGGGAGCTGAAGGGGTAGTGGGTGTGTACTGGGGCAGGAGTGGGTGTGAACTGGGGCAGGAGTGGGTGTATACTGGGCAGTGAGTGAGTGTGGGGCTCTCTAGTGACCAGCTGAGCTAGGGTAGGCGAAAGAACAAATGTCTGATTAAGGGGACTCTGGATAAATCATCAGTCAGGGTCAGGCCCTGTCCAAGGACGCTGTTGGAAACAGATCTTTATTTTAACACTGGCATTTCTTTTGTAGCCTTGACACAAGACTGCAATTCATCTGAATCTAGTACATTGCAAGTTATTCTTTTTTTCTTTTCTTCGATAGCAGCCATGTGAAAGAATGGATTGACCTTTAATTTATAATCCTCATGTCGGAGAGTTTAGCAGAGCTTAACCTATGTCGGCTGTGGTTCAAAACTGTCTACTTTGCTCTGGGAAAGTCAGGTTGTGTTTTCACTGTCAGCCTGGAAATAAATGGATAAGTAAGGAAAGGAACCATGCGGGATAATAGAGTTCATTTATAAGGCAGAAGAGAAACAGACAGAGAGGAGAGAAATATCCAGGAAAAAAGGAAGAAAGCCTGGGATGTAGATGAAGTATTGAACAGGGAGAAGGAAGCAGATGTGGTAAAGAAAACTGTGCTCCAACAAGGTGGTCATAGCTGCAATCCCAGCATGGGCGAGACCGAGGCAGGAGGATCATGCACTTGAGCTTGGTAGTCTGGGCCTCAGAGTAAGATGGTTACTGGAGGGACTGGTGTTCTATTTCAGGGTTCTTAGTCTCATTAGTCAAAAAAATTCATAAATGGGCCCCAAAGAAGTTCAAGGACAATTTTATTAGAGTATAAGAGAAAACAGTGTAGGTGACGTGACAATCCTGGCAGCTGTCAGGAGGAGGTGGAGAAAAAGGCGTATCTGTGCCGTGCATGGACTAGAAACAGCCAAGCTACTAAGGAAGGACAAGAGAACGTTCTAAAATGGCTGTGCGTTGATGAGCAGAGGAAAGAGCCCAGAAAGTACCTGGCTGTGCAGCGCGTGGCCATTTGCAGCGACCTCTGGTCTGGTTTGGGTTTTTGTTTTGATGATGTCAGGGGAAGGAAGCATTTCCATTTTCTCTGTGTGTGGACTTCTTTCACATGTTAATCTTGATGTACCTGTTTTGATAAAAAAAACCCCGTAATTTAAATATAATTACATCACTTCCCTCTTCTCTGTTCTCCCTCCAACCCTTCCCATGTGTCTAACTCTTCCTGCATCCTCCATTCCCTCTCAAAGTGATGGCTTCTTCTTGATTATTATTATGTGTCCTTTTTAGTTCCCACTCAATTGTAACAAGACCATTCCTGAAAAAACAAAACAAAACAGACAGACAGAGAAACAGAGAGACAGAGAGACAGACAGACGCACAACAAGCTCAACTCCAGAAGACTGGGGTTTGGTTCTGGCACCCGCTTCAGGTGGCTGAAAACCACCTGTAACTCCACCCATGCTTCTCTTCTCTTCCTTGCATACCTCCTCCCATGCATGCACACATGCACATGCGCACACACGCACATGCGCACACACTTGAGTCCATTCAGTGGTGCTCTCATCCATACATAATGAACTCTCCTCTCAGCAGCCATTGACTGCTTGTAGTTATTCATTTCAGTGTAGGACCTTGTAAAATTTCTCCATACCCTCGAGTATGATCTGGTATTATCTGTCATTAGTGTCTTTTGGACATGACAGGAGAGCTGCACCTATAAAAACTCAACAGTATGGTCGCTTTTCTATTTATTCTTTCTTTTTAAAAGAAACAAAATCTTTAAAAAAACATATTATTATTTTATGTGTATGAGTGTCTTAACTAAATATGTATCTGTACCACATACATGCCTAGTGCCATCAGAGCCAGAGGAGGAAATTGGATCCAAAGAACTGGATTTGAAGATGGTTATGAGTCACCATGCAGGTGCTAGAAATTAAAACCAGGTCCTCTGAAAGTGCAGCCATGCTTTTAACTGCGGAGCCGTCTCTCTAGCTCCTGCTTCTCTAGTCTTAATAAGCTCTCTTTCAATTTTTGCAGGGACATGGGTCTCACTATGCGGTTCTGACTATCTTGGGACTCACTCCATAGACTGCTCTGGCCTCAGATTCACAGAGTCCTGCCAGCTAGAATAAAAGCCATGCACCACCATTCCTGGCCTTCTATTTCTATTTTTAAACACATATTCCAGATGTAATTCTTTGCCCTGGGACACAAGAGCGTGGAGTCAGGTGCCCTCTGAATTTAGCTTTGTGATCAGCACCCCTAAGCATGCTTTCTCTGCACTCTGGGCTTTATCACTATTGTTCTGACCTGTCTAGCTACTTTAAATCTATGCCCTTTTCTCATCCCCTCCTGGCAACTGCAGGATTTTCAGATGGCCTGCCCTGTCGTTTTTCTCTGAAATTTTTATAAAATTGTTTTTATAACTCAGCCTTTGTCTGAGTTTTTTTTTATTTATTCTTCTTTAATATATTACATCCTGACCGCAGTTTCCCCTCCCTCTTCTGCTCCCAGTCACTCCCCTCTCTCTCTCCTTTTCCCCAGATACACTCCTCCTTCGTTGCCTTTCATGAAAGAGCAGGCCTTCCAGGGATATCAATCAAACAAGGCCTATCAAGTTACAATAAGACTAGGCTCATCCCGTCATCTGAAGGCTGAACAAGGCAACCTTCCCAATAGGAGAAAAAGAATCCCCAAAGCTGGCCAAAGAGTCCGAGATAGCCTCTGCTCCCACTGTTAGGAGTCCAACAACAACCTCAAGCTACATAATCAGCTTAGCCACACCCAAGACTCTGGAAGCTGTGACTCAATTACTCTGTTGCAAATGGGGAATTAAGGAGGGAGATGAGATTAACACAGATACCCAGAGGGATTTAAAATAGATAATCCTGGGTTATTTGGATAAACTTAGTGTAGTCAGAGGGGGGTCCAAGGGAGAGAAGTGATGGTTGAATTAGGGTAAGAGAGATGCTGGAGGCTCTGAATAGACAGGAATGTGACAGCTTAGTAGACAGGAATGCGAGTGGCCTTCAGCAGTTGAGCTAAGCAAAGGACAGACTCTTCTATTGGGACTCTAGAAGACCTGTGGTCTGCCAATAGCTTGACTTTAGCCCAGGGAGAAATGGGTCTTTGGAGACCTTCCCTGGAGAAACTCACTTTATCTTTGACTCCTTCCCTGTATTCTCTCATATTTCTCTTATCCCCCCCCCCTCTCTCTCTCTCTCTCTCTCTCTCTCTCATACACACACACACACACACACACACACACACACACACACACACACTTGCTCTCTTCTGGTATGCTGCTGCAGTCATGATAGTCTGTGCCACCCCAGGCACAAAGCAATGTATCCAGCTAATTTTGGGTTGTAACCTGTGGGACAGATCCCCATTTGAACAGTTTTCCTGGGTTTCTGCCACAGCAATGAAAATTCCACTATAAAGTGTGGCCTTTTTGGGGAAAATTATAGGACAATTTGTGTCACAGTCATAGACATGCTTCTAATTCTTCATTCTTCTAGTGACTGGCCAAGCAGAAGCCAGCTCTAGGTTGTATCACCTGGAAACTACTGAAGGAAATGGTAGGCTTGGTGCTGGCTACACTGTTATTTTAATTCACAATGAAAGACAAGTTAAGACCAAACTTATGAAGCATTTTGGAAGTAGCTGGTTGAAATGTATGAGATAGTTTAGGTTGGGTTTCTTTGAACAAAATGGTTTCCAGGGTTCTTTGAACAAAATCTGTAATATTCCTATGTGAGTCTCCTTGGCCCTGGGAAATATCAAACTGGTGGGACAAAGTAGGCTTTTCTCCTCTAAGACCCCAGGACCCTCTGGCTCATTCTGACATTTCCTCTTTTTCTACATACCTTCCCATATATACATTCTGAGGAGTTTAATCACCTTTATGTCTTGCGGGTACCTTCACCTATGCCTGACTGTTAACAGAAATAGGTTCTTATATTTTCAAATGCATGGTATCTTTTGGTCTTAGAAAAATATGAATAATGATTAAAATGATGCACAATTAATCAATCTGTACACCCATATCAATTTGTCACAGCATTTGCTTAAGTATTTCAGAACTGATGTTTTTATTTATATGTATATGCATATGTGTTTGTATCCCCCTCTCCCTGTGTGTGTGACATGTATGCATGTGCCTGTAGAAGCCAGGAGAGGTTATCATAGCTCCTGAAGATGGAGTTATCTGGGCTTGTGAGCCATTTGACATGGGTGCTCTAACCTTCTGAGACATCTCTTCAGCTTCTCAAATACATTCCATATATAGTTGGTTACATTCATTTGTACAGATATGAAAGTTTGCACACACACACACACACACACACACACACACACACAATTTAAGCAAAAATTCAAGCCACTAAATATTTTCCCTTAGCTCTGGTGTCTAACTTTTAGAAAGGCCAAATAAACATCCACACAGGTAATAATAGGGTTTGGGGGGTTGGACACAAAGAAAAAAGAAAGGGTAAATTAAATGAAGAGCCCATTCCTGTGAGAATATAGAGATGTTTCCTCAGTTGGAAGGTTGTAATTCAAGTGTCTGATGAGATAGCAAGTGTTTACTTTCCCCTCACCCAGTAAATATCTACTCTGAACTCCCTCTCTCCTCGTCTTAACTGATTGCACTAAACTTGAGAACCATTGCATAACTGTTAAAATGATAGACTCTCAGGCTGACCCACTGGAGATCTGAGCTCAGTTGTCCTAAGGTTCAGTGCTGGAATCTGAATTTTTATCAACCTTGCCTGGAGGTTTTGATTTAAGTGGTGTATAGGCCACATCTTATGAAACTCTGCCTTGCTGGAATCTCCAAACAATTTCATGTCTGGAATTCCTGTGTGAAAAGGACTGATGAACTGATCTTCTCCAGAAATAGGGAGCTGGGGACCTCTCCTCTACCTCCACTCCAGAGAATAAAGAAACCCATTTCAGAAAGAAAAATCTCAGTTGCAAGTCAAATATTTATGTCGTACATAGGATAGTAGAGAGCCCTTTTTCTATCAGCTTCTTCATGACTTCCATTGGCACAATGCCAACGAAAAGTGATTGCTCTTGGAGAGACTTTTATGATGTGATTTTGACTAACAAAGGGAAGAGAAAAAAATCCAATTAAATTCCAGGAGGAATGACAGAGGGTGAATAAAATGGGGCCACACTGTCCCAGACAAGTTCCTCTGTTGGAACAGACACTGTAGCAGAGTTAACACTCCTGTAGACAGCAGGTGCCAGGACACAGTGTCCTGTACAAATGAGTAGGGTAGGAGAGATGGAAAAGTACCATATGTTTTTTAGGATGCCCAAAATTCAGAAATCTCATTAAAGTGTTATTTTAATGTAATAAAAACTGTAAATTCACTGCCTTCCCAGCCTGAAAAATAAGGTAAATTTAGATCATACCGAACAATTGAAACTCACAGTAACAAGAAAATAAGTGGTTACTAGACAATGTTGTGGAGGGGCCCTTATGTGGGAGGGGTTCAGGCTGTTGTTGTGTGACACTGAGATGTGAATAAATACATGCTCACATGTCAGGAAACCAGTGACACAACAAAGTAATAATTCTACCAAAGCCCAACTTAATTAAGTAATGAGTTTATTGGCATTACTTATAGGCAGATAGATTTAAGTAGTGTTCTCTGGAGGTGTGTGGACAACTCAAAAGGTGGCTGCAGCACTGAAAGCTTACCCCAGTATGTGACAACTCACTAAAGTTGGAACTTTGGAGCTATTTGAGTGATTTTTAGGAGGACAGTTTGAGAAGTCAAAGCTGCTAACCTTTAGAGACTTCCTGATACTTATGAGTTGTTTGCTTCCTGAATCATAATAAGTCCTCATTTTACAACGTCTGTGTTTCAACGAGCTTCCCTACATGGTGGGAAAATTTGATTAGGAGGAAATTTGAGCACAAAGACTTTGAGTCTTAGAGAAGATTGGGAATCCAGGTCTGGGAAAGTATTAGTTAGTGGTTACAGCTTTTAAAGATGAAAAGAACTCAGATGAAATGAAAGATGAGCCTAAATATCCAGGATTAGAGTCAAGCCTTCGTGATAGCTAGCTAACATCTCTTTATTATCTTAAAATTGACATCTTTTACGGTATTAGTTTTGTGTTTACAATAAAAAGTGAATTTTAATCAAGGAAGTTGTTGCAGATCATCAAATAGCTCTGTGATAATGAAAATCAATGGACCTTCCTTTTTACCCATGATTCTTCACCCTCAGAATAATTTTCTGCTTCCTTCATAGTAGGAGTGGTATTTAATGCTCTGAACCATCAGACCTGATCATATGTATTGTATGAAAGCACTGGGTGCCATAAAGGGCCCACTCAGTTTTATTGGTTAGGGGTCATGGCAGAGCAAAGAAGAATTGATGAGTTTGTGCCCAATATGATTTTCTTGACTGGGATAATGGAGCACAATCATAATTAAGAATAATGAAATGTGAAATAAATGCTCAGTACTCATCAGGAGAACTTTGCTAAATCCTTTGCAAAGATGAAGCATCTTGAGTTTTCAAAGTCTGTCGAGGGACTCAGAAAAGGCCCTTGATCATTTTGATAGGCTAAGGAGATAAGATTTCAGTCCTAGACTCTTGACTTCCATGCCATAAACTCACTTTCTTTGTGTCATTTTCATCTTCATTGCCAACTTGAATGGATTTTGAATCACCTAGGAGACACGCATCTGGTCACACCTGTGAGCACGTTTCCAGGTTGAACTGCTGACAAAAAACCCAGCCTGTATGTACACAGCATCATTGCATGTGGGCTGGGAGCACAGACTGAAAAAAGACAACTGAACACTAACATTTACCCATTTCTGCTTCTTGGACAGTTATGCCCTCTGTCTGACCATGCATCAATTACCAAGATGGATTGCATCTACTCAAACCACGAAATGAAATAAACTCTTTGTTTTAGTTAGGGTTTTACTGCTGTGAACAAACACCATAACTAAGGCAACTCTTATAAGGGCATTTAATTGGGGATAGCTTACAGGTTCAGAGGTTCAGTCTAGTATCATCAAGGCAGGACCATTACATTGTCCGGGCAAGATGGTGCAGGAGGAGCTGAGACTTCTACATCTTCATCTGAAGGGCACTAGGAGAAGATTGGTTTCCAGGCATCTAGGATGAGGGTCTTAAAACCCAGGTCCACAGTGAGTTCCTCCAACAAGGCCACACTCTAACAAGGCCACACCTCCTAATAGTGCCACCCTCTGGGCCAAGCAAATTCAAACCACCACACCCTTTCTTCCTTAAACTGTTTTTTGATGCATTTTTCACAGCAGTGGGAATAGTAATGACCACACTATTCTCCCATGAACAGAGAAAGGAAAATCTGAGAGGTCAGGTGACAGACCCATGGTTATACAGAGAGGAGAATAAGGGAGCTTGCTTTAAAAGCAAAGTTTCAAGACTCTGAATCCTAGGTCCTTTCTATCATGCTCTTTTCTTCCTCATCCCCGAGGCTTTCCTTCCACTTAGAGAAACTTTTGAAGAATCCCGGGAAATTAAAGAATAATGTCCAGCCTGCCAGCCCTTCCCTGGTGCACTTAAGTAAGCTGCAGAAAGGCCAGGCCATTTATTTTCAGGAACAGCCTAATGATCACCCAGCAAGTCTAGTTACGGATGTGGTTCATCAGGCCACCTGGATATACTAGTGCGAAAAGCACACAGTCCGTCTTGGGCTGATGGATTGCCTGAGTTATTAATACGGAAAAGGAGGGAGATTTACTTTCGGTAGTGGAATTAAGGTGCTCCTGTGCACCCTGGACTAGTTGTTTTAAAATAACAGGGGACCAAGTTTCTCTTGGAAAAGGACTTAATTTTTATTGAAAACCTACCACCTTCAAATGGCCGGGAAGTTGAAGAACTATAAAACTGTCAAACAGACCCATTATTAAAAGCTTTATTTGACAAATCTTCCACTGCTGGGGCAGCTCGTGCATTTCCCTCCTTTCTCACAAGAAATAAAACCACTCACTTATGCAAACTGCTGACAAGGAATGGAAACAGATGGACTTCTAAACATGAAGAGAAACACCCTGGCCCTTTCCCACAGCCTAATGGAAGTGAGAGTCATTCATAAATCTTGGGCCGCTTGGGTAGAATGGTGGCTCAAAACTTCTCATCTCCTGGGTTCATGACTGAGAAATAAGGCCTGTTTCTGGAAGGCTCTCTGTAAATGATGGTAGTTTAGAGGCAAGGAATATTGCTTTGCCAACCTAGATCTTCCATGTTAGATTCTCTACTAAGAATGACCTACAGATGTTGAGACTTACCTCATATTATCTTGTGGTTTCTCAGTGTAAGAGGTCCAGGTATAATCTTTTGGAGCTTTTGCTAGGATTTTGGAAGGCTGAAAGCCAGATGTCAGCCAGGATTGAGTTCTCATTTGGAAGTTTAACTCTGTGTGTGTGTGTGTGTGTGTGTGTGTGTGTGTGTGAGAGAGAGAGAGAGAGAGAGAGAGAGAGAGAGAGAGAGAGAGAGAGAGTCCAGTCCTTTAGCATCAGTGTTGGTAGCCTCTAGTCTAGTCCCTTGATGCCACCACGTCTGTCTAGCCTTGCTATTTTTGACATGTGAACTCTAGCATGCCTGCTTCCTTCATTCAACTAGAGGAACTTCAGTATATTAACAAGATATAATCCTACACAACGAGAATGCTCATGGGAGACACAGCTCATCACTCATCACAACTCTGTGTTATATAGAGTGGAAGCAAGTTATGGATTCTGTCCACACTCAAAGAAGGGAACAGTATGATGTAGAAGAGGGTGTGTGTATTAAGGTTGTGGTTCCCCCTTAGCTAGCATGAACTGCTGGTAAGGAAGGAAGGAAAGAAGGGAGGAAGGGATTAAGATAATTCTATTTATGTGCTGCTTTGGTCTCATAAGAAACTGGTAGTTTTCTATCAGGATAGTTACAAAAGAAGAATTAGAAACTGCATATGATGATGCATGCTTGTTTCCCAGCAGTAGAGAGGCCGAGGCAGGAGGATTTCAAAAATGAGGGCAGCCTGGGCTACATAGCAAGACCTTGCTAAGAGAGAGGAGGCAGTGGTGAAGTTCATTAATGAACAATTGATCTTTGAGCTGCAGAGTGATGTCTTCAAGCAGGTCTTACATGACTTGGGAAATATTCAATGCTTAAATACTTGGTTCTCCCATCCAGCACAGACTTTCTTATCTATGGTCATGTTCTGAAAGCCCATTCTATTCGTTTACCAGAAGCTCTCTCAGGTACTTAGAACACATCAAGTCCTAAGGAAATAATCAGCGAACTGGCATAGCAGATGATTTTATTTTGGCTGAATGAGTGCACAGATGAATGAAGTCACAGCAGGGATGGAGGCTGATACACATTCAGTATCCTCACATACTATAGGTGGAATTCAGGGCTTCTCTACCTGAGCAAAATTGGAATATGTCATTCTTTACTTTGGAGATATCCTGGGCACTGTAGGGGGCTCAGTGTCTTAATTAGTTTTCTATTTCTATACTAAGACACCATGACAAAGGTAGAGGAAAATATTTATTGGGCTTATAGTTTCAGAGGGTGAGTCTATTACCATCACAGTGAGGAGGGAGCATGGCAGGCAGGCAGGAAGGCAGGAAGGCAGGCAGGCAGGCAGGCAGGCAGGCAGGGAGACAGGGAAACAGGGAGACAGGGAGACAGGGAGACAGGGAGACAGGGAGACAGGGAGACAGGGAGACAGGGAGACAGGGAGACAGGGAGATAGGGAGACAGGGAGACAGGGAGACAGGGAGACAGGGAGACAGGGAGGCAGGCAGGATACTGGAGCAGTAGCTGATTGCTTACATGTTGAAACAATAACTGTGAGTCAGGCAAATACACTCACAGGCACACAAACACAGAGAGACACAGAGGAAGAGGGAGAGGTGGAGAGAGAGGGGAAGGGGAGGGAGAGGGGAAGGGGGAGAGAGAGAGAAGGAGAGGGAGAGGGAGAGGGAGAGGGAGAGGGAGAGAGATAGGAAGAGGGAGAGGGAGAGGGAGAGGGAGAGGGAGAGGGAGAGGGAGAGGGAGAGGGAGAGGGAGAGGGAGAGGGAGAGGGAGAGGGAGAGGGAGAGGGAGAGGGAGAGGGAGAGGGAGAGGGAGAGGGAGAGAGAGGAGACAGAATTAACTGGGGATGGCATGGCTTTTGAAAACTCAAAGCATATCTCCAGTGACAATCTCCATTAACAAGGCTACACCTCCTAATTCTTCCCAAAAAGTTCTATCAACTGGGGACCACACATTTAAATATGTGAGCTTATTGTGGGCCACTGTCATTCAAACCACCACAGTTTGGCTGCCTCAAGGCTTGCTGGCCAGCCAGTCTAGCCTTCTGGGGGGAATTTTAGGCCAAGTAGATATTATTTCAAGAAAGAGGCAGACAGATAGTATCTGAGGAATAGAGGCAGTCTTCTGATCTCTACATGGATATATACACACATCCCACACTGGAGAGCATTTGCACCTGCACATGCATATTCACACCTGAAAGTTCCGTGCACACACACACACCTGAAAGTGCACCATGCACTCTCTCTCTCTCTCTCTCTCTCTCTCTCTCTCTCTCTCACACACACACACACACACACACACACACACACACTAAATCCCCCATCCTAATAGATCTGAAGTATTACTGTACTGATTTAAATTTGCATTTCTCTAACAGTTAGTGATGAGGATCATATTTTCTTGCTTACATGTTTCAGGAGATCATTTTAGGAGGCTCTAAACCATTTCTGGTTAATGAGTTGTCTTTAATAGTGGGCTTGGAGGTGGCTATAAGGAAGATATATATATGATTTTAGGCAATGAGATCTTCTCTGTTCCAAATACAAGGTGTACAGAAGTGAGCGGTACAGAGTTTAATGCCTGCATGGAGTCTTTCACAGATGTTGTAGGGTCTGAGAACTCCCCAGTATAAACTATGCTCATTCATCCTGGTTATCAAGTAATATCCCGCCTCCAAAGTCTGCCGAGGAATGCGCGGCCAGCTGCCATCTCTTTAATATTTAGAAATCTGCTTTAATAAATCCTAGCCCTTCCTGCACATTGCTTTCTGTATCCATGCTCTCCAGTTTTCTGGGAATTCGGTGGGATGGTTTCTTATCTGTTAGCTTGTCAGAAACGGGCGCGAGAACAATCAAATGCTCATTTTTTCGCATCTGGTGTTCTGCGGGGAACAGCATTTAGACCCCTACTGTGTTTAACTGTATAAATGGTCTCTATCTATCATCTTAATCAGAATTGCTTCTGTGCAGAGCAAACCATATCAGATAGAGACCCACATACGGTTGGTGCCGGGGAGGGGGCAGTCTACTTCATCCCTGTACCTCTGTTCTGCCAAGAAAGAGGAGAAAGCTGAGAAGTCTCACTGCAGCACTTTCTGACTGTGCTGTTGTGTGGTTGGAGTCTTCCTTTTAATCAAGGCACTGTGTGGTGTATGTTGTGTGTGTTTGCATAAGTACCTGCATCTGTACATGACTGTTAGTTTATACCTTTCATGCCTCACTTCTGTGTTCCATAGGTGGCTTCAGTCAGTCATTCATACATGCCCTTATGCATTTATTTAATGCTTTATTTTTTCATTGTCTTTTAGTTGCTTCATGTCTACCTGTGTTGATTTGTGATCTCTGTCAGTGTGTCTGTTGTTCTCGATGATTCTGGCTTAGGACTGCAGAGGTTGGTACATGCTTCTGACTGTGCTTTCTATGCAGCTATCTTGGTGTGTATGTGCCTGTGTGTGCATGTTTGTGTGTGTTTGTGCATGTGTTCCCATGCCTTATGAATGCTTAACAATTTCTCAACCTTTTCTATGTCCTGTGAGTGGACATTGACCGTCCATTTTCTTGCTGGAGGAGTGTTATAGAATTGGACTGCTGTGACAAGAAGCAGTCATCCTTGTTTTGAGTGTGAGGTGTGGCTTGAAGTGCCTCTGGGGACCACTTCTCTCTGTGTGCAGTCATGTGCCATAAGCACGCTAATGGAGAAGGATCACCTGTGTTGAAACCAGTGCCTTCTTGCTTTCAGTTTCTAACAGGTCCTGCACACAGCCTCCTTCGGTCACACTTCCTAGTCATGTAGTGAACATGCTTAGAAGATGTAGGACTGGGGGCTAAGGTAAGTAAAATGCTTCCTGCATAGGCCTGGGGACTCGAGTTTGGATCCCCAGTATCCATGAATCCAAAATTTTTGGTGTGGTGGGATGTGCCTGCTATAAATCCAGCTTTTAGGTACTTGGCAGAGACAGGAGTAGAGTATTCCTGGAGCTTGCTGGCTAGCAAGTCTAGTTGAACTGGCAAGCTAATTGTTTCAAGACAATAAGGTGGGAAGTGGTTGAGGAAGGCGCTTGCTCGACCCTGGCCCTCCACAACCCGGCCTACAGCCCCACCCCCGGAAGTTACGAGGCTAGTGCAACTGCTCATTAGCTCCTCATTTCCAGATAGGCAGTGAAACTTGCTCTCTTGACCAGACTCCTGGCTTCTCTTTTAGTAGCTTTTCCTGTACTGTGACTTGCTTTCTACAGTGGAGGGCTCACTTCCTCTGCTTGATCATGTTTCTAGTAGGCACAAGGACGGTGACGACATTAATCGTCACCACTCCCATCACCTTCCATGTTAGCACAGCTTTACACATGCTTCGTAAAGTACGAAGGCCTGGGGCCCGGCACATACAACCTTCTTCACTCCCCAAGTCAAATCAATAACCTAAGTAAAACAATGCACCCTGCTCCTGCAGAAGCTGGTGTTGGCGGAAGAGCCCCAGTGTGTCAGACATGTTGATGAACTTTCCCATGGGTTAAGCTACCAAACGGTCAACACACCCTGGGAAGGGGTGTTGAATGATAGGCACAACCGTCACAACCAAGGAGAAACTGACTTCAAGAGAGGTTGAATAACTTTCTTGAGGTCACACAGCTGGTTAGTAGTAGAGTTAGGAAGAGCACATGGGCATTCCGGATGGACTTTAGTGCTGTTATTACTTAGTTAGTGTATAAAACAATGGCTTTCATTACAACTTCTTAGTACACTTCCTGCGCTGTATTTTGCCCATGTCATTGCACACCCTCTCCGAGTGCCTCTAACTAGTTCACTTCCCACCTACAAACAACATTGTCCTTTGTCTGCTTTCATGTCACATACATATTAAAACCTCAATTCTTCAATGAGAGAAAATATGCAATACCTTGTCTTTGTTTTGTCCATTACTTTATCCTTACCCCATCTCCTTTTAGCTCCTACAATGCATCTTTATTTCTAGGAGGCTCCTGTTTCTGCTAGCTGTTCAGTGTCTTTCTAGAATGGCTTTATACAGAGATATGCATATCTGTGCTTGTATGTCTATATGTGTCCACAGCATCTATCCCTGTGCATGTGTGTGTATATGTGTACATCAGCACCCATCTCTGTGCTTGTAACCTCCACCCCTGTGCATGTGTGCAGTAATCTCTATCCCTGTGCATGTGTCTATATGTGTGCATCAGCATCCATCCCTGTGCATGTGTGTCTGTATGTGTGCAGTAACCTCCATCCCTGTGCATGTGTGTGTATATGTGTGCATCAGCACCCATCTCTGTGTTTGTAACCTCCATCCCTGTGCATGTGTATGTATATGTGTGCAGTAATCTCTATCCCTGTGCATGTGTCTATATGTATGCATCAGCATCCATCCCTGTGCATGTGCGTGTATATGTGTGCAGTAACCTCCATCCCTGTGTATGTGTGTATATATGTGTGCAGTAACCTCCATCCATGTGCATGTGTGTGTATATGTGTGCAGTAACCTTCATCCATGTGCATGTGTGTGTATATGTTTGCAGTGACCTCCATCCATGTGCATGTGTGTGTATATGTTTGCAGTAACCTCCATCCCTGTGCATGTGTGTGTATATGTGTGCAGTAACTTCCATCCATGTGCATGTGTGTGTATATGTGTGCAGTAACCTCCATCCATGTGCATGTGTGTGTATGTGTGTGCAGTAACCTTCATCCATGTGCATGTGTGTATGTGTGCAGTAACCTCCATCTATGTGCATGTGTGTGTATATGTGTGCAGTAACCTCCATCCATGTGCATGTGTATGTATATGTGTGCAGTAACCTCTATCCATGTGCATGTGTGTGTATATGTGTGCAGTAACCTCCATCCATGTGCATGTGTGTGTTTATGTGTGCATCAGCATCCATCCCTACCTATAGTGGCAAGAAATATGGACAGCCTTTTATCATCTTTTCTTTATTTACCATTTTTAGAATTTTTTTCCCATCAGGGCATGAAGAACAACTTCAGTTTGTAAACTATCTGCCTATTATATAATTACAAAAACATGCATTTATTATCCTTCCAGTCCCCTGTTGATAGACTTTTGGGCAGTTCTGGATGTTCTTCTCTTACAGACGTGACTATAATTAATAATGCAGCCCTAGCATCATTTCTCACAAATGCAAATCTATCTGCGGGATGGATTCCTAGAAGTGGAATTGTGTTGGCTTACTTAAGAAAAAAAAAATCAATGCTTGGTTAGTTTAGCTTTCTCAAGAGGGGGGTGCATGGCAGTGCTGATCCAGAGGGTAACCGTGCCATTGTGTATCATTATGTCAGAATTAAAAATCGACTCATTAAACAGTTAATGGGGACTTGCAATGAGTGGTAACTTGGAAGCTCTGCTCACTGCCCCTCCCTTTTGCCTTGAGGAGGTGCACGAGTCTTTGAGGCTGGAAATGGCTCTCTGCTAACAGCTGCAGAAGCCAGAACTTCCCTTCATAGCAGCACAGAAGCTGGGCCTTCCTTCAGGTTTGTGCAATTACTGACTTTGACTCTGTTTTTTTCTTACTGGAGGTCATTTTTAATCATCTTCTGACATTTGTCTTGTGGGGACAGGTAGCACGTGGCTAGTAAGGCTGCCCTTTGCAGAAAAGGACTGAAAAGGGAGACTGAGGGCATGAGCTCTGCCTCAGAGTCCTGTGAAGTTCTGGACACTGAAGTTTCTCCTCCGAAGAATGAAGACAATAACACCGACCACTGCTATGCCTGACAATGCAAGTTTGCAATCTCAGCTACTTGAGGAGGCCACGGCAGGAAGATTCAAGTTCAAGTCCTTCCTGGATTACAAAGAGAGTCCAGGGCTAGCTCGTGCAACTTAGACAGACCGTGTTTCAAAAACATAAGGCAGAAAGAAATCACAATAAAAATGATTGGGGATGTAGCCCAGTGGCAGAGTACTTGCCTGGCATGCGCACAGCCCCAAATTATGTCTCCAGTATGGCCAACAATAGCAGCATCAAGAGCAAAAATGAAAACAGCAGTAACAGTGATCACCAATACAATGCAACACCACCACAATGCTGGCCCTCCATGGAGCTCTTCTGGGCAGTTCATGGGATTCATATGTTAAAAAGATTTACTGCATCCCATAAACTGAATAAGATTCAGTGTTTTCTGATCACATGGGCATGATAGCCCATGGAGGCTGTTCACAGTGTTGGCCATGTACAGGGCACTAAAGAAGAGAGTGGGATGTGTTGCATTGTGTCGGCCTGGAAGGATTAGGATATTGGTTTTCTGGAAAGGAAGAGGTGGTGTGAGGATACCTTACCTGCAGGCAGAATGCTGTGGGGAAGACGTGTAAGAGGGACAGCACAAGGGTATTTGGAAAATGGAAAAAGATGGACCAATATGCTGCAGGTTATGGGGGATGAACCTAGGACTTTGTGCATGGTAAGTGACTAAGTTAGAGTTCCCATTTCTGTAAAGAGACACCACGACCAAGGCAACTCTTATAATGGATACCATTTAATTGGGGCTGGTTTATAGGTTCTGAGGTTCAGTCCATTATCATCATGGCAGGAAACATGGCAGTTTCCAAGTAGGCATGATGCTGGAGGAGCTAGCTGAGATTTCTAAATCTTGTTCTGAAGGCAAACCGGAGAAAGCTGGCTTCCAGGCAGTTAGGAGGACTCTCTCTCAAGGCTCACCCTCACAGTGACACACTTCCTCCAACAAGGTCACACCCGCTCCAGCAACCATATCTCCTAATAGAGCCACTCCCTGGGCCAAGCATATTCAAACCACCACAATAGGTAAGTCCTCTACCACTAAGCTATAACCCTAGCCCTTTCTTTTTTCTTAATATTTGAATATGTTCAAGGTAGGGTCTTTCTAAGTTGTCTAAGCTTGCCTTGAGCCCAGTCTGTAGCACAGGCAGGCCTTGCATTTGCAATCCTCTGCGAGGTACACAGATTCCTGTCTCTTCCTCACCTTGTGAAGAACAGGCTCTAGGGCTCACAGCTTATTTTCTTGGTTCCCATGCTCAATTATTTCCATGACCTGCACCTGTCTGATCCAGAGCTGCCCACCTCCCACTGAGCTTCATTTCACATAAGACCCCATGTGTTCCCCCCATCTCTCCACACTCTGTGGCCCGCGTAGTTTAGCAAAATACCAACTTTTGCTCATGTGTGTTTTGTCAGTTCCCTTATGGTTTTTAATCACTCTCTTTTGACTTGATAAATGAGTCTCGACTTCTCCTAACTTTCCTGAAGACCCAGGGTAGAAAAACATCCTTTCCAGTAGCTGCTGCTATGGTGAGGGAAAAATGAGCCTCCTCCATACTCAATAAATCACTTTGTCACCTTAATCTTTTATTGATCTCAATAAAAGTTGTATTTTGTTTCTTAACAAAAATCCACCAGGGAAGACATCCTATGCAGGTGGGGCATGAGGAGAATCATGGTCAAGCCATCACCTCATATAGTTATTTATGGGAGAGCAATGGATTTGAGAGGGGCTGGGGGTGGGAAGAGACTGCGAAACCATTCTCACAAGTGATGCATTGTATTTTAAAAGACACACTTGACTCCAGGTAGCCCACTCCCAGACAAGACTCTGAGGCTGTATTTTATGCAGACATTTATAAACAGGTCGTAAACATCCTGCTTCTCCAAGATGAGAGAGCAAAGGCTCTTGTGAGCTTGCAGGTAATGCATCTATGCGGTCAGTTAAATTTAGAACACGGCAATCATTGTAGTCCAGGCCGGATGTGCTCTCCAGGGGAGGATTATCAAAACAGGGGTACTCAGGGAGGAATGGGTCTGAAAGCAAGTTCTTGTTAGGGTTTGAAATAAATATATTTCCCCCTTGCTGCAGAAGCAGAGAAATACTAATAAAAAATGGCCTTCAATGTTAATACACGTGTCTTCTCATCTTCCCCCAGGGTGTGAGTAAATGGATAGCTTGGTGATTGTGTCTGGAAAAACCAAACAAAAGAAAACAAAATGAAACAAGACAACCAATAAGTAAAACAGGGCAGTATACAAATGCGATGGAGTCCTTCTGCTTACTTCTCCTGTAGGTCTTAGCTGTCTGTTCTGTGAGGGCGTTACTCATGACCTTCACATCGCCATCCTCCAGATCCCGAACCGGAAGGCTGAGGTCCTGTAAGATACAAACCAGGCAAGGTCAGTGACCTCAGCGACTGTCTGTTCTCTAGTGACGTGGCAGAGTCATCCTTCTTTCTGCATTCTAGTTACCTGTGGTCAAATATTGAATGGAAGACTCTAGAATATACAATTCATAGTTTGTCACTAGCTTTAGTTATACCATACAGTTTGGTTTCTTCTCTTTTCTAACATCTTCCTGTATATAATACATACATTGACCTGTATAGTAGGTGTGATTACGTAGAGAATGTATGGCATAGCAGGAAAGCTCAAGAAGTAAACGTGCTTGATGCAGAAGCCAGACAACAATTCAGTCCCAGAACCTATGTAAAGATAAAGTGAAACTGACTCTAAAAAGTCATCCTCTGACCTCCAAATGTGTTGTATGTGCGCTCATGCACACATACTCAATAACAATAATAACTATAATAAATAAAGAAATACATGATATAGATAGAGGTTCTTACTATCTGTAGTTCTACACATTCTAATGAGGGCCTTGGGATGTGTTCCTATGTCTAAGGGGGAAACAGTTTTTTCACCTGAAACTCAAATCTTGGTGCATGTTGCTTCTCCATTTTTTTAAATGTGGTAGACAAGTATCACAGAATCTTTATGCTCAAATTTGTGTGTGTGTGTG
The DNA here is from genome assembly GCF_947179515.1 of Apodemus sylvaticus. Classification (NCBI taxonomy): domain Eukaryota; kingdom Metazoa; phylum Chordata; class Mammalia; order Rodentia; family Muridae; genus Apodemus; species Apodemus sylvaticus. Next base: position 102,979,433 of record NC_067481.1, on the reverse strand, counting down.
TGTGTGTTTATACAGTAGTGATTTAGGACTTATAACTCTAACTGGAAAGATATGAGCTAAATAATCTCCAAAAGCTAACTCTTGTAACTTCCTCTGTTCCTGAGCCCTGTTACTCTGCTAAGTCCCAAGGGGTCTTGCTAACAATGAGTGAGAATTATTGTGTAATTATTGTATAATTATTGTATAATCCCTACTGAGATAAGCCACATTGTGACCTTGAACCATAGAACCTGGGATCCAAAACCAATTCTGCCCTTACCAGTTTGAAAAACTATGGGCATTCATTTTCATCTCAGTGTGCCACAGTCTCTTTTTCTTTGAAAGAAAACAACAACAATAACAACGGCAATACTTTGATCCTGGTATTGATAGAAAGATTAAGAGATGAATACATGAAAATGTGCTTAACAAAGTGCAATAAAAAGAGACTGTGGCACACCGGGATGAAAATGAATGTCCATAGTTTTCCAAACTGGTAAAGGCAGAATTGGTTTTGGAGTCCGGGTTCTATGGTTCAAGGCCATGATATGACTTATCTCTGTTCCTCTAGAATCTAGAAATAAGGTAATAATAGATCTCTACTATTCTCGTTGCTGTGAGACCACAGTTACAGGCCATGTTTACTATTCAAATCTACAATAGAAGATGCCTGTCATCAATCTGCCCAATCAGAGGTACTGGACAGGAACCACTCTGCTCAGATGGGTTCCAGATGTTGTGAACACTGGACGTGTCCTGATAGCTGTGTGGCTGTCTTTCAAGCATCTCTGAGTGCGTCAAGAAAGGGCTGATCATCCAGCCTTCCCAACAGACCCCATAATACCAGCGAGTGCTGTTTTCTCTCTACTCTCTTCGCCTGTAAGCAGCTTGAGCTATACCTTCTCATTAGCATATGTCACCCAGAATGCTCTGAGAGCAGAGCCATGACTCCAGGAGATTTTTTTGTTGTCATTTCCCTCCCCATCCATATGCAGCGATTTATCCACTTGCAGACCATAGAAATCTCAGGTCTTTGCACATTCAGGGAAATATAAAGTGCTATATAAAACAAAGGGGGTTGCTAGTAAAACAGATGCAGCATTAACAGCACTTGTGAGAGCAGCATAAATAAAACAGTGCGTGCACGAGATAGTCCTTTTATGATGCTCAGACTTTACAAAACTAGCTTCCAAGCAATGGCAAAGGGGGAAAAAAAGAAAACACAATTACCAGAATTAGGTCTTTAAACACACTGTTTGGATAGAAGCTAATGGAACCGATGCTTTCCATTACCATGCTCACGGTTTTCATGCAACAGTTATATGACGGAGGTCACCTACACACCAGACCACAGCTCAGTGAAGCATTATGGAGAGCATTGACTCCTGCCTTTCTGGAGCCCCAAGGTTACATGATTATATCAGGGTTCTCATGGGGTGAGGTCATAGGAAGGAATTTGGCAATATCTGGAGACATTTTTGTTTGTCACAACTGCTACAGACCTTGGGGTCTCAGTCTGTGTCCAAAGAAACCATGTTCAACTATCATAGTCAAGCTAATTAAAGCATCCATGTCAATGTTAGAAAATCAGAAAAGGAGACTTATTCAATGTTGTCACATTGGAGAGAGGGACAGAGATATTTAACAAGCCACCCCCCCAGTCCCCAAATCTATTTTAGTGGTTTGAGTGACAGTAAAGTGTATAGAATTAGTGACTGCATAGCAGTCAGTGTGGTCCCATCCACCATTGGTCCCTCACAGTCCCTGTAGGTTTGTCAATCTTCTCAGAGCTTCAACTCTGACCCAGGATTTTCTTCTCTCATCACAACATTCCTGGCAGGAGGATTCCAGTCTCTTGGGCATCCTTGTTTTAACAATCTGATGCACCTGGATGCATTATGGAGTATAGTCATTCCTTGTAGGCATACTACCCAACTGGGAAGGCTGTGCTGCTGCAGTGGTAGGCAGAACTATAGGATGCTTCTAAGTACTGTACAGTGCATGTAGCATCCTACAGCCAAGAATTATTTGTGTCCCCAATGCTAGCAATGCCAAGATTTGGAAACTATCTCAGCATGCCAAGCAATGAGGGCTAGGGTTAGGGCTAGGGCTAGGGCTAGGCCTAGGGCTAGGCTTGGAAATGCATCCAAGACCTGCAGGAACTTGGAGCACCTAAAGCAGATACTGCAACAATTTCTATGTAGTTTGTGATATTTATCATGTCAAGGATCTCAGGCCTAAAATTAATGTGCTTGCTTGGTGAGAGAAGAGAAAACAGGGTATTCTAAAGATGAGTATGATCAGGGTGGGTTTGTAGCTTAGTGCATCATGAACCCAGAGTAGATCAAGCCATTGGGATGATGTTGTAAAGGGTTCTTCAAGTGCCACACTCAGGACTCTGATATCTCTTCTAGGTCAAGCGTCAGTACACGGGCCCAAGGCATATGACCCATGCCTTTTTTGGATAGTGCTTTAGCTAAGAATGTCTTTCATTGTATCTAAATACTTGGGAGTTCAAAGAAAAATAATATTTGTGACATATGTAAGTGATATGCAACTGACTCTCAGCATTTGTGAATTTCTCTGGATCTCAGTTGTTTGTATATTGGTCATTATTAGCATTCTCAGAAACAACAACAGGGCTAAACAGCACTGGCAGGAAGCTGTAAGTTCTGGAAAGCAAAGGATATTTATCATCTGTCCCTTTAGTTTGATGAGGCAAGCAGAGACTAATGCCATAATAATATATAAATGTATGTCATAGAAACTTGGATGATAGACCATACATTGGGAAATGTAGTTTGAAACTATTCTTGTTAAGGTTGTTAAGGTTGTGTATTAGTAAGGATATGCTAGGATGTGCAGAGGTAATAAGCAAGCTCACAGACCTCAGTGGTTCTGAAGCCTGGATTCTTATTTATAATGCCCTTGTTAAAGTAGTGTGTCCGTCAGGATATGATAAGTTGTGCTTCAGTATCAAGTGACTTTGAAGGGTTATTTCTTACATGCCCATTGTGATTAGCCAGGGTTTTTTATTTGCCAACATAGATGCCTCCATTTGAGATGTTTCAGCTCTTGTAGAAGGAAGAACAGATTCAGTGAAGCAGGTCTAGTTTTTAGACTCACAGCAGAGGGTGAAGTGTTTATGGTTCCGCTAACATTCCACTGGACAAAGTAGGTAGGTGATGCCTCCTGAGGTCCACAGGCATAGATGTAATCTTCCTATGAGGGTAGGCACCATACACAGCAGAAGAATTAACAAAGATGAGGAAAAATAACTCTGTGTGTCATCACACAGAGAGAGTGGGAGTGGGGGGGGTGGGAGGATGGGGCAGGATTGCACAGAGTCTAGGGCTCACTCAACACTCCGCTTCCTGCTTTTGGTGCTTGTGGTGATAGTGTGGAGAGGCTGGCAGATGTGATGTCTACTGAAGGTGGGAGACTGAGATAGGGCCGCCTTCTCAGGCAACTGGGGAGGTAAGGGGTTGGAGAACAGCAGTTTTATTTCCCTTGTGATTTTCTTCCTAAATTAAATTACAAGATAATAAAGTGTTTAGTACACTGCCTAGCACAGAATACAATATCAAATATTTTAGCAATGAGTGTTTTTTATGAACCAAGTGGAATGATTAGAAAACTCATTAAATGATTTGCTTACACATAAACACACAGACACAAACACACAGACACACACAGACACACAGACACAGGCAGACACAGACAGACAGACAGACAGACAGACAGATAGATACACACACACACACACACACACACACACACACACACACACCCTTCCTGACAGGGAGTTGGTGTTGCTAAACATCTACTCTGGAAACTTAATACCCACATTCAACTCACAGCCATTTTTGAGATCAGGAGGGACTGTGGTTCTATAATGCTATTAACCCAGAGAAGATTTTGGAATAATTAGAATTCTTTTAGGATTAGTATCTTTCCAGTAAAGTAAACAACCAATCAACTGTTTCCATGGTGCTTGAGAACACTAGAGCTTAGGGAACCTGTCAACACTCAGGCCCAGGTTGCAGGAACTATCTATACTTGTATTCCCCAACAGGTTAGGGAGAAAATTCATAGCAGTTCAAACTAAAATTGTTTGGTTATATTGGTAAGAACAAGTTTTTGATCTTGATGGAAATATGGTTTAGTAGAATCTAAGCTAAACAAAGTAAAATTATATATACTTGTACTCACAGCTCTCTTAAAGCTAGTCAACTTGGGGAGAAATTCAAATATTTGTTCAATGTACAACGTTCATCCTGGCTATTGTACTATAGGATTCAGAGGTGGTGAAAGTGGTAAATATGACAGAGGAATTCCATGGCCTTTCTTTTTGGAGGGTAAAAAACATTATCAGATAAACAGTATAGTATTGACTTGTAATACTCTAGTGAGCAAAGGTGGCAAAGCAGGCTTGATAAAGTGTCAAAGATGTGTCTACAGTAGTGTTTGTCTGTCTCTGTTACTTTAGCAGGATGGTCTGGGTATGTATCACACAGGAGAGAAGTCTTATTGGAGGACTGAACTCTGCCAGTATTTGGGGAAGAAGTGCCCCAGTCAGGTAAAGAAAACAGGGGATGGGGTGGGAATACACTTGGGAGGAAGGTGGGAGCTGAGAGGGCAGGACCAGGGTGTTATGAGGCTGAAAGGGCGTGGCTGGAGTTATAGGACATAGAGGCAGCATGGCCCAAGCCTCATTTCAGAGGGACCGATTGCTGTGGCTTTCTCTGGGGGAGGGCTGTGTGGGATGGCCACATTACGAGTGGGTTAATGTGGATTCCCACTGGTGACAGGGTATCTTTGTCAAGAGTTAAGAACTGGGGACACATTTCCAGGTTAAATTATATTTGCCAAGGGACTGCATATGGTGCAGGAGAGAATGCGCAGGACTAAAAATGACCTCACTTGTTTCAGACAGAGCAACTAGATCCTGTCATCTGTTGAAATGAGGAAAGACCGACGGGGGAGGAATAGGCAGAGCTGCGTCGAGAGCTCTGCAGCTCTCTACATAACCAGGCTGTGTACTCAGCGATGACTTATATCCTTGCAACACTCAACATTTTGCAGAAACAATTTCATGTCAGATGTAGGATCTAGGCAGGATGGATGCTATTTGTTTCCATTTTGAGAATGAAAATAGCCAAGGCTCAGATAGAGTGAGCCAGAGACAGGGTAATAGACAGGACAATTTTGAAACATGAGACAGAAATCCAAATCCAACTAGCTCAAACACAGGAAAATGGATGGGCTCTTGTGGATGGTGGAATCTGAGAATGTGGCTGGGGCTGAGGACCGTTTGTCTGTTTCATTTATCCTAGATGGTACCTTCCAACCAGAAGCACTCTCCAAGTTCCCACAGGGGATCTCACGAGACTGTGCAATATCCACATGGAACAAACTCCTTTCAGAACTGTTTGTGCAGTAGCCACCATGGCCAGCTGGGTGAGGACACAGGGAGGGGTGTTCAGTGAGTCTGCTGACAGGCTCTGCTTAATTCTAATCTGGGAGAGGAGGCTCTCCAGGAACGCTGCCACCTCCGCCAGAAGTTGTTGCTTTCTTCTGCCCAGGAAAGATAACGAGCTCCCTGTTTCCCAAAGAAGCACTTTCCCTGAAACCAGTTTCTGCCAGAGCTTCTGGGAGAGAAATTTCCCAAGATTCAGCTCCAACTGGAGCAGATATTTAGAAGGTCTGGTTTCCAAGCCCAGGTTGGAAGGCTTCTCAGCCAGGAGCCTCTGTGCCTGGAATTCTATTAGTCAAAAGTTAGTCCTCTGGGCATTAACTGCCACCCTAAGCCCAATCCCTCTTGACACAGCTACAAATCCTAAGCTCTCCCAAATGGCAACCCCATGTCCCATGCTTCATGTGTCTCCATGACAGCAGGACCCACTTGCCTTCTTCTTCCTTTACTGGCTGGTTACTTTCTGCATCCTTTTGTTCTTTTATGATACAGGGTCTTACTATGTATCCTGGCTAGCCTGGAATTTCCTATGTAGGCCCGGCTGGCTTTGAAGTGTGTCAGTTCTCTCATCCCTGCCTCTTGAGTACTGGGTACAGGTATCCACCAACACACCCACCTCTTCCATGCTATTTGGCTGATGTCTTGTCCACTCCTCAGCATAAAAATATTGTTTTCTCAGCCATCAGCCCATGTCCTAATTTCTGCTACCTCTTTCCTCTCTGTTAAGACACTTTCATGTCTTCCTGTGGTAGAGACAATCAGCTTCCCTTCAGGTACTCATGCCTCTCTTTTCTTTCACGAATTCCCATGTAGTTTGAGTGTCGCCAGTCAGGGAGACGAAACTCATACACATGTAGGAAAAGGGTTCATGACAGGAGCGATCCAGCCATAGTTCTTTAATGACTCTTTGTTCATGATGAACCAGTTCTAGCCAATCTGATTCAATAAAAAATGCTGAGGATTATGGGAGAAATGTTTCAAGAATCTCAACCACTTGCTATTTCCCACTCATGAACAGTTGGAAATATCTTTGCTGTTGTTTTCCCTGTTCTCTCGTGGATGGACTTTGACTCAGATGTAAGACTGCAGCCATTGCTGCTTCTCTATAGTTCCTCCCCGACCTCCTCTCTGGTCCTTCAGACTCCCATACTCACCAGCCAGGATGATCTTCAACTGTTAGAGAGCAGAGGAGCTGGCTCATGCTATTTTTAAACATCCCAATGGCATGAAGAAAATGTTCCAAAGTCTGACCCGGACTATCGAGAAGGGATTGGTGACATGGGAAAGATCAAGAACAGGATGGAATGGGGAAATCTTGGGAAACATACAGCCTGGACTTTCTGTAGAAAGTCCTGTTGACAGGATACATGCTATTATTAGCTTTAATTTTCAACTTGGCACAGCATAGAGTCCTTCGAGTGAAAGAGGAGCCTCAATTAAGGATCACCTGGAACAGAATGCCTATATTCATGTCTTGGGGTGAATGACTTGATTATTAACTGATGTAGGAAGCTACAGTCCCACCGTGGGCAGCACCGTCCCTAGGCAGGTGGTCAAGGGCTCCTCTATAAGAAAGGATGAGCCCATGAGTAAGTCAGCTAGTTATATCCTCCACCACAATTCTTGCTGAACTCTCTTAGCTATGAGTTTCTTGGCCAGAGGTAATGTTATCTGGAATAGCAAGCAGGTACCTTTCCTGAGTTCCCTTGGTAACAGACTGTGACCTGGAAGTATAAGTTGCTTTTGGTCAGAGTGTTTTTTAATCATAGTAACAGAAAGGAAAATAGAGCGATTCCTCAAGTCCTTCTGGTGACATCTAGGCTCTGGTGCTCTCTTGCCTTATTATATCTCTACCTCGAGTTTCTTGCCTCAAGTCCACAGCTCTGGGAACTTCAGGTTTTAAAACTCATACTTGCTACCTTCGGTCAGAGAGCTGTGCCTTTGCATCCTGTTACTCTGCCTGGAATTCCTCTCCATTTGACTTGCCTCGTCGTCATACTCGTTCTTATCTTTCAAAGCCTTATTCCAATGTCATGTTTCCAGGGTAATTTCTCAGCGTCCACTGGACAGGCTTTAGGACTCCCATTCTGCATTGGAAGGGAAGTTAGCAGTGTTGTGGACTTAGGGCAAAAACAACTTCAGGTAGTCAATAGGGATGAGAGCATTAGGGCATGGATGTCACCAAGAAGATTGAGGAATTGTTCCATTTTCTGTTCTGCATTTCCCTGTTCTGTAATTCCATCTGCAATGGACATACCTGCAAATGTGGCAGTTGAGCAGGTTGGCTGTGTTCTGCCTCCTACTCAGAACCATGGGTTTTGTGCCTGCAGAATCAAGTTTTCTTCACAGATGCATCTCTGGGGCTTAGGTAAGATAGAGCCTGGTGTATCCTGGGATGATTCAGTTGAACTTGATCTCTGGGTTCCCAATGTCTCTGGAGCTCCTCTTTGATGTGTCCATTTAGACCCTGGCACTAGGCTCAAACCAATGGGAAATAAGATTAACAAGACTAGCTTAACATTCTGAGCATTTGTATGTGTGTATGTATGCACATGTTCCTGTGTGTGTGAGGGTGCATGCACACTCTAGTGTGTGTGTGTGTGTGTGTGTGTGTGTGTGTGTGTGTGTGTATGTATATGCATATGTACGTGTGGAGCCTAGAGGTTAAGCTTGAGTGTTATTTCTCTGACACCATCCATACACACCCCTTATTGAGACAGAATTTCTTTTTTTTATTCGATATATTTCTTATTGACATTTCAAATGATTTCCTCTTTTCTAGTCCCCCACTCCCTGAAAGTCATATAAGCCCCCTTCCCTCCCCCTGTTGAGACAGAATTTCTAATTGACTCAGAGTTCACCAAGGAGCCTAGTTTGGCTGGCCAGTGAGAACCAACTGTCTGAGATTGCAAGTGTACACCATGTTGCCTTTTTATGTATATGTAGTTTCTGGAGATCATGTCTGCAAAACAAGCACTTTGCCAACTGAGCTCCCTTCCCAGCCCCATTGTGAATATTTATTAGGACCCCTTTAGGGCTAGGGAGGTACTCTCTCACTTTATCTATGTAATCATTTTGTAACAACATACAGGCAATTTGTATTTTGCAGACAAGCACAGAAAGGTTAAGTCCCAAGGTCACAGAGTCAATAACGGACAAATCGAGAATTTAGACTCCGATACCCAACCCTGATCCTGGTACACTTTTGGGAATTAATAGCTCATGCCAACCTGTTGTCCCTATGGCCTGCCATATTTCCTGTGGCCTTGTCCCACATCTTTGCAATAGAGCTTTTCAATTCAGAAGTCTGCTAGAATTACTTCTCCAACCTCTAGCTGCAGAAAGCACTGTGATGTACATCACTGAGAGCCTGTGGCACAGTCTTCAATCTTCTTCACACTCAGCCACTTCCAACCTTGACCTTAGAGTGGTGAAGACGATTCTTATGGGGCTGTTACTCAAAGGAAAAGTGAAATGGTCCCTGTGGGGAGACTGCAGGATTTCCGTTCCAGCCTTCTAATTTCAGATCAGCCCGAAGAAAAGGACCGTGCTAGGAGCCCGATCCGCAAAATTAGGTGAGCTCCGTTCTTTGCCTCTCTTAAGAAATATGGGCGCTGCTCTAAAAATCTTTTTTTAATCTCCTCTCTGGTCCATGTAACAGGAAATTGGTCTCTGCCATAGGCCAATAAATCTCCAACTTTTTATTGAATATTAAAGAAAGACTTCAAGTCAAGTTCAAAATCTCTGTGCTCGGAGCATCTTACATAACGCTGCAGCTCTGGTACCTCAGGTCACAAGAGCTTTAAAAAGAAGGAGAAAAATGGGAAGCCTGCGGGTCAGTGGCCCTCGGGGATGATTACTTCTCCTTAAAAATAATAGCCTATTACTCTGAAAATCTTAAACAAGGCATTCCCTTGCTGGCTTGCACATTATAATTGAGAAGAGGGGTATTAAGAGCTGCTAGTCTCTGGGTGTATCCACGATGAGCTTGCCGTGCCTTCTCCCCGAAGATTTCAGCCTTGAAATGGCTGTGGCCAGTGATGGATGATGGTGGCTCTTTTCAGATACCTTCCCCTTTAGGACCACGGCTCTCCCTTCTGCTGCACGGTCTAGCTATGTTTCTCTCTCAGAGATGTCTTTGGCTTGAGACAGTTGCATGGCTACTCATTTACTGCGGACCCAAGGATGGCTCTCTTTTAACTGACAAGGTCATTCTCTTCTACCGAGGACTCAGATTCATGAAGGATGGATGCACATGGATCCACGAGAGAAGTGAACAATCAAGTTAGCCATCAGGGTCATCCAAATGAACCCTGGTGGAAACTGGATGGCAGATGTCACGGATGTAATGGCCACCTATCTCCCTCGCCATTTCTCTTCATGCTTCCTGTTCTGCAGAAATGCAAGGAGGCATGGGTCCTAGCCACACACCCTCTTGCTCTGGAGCTGCCTGCTGCCATGCCTGCCAGGATGAATTCCTGAAACCACGTACCATAATAAACCCTTCCTCTCTTTGTTGCTTCACACCACACATACTGTTCCTGCAAACCAGCACAAGGGTCACACCCTTTTCCAGAGCACAGTCCAGACGCCCAGTGGAGGCAGCATAGGATGAATCTTTGGCTTACCTGTCTCCATTTCCAGAAACTGAAGGCCTTGCCACCGCAGAGGCTTCCAACTTGTGATTCCATGTTTCTTCTCCTCCTCCTCTCGGTCTTTCACTCTGCGTTTCATGTGGACAATGTTGTAATCTGCAACAATCTTCTTCCTGCATGGAGAAGTCTATGTCTCCAGGAACCCATATTAATATAGACACACCTCAAAGAGTCAGCATCTTACAGAAAGTTTGTATGTATGATATGGAATGATCTGTAGAAGAAAACATAAGAGTAGAAAACGTTTATATTATTTAAGATGCACATATATCTGTTTTTCTTCCAGATAAAGCTGTTTTAGTTTCAGTTCTCTTGCTGTGCTAAAGTATCTGGACAAGAGGGAACTTAAAGGAAAAAGAACTTGGAGGTTTATTACAGCTCACAGCTGTGGAGTGTAGCTCTTTACTGTGGGGAAGCTGAATCAGAAACTTCAGACAGTGAGTCTTATCACTCCCTGGTCAAGAGCAGAGGGATTTAAGTTCATGATACTTGCTTGCTTGTGCTAAGCTTGATTTTTCCTTTCTTACATAGCTCAGGAACCCTTGTCTATGGAACAGTGCTACCCACACTGGAGCTAGGACCTATAACGTCAGCTTGTTTAAGACCCCACCCACCCATAGACACACCCCCAGGACAACCCAATACAGACAGTTCCTCACTGAGAGCCTTCCTAGGTGACTCTAGGTTGTGTTGAATTGACAGTTAAAGTTAACCAGCACCAAAGGTTTAAAATTGATAAATAGTATTTTCAGATGAGTGTTCACATTGTATTTGGGACAGCAAAAAGTCAGAAAAAAGGGGTCTAGGGTTCAGAAAACAGAGGTCCTTCAGTTCTTTTGGTAGAAAGAGATGTGTGTACATGTATTTTCCCTTTGGTTGTGTCTTTTGGAGGCTGATACAGTCTTTAGGAGATTCAGGGGAGGACATTCTATGGTTGCAGACTTGGACCTTGTCTCTCCCACTTGAGTGCTGTGTGACCTTAGACAAATGAGTTGACTTCTCTGATGCAACAATTTTGTAAGGAAGAGAAGATCTCTCGCCTTCCCTCTAATGACCAGAAGAGTTTAAAGATCCGGAGTCAAGACCCACTGAGAGGGAATCTTTCCTCTTTGCATCTCTCCTTGTGTTTGTTTGTCTTGGCCTTCAGAAGCTTTCTGTCCATGTCTCTCCACTACTCAGTAACATGACCTTTCACTTTCAGGTTCCTATACTTCCTCCAAGTTCCAAAGAAACGAGCCTCTTCCTCAGCTCAGTGTGCGCCATTTTGGCACTGCATGCTTATTCATGCCTCAGCCATCTGTAGCTGAAGCTTTGTGGTGGGATTGGGGGGTATGTGTGGACTGCATTTAGGATTTTCCTGAGAAACAGAAGCAGTGCCATCATTGTGGAGTTGTGGGGTTTAGTGTGAAGAATGCCAGGCATGGTGGTAGTACAGGCCTGAAATTCCAACTACTGAGATAGGATAAGTTCAATTTCAAAGTCAGCCTAGGTTAGATAGTAAGACCATACTAAAACAAACAAAAACAAAAATAAAACAAAATCATCATGGCTATAAACAAACAAAACAAAGTAAAACAAACAAAAACTCCAACCAACCAAACCAAACCAAGCCAAACCAAACCAAAAGCTTAGAACCCAGTCCCAGCAAATCTGTAGTTGATTTTGCCATTGTGCAAACACAGAGGACACTTGTGAAAATTAATCTGGCTACAGCATCAATAAAAATTATAATCATACTGGAGTAAGGTAAGGTATATATGGTCAATGGTTGACATGCTGTTGTGAGCATTTGATTGTATTTGTCTTTACCTATATATCCAGTTTTATGCATTTCCCCAAATGCATATGTATGAGTTGTATCATAAATACTAGAAATGGTGGGTGGAGCCAATTCACAATCGAGAGGACTAGAATGAACAGCTATCTCTCTCATATATCTCAATACAAATATTTGACACTTCAACAGCCAGGAGTCACGTGATTGAGTTAAACAATAAATATCATTTTGAACAAAGCTTGGCACTAAAAGGTGCCCTGGAAGAGCGCTCGCTCTCTGTTCCTCACTGTGCTGTCATCACAGGGGTCCTTCACATTCAGTGTTCTGTAGATCAGCCGTTAAAAAGGTTGGGAAGGACTGGGAAGATGACTCAGTGGTTATGAACACACACTGCTCTTGCAAAGGATCAGAGTTGGGTTTCTTATCCATGCTGGGTAGTTCACAACTGCCTATAACTACAGCTTGAGAGGATCTGACTTTTTTTTTTTGCCTTTGTGGGCACACACACACACACACACACACACACACACACACGCACACACATGCACACACACAAGCACACAGAAGAAATAAAACACTAAGGGAGCTGGCACAGTGCCCTAGTTGGGAAAGTGCCTGCTATGCACACATGAGTGTGGAACTACAGCGTGCCTGTGGAAGCTAAGCGTGGTGCCTTGAGCATTATAACCCCAGCGCTGTGGTGGAGAAGGCTGGAGGACCTCTGGAGTTTGCTGGCCATCTGGCCTCACTAAATCTGTGATCTCCAGGTTCAGTGAGACACCTTATCTAAAAAAAATCTAAGATGGAGGGCCTGCTGTTGACCTCTAGCCCCCTCAGGCATGAGTATACCCCCTGCCCCCAGCCCAACGGGCATAAGCAACTACATATACACACAGCCCCACCCCATATGAAAAAGATTAGCAGCCCAACTTCTAGGACCCAAAGTCTGTCCTTAGCCTTTCCTCTTTGGTACAGAAATGGATCTCTTTGTGTCATGTATTCGTTATTTGTAGAAGCAACCATGGGAACACTGTCTCTCTACCGTTGTTCTCAGGAGGAATAAATGAGATGATTTGCATAATGCAGTTTGCTGGTTTGTCCATGCATTCCACTGTTGAGTGATTATTTTCACTGTTAGCAATAAACTTGGGAATCAGGAGAAAAAAAAACCTACCTTTTTGGATAATGAACTCACATGTTGATACAGTTTGGCCTCTTCGTCAGTCTACCAAACAACCATACCAGCCAGGGATATATTTACTGGGCACAACCCAGGCTGGATACAGACCTTTTTGAGCCATCCTACAATCACTTAATTATTGCCCTTCCGAAGACATACCTGAGCGTGGGTGTGGCTATGTTCCCCATTGTCTAGTTTGGGTGCTTATCAAGAAATAGGCAACAAAAGCAGAGTAGTCCTCTTCCCTGGCTTTAGGCAGACTAAGTGGCTTTGCTAGCCCTCTCCCCTTAGTTTATAAAGCATAGCTTCAAAGACTGGCTGGCAAAGATTGAATGTGCAGTATGTAAATCTACGAGAACAGAGCCCTGCATGTAATAACTGCTAGGCGAGCATTGTAATGGTTTCATTATTATTGTTTTATTATTATTCACAGTGTTATCGCTATTATCGTTTTCCAAGGTCTTATGGGTTGCTTCCCCACTCTCATAATTGATTTTTTTATTACATTTATTTATTTCTGTGTGCTTGGGCGTGCCTGTGTGTGTGTGTGTGTGTGTGTGTGTGTGTGTGTGTATGTGTGTGTGTGTGTCATGTGTGTGGAAGTCAGAGGACAATTCGGGGCGGTTAGTTCTCTCCTTCCACCATAGGGTCCTGGAGATTGAAGTCAGGTCACCCAGGCTTGGCAGTGCTTTTACTGAGCCATCTTCAGGCTCTCATGTTCTTAAAAAGACATTTGCCTCCCAGCTGCTTGTCCCCTATGCTCTGCGTGCAGACACCTTGGGCTTAGTGTACTTGGGTTTGTTGACATTTAAACACTAGATATTGTTTTCTTGGATCCCTCTGGGGCTTTCTTATTGCCTTTTCTTCTTCTCATTCCTGTTTTCAAGCTGATAAAACCACCCTGATGCCCCGTTCCCTTCACTAAGCTCCTGGCTGACCTAGAAGACCTGATCTGTGGGGCATGTGGACAAGGATCCAAACACACGAGAAGGCCAGACATCCACACATAAACTCCCCTCAACCCCTGAGCAGCAAGGCACTCCTTTGCCAGCCTCCCCGAGACAGGTGCTCAAAGAGGTTAATTTCCAGGACGGTTTCCAAAGACATGACTAACTACCTTATTCCAACGTCTACGACAGAGCCTGCATCGCTGCAAAATTAGTGACTAGACTTTCAGGTGCTCCCAGGGAACTCTGGTGGGCTGTAAAGCTCGACTTTACAGGCTGCTCTGTATAATAGACCCCACCCCTCCCCCGCCCTTAAAGAAAGCAAGCGATGACTTTTTGATACCACCCAGACTCCAAAGTAATATTCAGCTTACAAACCTCCCCTCCCCCCAAAGCGAGTTATTTTGCCAGATCCCAAATGGTCCGAGGTTGATGGATGGTGGGTGATTCTACATCAGCACACCTTGGAGCCCCAGAGCTAACCCTCTGACAGCGTTAGCATAAAAGATTTACATTTATGTTACGAGGGCCACACAAGAATAATAATTTTAAGATACATTGCCTTGGCTGCTGGTGCGGCTGCTGGTGCACCCTGGGAAATCTTGCAGCGGCAGGAGCAGAGCAGCACTGTAATTACAAAATGGCAGTGCAGGAGAGGGTTTTTAAAGACAGGCAGCTAGAGACCAAAGCCATCTGCATGCCTTGGCGGATTGAAATTACAGTAATATATTAAGACATTACCTGAAAAACCCAGCACCATTTAAATGATTTACTTTTCAGCCCCGGCAAGCTTTAATTTAAGGATAAAGTCATTCAGAAAGCTAATCTGATAGGGGAGGCATTATTTCACACAGTTAAGTTAATTTACAGTAGCTGATTGTTGTGGTTACTTTTGTATTGTTATCTTCCTACAAACAGCTGATCTGCTAGACAGAAGCAGTAGATTGCTTACCTCGGTGACTTAATTCAGCAGGCAAGCTATCTGTGATAAAGGTTTATTTATAAGCAATAATGGGAAAGTCATTTTGAGGCCACCCTGATAACACTGATGAGAAATATTTTTAAGGGAGAAAACACACAATTAAACAGATGGATTCACAAGGCCTGCAATTGTGTGTCTGTCTGTCTTGTCCAGAGTAGTGGATATCTGTGGTCAGTCTTCTGCCTCCTTCCCACCTCTTCGACACAGTGGTCTTCCTCTGTGCTCCCCACTGTGGTTACAAGCTGTGTCTTTCAATGACTTTTCTGTAATCATACTGACTTAGCTTTGAGAACACTGAATTTTGTGAATCCCATGAGTTAGCTGCTCACTTAACTATCTGATTTCCGAAGGGGGCAAAGCAAGTTTTGGGATTTTTTTTTTTACTAATTATGGGGGTGGGGTAGGGGGTGGTGAGATGGCTCAACAGGTGAAGGCACCTATGACCAAGCTTGACAACATTAAGTTTGATCTCTGGGATCCAGAGGGTGGGAGGGGAGATCAGATTCCCACAAATGGTACTCTGACTTTGGCACAAATGTCATTTTACACACACACACACACACACACACACACACACACACACACAATGCATTTTTAAATAAAGTTTTTTTTGAAGACAAAGTCTCTTGTAGCCCAGCTTGGCTTGAGCTCCCCATCTTGTCTCCAAATCCTAAGTCATCGTATTACAGGTGTGCTCCATAAGTGTTTGGCCGTTTCATGCACTATGTATCACCTTTGGGAGATTCAGGATATGAGAACATCAGGAAGAAAGTTCTAGAATGGATGAGGTGATGGAAAAAATAGAAGATTATGAGAGAGTAACAGGAGGGATGCATTCCTCAGGGAACTCAAGGGGCCCCCACTGTGCTCAAGTGACTTCCTTCATCGGTATGGAGATGCTTTCTTTATATGGCACAGTATTGTCACCTGATGGCTTCTTTTGGAAAGGTGAGGAGGGCAGGGCATACATTCCATTCCATGGGATCAGGGAGTTATTCTCTAGTGATGTAAGAAAGAAAATCAGATGATTGACACCTGTTAGGAAGCACTAGAAAAAAAACATGCCTTAAAAAATGAAAAAGGTTTAGTCCATCTACTCCTATATACCACTACTTGCACGCTTATGGTCTGGGCACACGTATATGTGGATGTTGCTCCATTTCAGCCCTAGTTTATAGAGGGAAAACCAAGATTCAGGAGTGTCCATACTCTAATCGAGAGCAGGCAGGAGGAATCCTGGCCTCTGTGTGGATGAGTATGGTGGCTGGAGCATGAGAACACTTCATAGCTGGCTCTCAGGATTCTCTATGTGCCTCATTCCCTTGGGAGATGTGAACAAATGAGTACTCAGTGCAGATATGGTGGCCCAAATGGGTGAACCAATGAGTTTATTGAAGTTATTTACAGGAGTTTGTGTGTGTGTACATGTGTGTATGTGTGTGCATGTGTGCACAAGCGTGGTTACTTAGAGAAGCAGGAGCCACTCAATGGTAGCTGTAGCACAGAAAAGTCTGTCCTACTATGGACACTGACTTATAAAAATTGAAACGCTGGAGCTCTGTTTAACTTGCAGAAAGCACGGTAGTTTGGAGAGTCTTCTTCAAGGCCACTTGGCTGGTCTTGTCTCTTCAGCAGGCCTTACTTCTTATATAACCTTGAAGAGGTGCCTTGTATATCTGGTCAATTTCAGGAACTTCCTGAGACTTAAGAATTGTTTGCTTCCTATTAAGGAACCTTCCTTTAGATTCCCAAATCTTAATTAGCTTCCTTCCAGGCTGGAATTCTTCAACTAGGAAGACATTGCTGCACATCAACTGTCCACCTCTTGGAGTTTCTATCTATCTATCTATCTATCTATCTATCTATCTATCTATCTATCTATCTATCTATCTATCTATCTATCCTATCTATCTATCTATCTATCTATCTATCTATCTATCTATCTATCTATCTATCTATCTATCTGATCATCTCCTCCTTACTCAAGGATTATCTCTTTCATTATTCTATGAGTGAAAAACACCACCAGTGAGCAATTCTTTTTAGTAGTCACTAAACACACTATGACTGAATAGTTCAGTAAATCAACAGATGAATGGAGTTCCTTAGCAATAAGATGAAGGCAAATATTCTGTGATGTTTTCGGGAGCCTAATGTGCTAACAGGCTAATGTGGTAGAGCATGTGTGTTAACATCCATGTATAAAGAAAAAGGCTAGAAAGAAAATAAAAAGGATCAAAGTATTAGAGAAGCAGTCAGAAGACAGTAGGGACAACCCCCTCGATCCAGGGAGAAATAAATTGCTTATTTTGCACATAAATAGTAGTCTCACATCTCATGTGATTTCCTTCAGTGGGAGCTGGGGGCTTTAAAAAAGATTGGCTTTCATCTTTAGTGCCTCCCTTGAGCCTTATGTAAGAGGAAATGGGTCTGGAGAGGGAAAGCTAAAGAAAGTCCCTGGGTTCAGAGGGCAGAGACCTTGCCATATCAATTCTGACACTAGTTAGTCTTCTGGACTGCAGGCTGTAACTTTTATGTGTAGCCTGATTACCTGCCAAAGGGACTAGAGAACTTGAAAATTTGGAGAGTTAGGACAGCTAAGCTTTTCCTAGACAGAGTGCTCCTCCCAAGACAGAGACACAGGTACCTGCCCAAACTCGGCATCATTTCCCAAGAAGCTCTTCTTCCAGCTTAGTTAGTCAACATAGACAAGTGTGACAAGTGTGTGTTCTCATAATTCTTTGTATTAGGATATGTAGATAATTTTATATGGGCAGTAGCTTTCCCAGAGTCTAGACCCATTCCTCATTATAGTGAGTGAATTATTCTCCCCACTCTCAACCTGTTCCTGGGATAGGTTTGAGATTCTTAACAATGTATTTGGCTATTCCCGACTTCCAACTTCTCTACTATACCCCTCTGAAAGTTCTCTAAGTCACAAGCCATAGTAATTGAGCATTCTTTGTCACCTGAAAGGATGTGTTTGCACCCATCTGATGAGTTCTATTAAATATGGGGTTCCAATGCATTCAGAAGCACCAACTCTTTTTCCAAATACCATGTCCATTTGACAAGACTGAAGTAGATTAATTAACGTGGTGGGTCTATCTTCTGCCTAGCTGTCTTGTGCTGCAATGGAGACCAAGAAAAATCCATTAGATTATACTGAGAGATAGCAGAAGAAGGTTTAGATTAAGTTTATCTCTCGAGGCAATTTTATTAGATAGATTAAGTTTCTGTTCATCTCTCCAAAGACGGCAGTAATAACCAGTGTCATGACTTTCAAATCCTTTGGACTGCAGAGGGTAATCAAACATAGTTGTCTTTTTATCCTCCTCTTTTACTTCTTAGCATTCTACAATCCTGCCTTGCTCATCTGTCAGAGGGATAGCATTAAGGGGATCAGTGTTGACAAGCGATAGTACAAATTATGTAATGCTGATGACATTTCACTGTCTCCTTTTGATCTGCAATTCCCACTCTCAATCACTCCTCATTCTATAAAAAGCACTGAAAGGGAAAGGCAGCCTTGGACACCACTGTCTGCGGTCCCTGAACCCCAGGGGCAAAGCGGGGTGAATTTGAAGTGCACGGGAAGCTTCTGAATTACATGTGGGGCTTGGGAAGATGGCCTGACTGACAGAGGGGAAATTGAGGTCATCTGCCTACAACAGGCCTTTGACAGCTGTCACTTGGGACCACAGTGCTATATTCCCATGAAATATTTGACATGTTAGGCCCATGCTAGCAAAGGGCTTTCTATTCCAAGCATGTACCTTCTGACTTTTCGTGCATCAGGGATTCTATCCTTCCATTTGGGGAGTTGATGGAACTTAATCTAAAAGGAAGAATCAAGCTAGTGTGAGGGGGGTGGATGACTGAAATGTCATACACACAGCTAGCTTTCCTGAAGGAGAGCTCTGTGTTTTAGACCAATACAACAGATTAAGCAAGTTGAAACATCTGTGTATATCAAAAGGGTTTTCTTTCTTTCTTTCTTTCTTTCTTTCTTTCTTTCTTTCTTTCTTTCTTTCTTTCTTTCTTTCTTTCTTTCTTTCTTTCTTTCTTTCTTTCTTTCTTCTCCTTCCTTCCTTCCTTCCTTCCTTCCTTCCTTCCTTCCTTCCTTCCTTTCTTTGCTGAGAAGAGGAACACATCTTCTTTCCTTATTATATTTCCTCTCCCAGGGAAGAGTCTCAGTTATTGTAACACCCTTGGATTTCTGTCTGGTGTTATCTACTACCACCACCAGAGGGCTAAAGGAGAATGGCTGTTTGCAAAGAGATGCTTCAACTTGAGACAAAGATAAGACTTTTCAATCATAACCTTATGTCAGAGATTCAGAGCACTTGCAAAAACAAGAACAATAGCACTAATCTTAAATGTATACTGCAACTTACAAAATGCTAGAATCCATCTTGCTAAATATTTTTTTTTTTTGTTTTGGTTCTTTTGAGACAGGGTTTCTCTGTGCAGCTATCCTGGAACTCATTCTGTAGACCAGGTTGTCCTCGAACTCAGAAATCTGCCTGCCTCTGCCTCCAAAGTGCTGGGATTAAAGGCATGCAACACCACCGCCTGGCTTGCTAAATACTTCTAAATAAGGAGAGTCTATAAAAAAAATCATAAATGTTCCTTTGTAGAATGAGATTTGTATTAGAGTTTTCCATGAGCATTGTGAGCTGTCACATGGTATGTGACTAACAAAATCCTTTAGGGTTCCAGCAATCAAATGACCTTTGCCTTCACTTAGAGTTTTAAAATGGCTAAAGGAATATATAGGAAGGATGGGGTTTAAAAGCTCTACAATGGTTATTTGTTTAACTCCTGTATATTCATTTATCCTATAATCATTTATTAACCATATACAATGTATTAAATACTAGAGAACTGACTGTCTTAATGTTTTTGTTGCTTTGGTGAAACACTATGACCCAAAGCAATTGGCGGAGGGAAGAGTTTATTTCACTCACAGTTACATATAATAGTTCATCATCAAAATCACAGGGAGGACAGGAGCCTTGAGGGAGGAGCTGATGCAGAGACCATGGAGGAGTACTGCTCACTGGCTCGCTCCTCATGGCTTCCTCAGCATCCTTTCTTACAGAACCCAGGACCACAAGCCCAGGGGTGGCACCACCCACAATGGATTGAGCTCCCCCATATCAATCACGAATTAAGAAAATGACCTACAGCCTAATTTTTTGGAGGCATTTTCTCAACTGAGGTTCCTCTTCTCAGATGACTATAACTTTTGTCAGGCTGACATAAACTTAGCCAGTACAAAGACTGGTAAGCATGCACTCGGAGATTTACCCTAAAGGGTGGATGCAAAGCACAGATGGTAGAGTACTTACATAGCAGGAGTCTCATCTTGGATTTGATTCCTAGTAACACATTAAAAACAAACAAACAAACAAACAAACTGGGTGTGGTGGTTCATGCCTGTAACCCCTGAGGAGAAGTGGAGGCAAGAGGATTGGTATTTCAAGGTTATCCTCAGCTATGTAGCACATTTAAAGCCATCCTGGGCTACATGAACCCTGTCTCAAAACAAAACAAAACAAAACAAAACAAGACAAAACAAAAATAACCAAAAAAAAAAAAAAACCCAAACCAAAACCAAAAACCAACAACAACAAAATAAAGCTTGATTGGTACAAATTCGTCACTTCGTCGATAGAATTAGATCTGCTTCATCCAAGTTGGCATTTCTGTGACCTGCTATGTGACTGCTACACACTGGGTACTCAAATATCAGTTCATGAATAAATGAATAGATAAATGCATATAAACCACTCATATCCCTCCTAACCACTAACACCAACTTGCTGAGAGGCAGAATCATTATTGGAAAAGTTTCTCAAGCCATGAGAAAACACTATCATTCAAGACCAGCAATGAAAGCCAGGAGGAAGAAATAGGTTTCAAGACCCTATTTTACCACGAGGTATCCTTTGGAATGTAAAATAAAAACAAATAGAATTTTATTAATCTATTTTTGCCTACAGCCTGGAAAAGCCCTCATGTCAAAAATCCCCACCTCTAAATTATGCCTTGTCTACCCATTATAAATTTTATTAACCACTCTTTTATTAGCAATCTTATTACAGTTGATCTGCACATGAATAGAAACAATTTACAAATGATCAGGGTTGGATTAGAGAAACCATAAACTCAATGCAAATTGTTACAAATTATTTACTGGCTTTGCACAAATCTGCATATAGATTGAGGAAGTCAATCAGAAAGGTACCTTCAGGTATTCTTCACAAGATATGATTGTGAAGATAGTCGCAGACAGGCATGTGTCGTGCAGAATAGAAATGAAAATAAATAGATGCATTTGTCAAATACATTTAGGCGTGGGTCTCCTCATTTAATAAGCACTTTGGAGCACAGAATATCTGGAAAAATCTAAAAGGGGTAAGGAAGTGGCTTGACTCCAAGTACAAGGTCAGGAATCTGAGATGTGTAAAAGGATTTAAAAAAAAAAACGTGGAAACATTGGCCCAGCACATTAGGGGACTACAGACATTTCATCCATTAATCTTCCAACAACCCTCTGAAGTAGGGAGGACCTATATTCTTGTTTTTCAGTTGAGAGAGCTGAAGCTCTAAGCTTGGTAAAGGTCACATGAAAGTCAGGATTTGGGTCCAAATCGCCTAGTTTTGTGTCTGAAAAGCCATCTGTGAAAGCGTTGGCTGTGTCCAGGCGGCTTCTTTTCTGAGAGTGTGCAGGTTCATGGAAATTTCTCTCCCATTGTTCCAATTGTCTACTAAATCACGAGACTTGCAAAAATCTTGCATCTCTCTCTCTCTCTAGTTCTCCTAATTGGGAAGTGGAATAGTTTAATGCAAAGACCCGGCTTGGGCATTAGGAGGCTTCAGCTCTTCTGCCCAGCTTCCCATTTGATTTCACACGGCTCTTTTGCTTTCCTTGGAGCTTGCTTTATAAAGAAGAAGAGGACTCATTTCTCCAAAACTCTGTACATCTTTGCCAAATTTTAGCTTAGGGCTGGCTAATATGGCCCCCATGCTTCCTTGATATGTGCAGATGATTCCTTGGCCAGAGGGACATTAGGCAGAGTAGGAGTTTTCCAACCTCACTTCCACCTCTTAGTGGTGTATTGTTTACCCTCCCTAGTGCCTCATAGTTCTATCCTTGAATCACAATTATGTTCTTGGATTATTCTCTCTTCTTTCTCCTTCTCCCTGTGTCTCCCATCCCCCTCCTCCCTTCCCTCTGCCCTTCCCTCCTTCCCTCTCTCCCTCCCTCTGTCTCTCCCTCCTTCCCCCTCTCTCCTTCTTTCTCTGTCCTCCAGTGCACTTGTAAAGGTCAGAAAACAATGCTGGCGATTTGCTTTTCATTTTGTGCAGGGTAGCCTAGTTGTCACCACTGTGTATGCCAAGCTGGCTAGCCTGGGAGATCCTTGGGGTCAGGGAGGGGACTCTTCTGTCTCTGACTCCTACCATTTCACAGCAGAAACACTGGGATTACAGACACTCATTACCATATCTAGCTTTACATGAGTTCTGGGCATCAGAACTCAGGTCTTACTACTTGCAAGGCAACTTCGTTACGCTCTGAACTACCTTACTACCTCTGAGTATTTTTTTTTTTTTAATTCAGTGTAACCCAGTTATTCTCCCAGGAATGTTTGATTTTAGTGGAGATAGGTATTTGAATGATGCTATTTTAGACTTTTTTTTTTTTGTCAAATTGGGCAGTCTTTTGGCCACTTAGGATATTCTGAGAGACCTGGAATTTTAGTTACATGTGCAGTTGCTATTTGATCATCCTTGGGTCAGGGTGGAGGTGGGATGCCGGTGCACATGTGTGCATGCACCTTTGGTGCTTCTACATCAGCAAAGAACTCTGGAATGGGGTATAATTAACAGGCAACAATATACTATATTCAGCCTTGCAGCCTACAAGGGTCCTTGCTCCTGCTCCATTAATGAATGCTCCAGTAGTCTCGTGCATCTATTAAACACCAAGGCACTGGCTCTATTTCAGAGACTGCTGACATGGCCTCCTCCAGAATGTTATCCAGCAGTTGGGGCCCACAAAGGACCCATACTGTTGCTGGGTATCTTCTAGGTTGCTAAGGTTATGCAGAATAAACTTTGCTAAGTCAATGGGACATCTGCAGGGACTCTGGTGGTGATACCAGTGGCTGGAACTTTATTTCTCTTGGAATGCTTAGCTAAATTCTTCAGGAGTTGAGTTCAGATATCAGTGAAAGGTAAACTAATTATAGTGGGGCCATTTGTGCTTTTGTGGTTTGGCTTATGTCAGCGTTTCCCAACTAAGTGGAGTTCTTCAGGGATTTCAGAATCTGCTTTAAATGTCTTTTTTCACCCTTGTTATTATTCTGAACCTATTTCCATTACAGGTTCTGATATTTAGACAAAATGAGTTCGTTGCCATTAAGCATGGATCATGGCTCAGGTAGGTTATTTATTATAGACATACATACATACACATAAACAAATACATACACATGCACCCACCCCCAAACACCCACACCTTCCTCACCACCACACCACCCCCCAACCAAACACATGAATGCTGTATTTGTTCAAGACAAGCTGAATTACAGCTGACAGGCACCTAAATCAGAAGGAAAGAAAATGTAAAATTTCAAGTTTAATCTGTTCAAGTGCGAAATCAAAAAATGGGTGTAATTTCATCCTCAAATGTGGCAGAGCCTTGTCTCTCAGCTCTGTCCATCACGTTCACTTGTTTCTCCTTGCCTTTCCCAATACCCCAAGCAAGGGCTCACGTATCCAAGGCTGACCTCAAGCTCCCCACAGAATGGCTGGCCTTGACCTCCTGATCCTCTTGCTTCTGTCTCTCTGAGCTACCACCTCTGCCATTTTCCTCCCTGAGGGGAATCATTACTTCAGGCAAGGCTACAAGTCTGCCTGTATCCATGGAGTAGAAGCTGTCTCTCAACTTTAACCTCAGAGGGAAATGATTGCCGTGGCCTAGGGTCACATGTTCAATCCCCCCAGCCAACCACAACAGTTGTGGGAGGACTGGGGATTGGCCTGGTCAATGTTAATGACCCCAGTCACAGATAGTACTTCCAGCCCATTGGAAGCCAAGTGGGCTCTGTGCAGGGTAATAGAGCTGTGAACTCTGTGATTTGCTGTTTGTTCATCTCTCAGGAGTGATTAGGAACAGGTGAAACACTGTCACACTGAGACTGTGTCTAGGGAAGCTACTACTTACAGCTCCCATTCCTGTGTGCACGTCCTCTTACATCCTCTCACGCTGTCTAGCCCTGGAGAATGAGGCAGCGTATGTAGACTAAACTAGCCGCAGACTCTTCTATATGTGCCAGAGAAACAGCTTTCCTCAGTAGAAGCCTGAGGATGTCTAACTATCCACCAAGTCAATTTTCCTCAGACCCTTTTTTGGACCCTTAAAGTGACAGTTGCTGCACATGCCCCACTGTCTAATGCCATTTATATCTTAAACTTTACATTCTTTACATTCTAACGAAAGGTTAACCCAGGGATTTTTAAAGTAAAAGTGACTGGACACACTTTGGGTTCTTTCTAATGGACAACCTTGAAATTTGCTTTGACAATTTTCATTCTGAGGCAATAGCATTAAAATAGTTAAATTTCAGCATTGTAATCCGGTTATGTCTATAATGGGATCGGGCTGGGTTTGTGAAATAAAATCCCCATTAGGACAAACTGTTCTCAAACTTTAGTGCCAGGGAACATGCACCTCATCCAAGCAGGTGGCGAGTTTAAAATTTTCTGGAGACTGTCTGTCTTTGAGGTGGCTTCCAGGCACTCAGAGCTAGCTGTTAGCCTTGCCACCAGCAAGTGCAGTGCACCTTTGCCACACAGCCACTGTGTGTCACTTTGTCCCTAACTCCTCCTCTGTCTTCTGCTTTTGTTATCTTTAGTCTTAAAAATTCTTCTATTAACTTTGTTTTACTTTTGTGGATTACCCAGATTTTTGTGGGGTTGAGATGGAGCATCTCAAACAAATAATATAGAAAGAAAAGTAAGTAAATAATAAAGATAAATAATAGCTAACTAAATGAATGAATGCAAGTGGACTCTCAGGGCCCTTTTCCTCCCTGTGGGGATAAAGCTGGCTGCACGAGGGCCCTCTCTCCCTCACTGCTAATGTCTCAGCTCTGCTGAGAACCACTTGTTCAGTTACAGTGCCAAGCTCCTGTTTTACACGGCTTCCTCTGAGCTCATCTAATCAGGAGCAGATCCTCAATGCAGTCTCTTTGTTCACTGACTGGAACCTTGAATGCCTTGCTTTGCCTAATAAATAACCCAGGGGCTCAAACTTGGCCTTAACTTTTATTTGGAAAATAGACTGGGTGAAGCTCTGTAGCACACAGCGAAACAAAGCCATTGGAAGGTCAGGCACCTCTCAGGCAGTTCAGCAAGGTTGTATACTGCTCCACCTCCTTCCTCATTTACTGGGTGTTTTTTTTTTTTTTTTTCCCATAAAAGTCTCTGTCCTTTCTCATATCTTGGACTGCAGCAGGTAAATTTAGGGTGAAAGGAATGTCAGATGACTCAAAAAGTAAATGTTGATCACATGCAAGGTGAAGTTAAATCTAGCCACCATTTGTAACATTTTGGTTGCTGCAGGTACCTCTCCCATGTGTTTTCTTTTTCTGTTGCTGGGATAAAATACAGTACCCCAGGGACTAAACACCAACCAAAGAGTACACATGGAGGGACCCATGGCTCCAGATGCATAGGCAGCAGAGGATGGCCTTATTGGACATCAAAGGGAGGAGAGGCCCTTGGTCCTGAGAAGGCTCGATGCCCCAGTATAGGGGAATGCCAGGGCAGGGAAGCAGGAGTGGGTGGTTTGGTGAGCAGGGGAAGGAGGGATGGGTTAGGAGATTTTTTTGGAGGGAAACCAGGAAAGGGGACAACATTTGAAATGTAAATAAAGAATATATCTAATAAACAAGTCAATTAAAAATACCCCAACAATAGCATAAGGAAGGAATGAAGGAAGGGTTTATTTTAGCTCATAGACAGAGGTATGCACCATCATGGGGTTGGCTAGGCAGAAGGAGCTTGAGCAGCTGATCACATAGCATCCACAGTCAGGAAACAGAGGCTGTGCTTGTGCTTAGCTTCATGGCTTTTCAGCTTATACATTTAGGGATCTGAGGAGGGAGTGAAGCCACCCACAGTGGGCAGGCCTTTCCAGTCAACTAAGGTAAGGAACATAACGTGCCACTGGCAAGTCCAGAAGGCAGTATTCAAGATGATTTTAGATTCTGTCAACTGGACTGTTAACACTGCCACATAAGGCAACTCTGAAAGGGAAATGGATGCTGGGTAGCAGCTCTGAGAAGGAAGCTGCAGTGGGAAATGAGTTCCGTGCCGACTGTAGTCTGGGGATCATATCCAAGCTTTGTCATCTTGGGCTGTGCGACCAGATGTTGTACATCTGTGCATCTCATCTCTAAGCTGTGATTTCTTGTCTATAAAGTAGGGGTACTGCTAGCACTTACCTCAGTGTTACACGATGTCCATGATTATGTCTTGTTTTTGTCCCGTTCAAGTCCATCTGTCAAAATCAAATTTCCTAATAGATGGAGTTTGGAGATAGAGGCTTTGGGAGGCCTTGAAAATCAAGCTCTCACAAACAGGATCAATGCCATCATGAAAGGGGTCTTAGGGAGCTCCCTTACTGTTTTCCCTGTGTTTGATGTACTAAGTCAACTGTGTGTGAAGTAGAATGTGGTTCCTTATCCAAACTGTATCTTGATCTTGAACTTGCCAGCTCATAGAATAGTGAGCAATAAATTTATATTATTTGCCAGCTAACCATTGATATTTTGTGAGAGCATCTAGAGACTGAGGAGTGCCTCTCTCTACCCCACTTACCTCTGTAATATGTTCCTGCTTCCCCTTCAACTCTTGGCCTCTCTGTACCCCTGAACCTTCAGACTGTGATATAGATAGTGCCATACAATACAGATGTCTTAGTTACTTTCCTATTGCAGTGACAAAACACCACGACTACATGACTAAGGCAATTTATAAAAGAAAAGTGTTTAATTGAACACGTGTGATTACAGAGGACTAGAGTCTGTGATCAGCACGTCAGAGAGCATGGCAACAACAGGGAGGGGGGAGGAGAGAGAAGGGGGTTGGAGGTGGAGATGGGGGGGATAGAGAGGGAGAGGGAGAGAGAGGGAGAGGGACAGGGACAGGGACAGGGAGAGGGAGAGACAGAGTGATACAGAGACAGAGACAGAGACACAGAGAGAGAAAACTTGGAATGCCTTGGGCTTTGAGATCTAAAAGTACATCCTCAGAGGCACACCTCCTCCCAAAAAACCACACCTCCTAATCCTCCCAAAACAGTTCTACCAACTGGCACCAAGTATTCAAGTATTCAAACATCAAGTATTCAAACATATAGGGGCCATTTTCATTCAATCTCCCACACCCTGACAATTGTCTAGCTGCATTTTACATTTGCAAACAGGACTTTTTAATGTCTACCTCTCTCACCTGACCCTGCCCTCCATGATGGTAGATGGTAGACTTACTTCTCATCGCCATTGTATCACAGTGTTTTTCTTTAGGATGAGCTCTTGGAGACATTTAATAAATAAATACTACATTTGAGTGGATGGATGAATGAATTTATATGGTGAGTGAATGATGGCAGTTGGAACCTTCGAATTCAGAAAAATGTGCTAAATAGAGTATCTATGGAGGTACAAATCCAACATGGTGCATGTTTCCGTCATAGACATGCAAAGTTCAAGGCAAGATCAAGGGGCAGTGATTGTGTTGTATTTGTCTCTCAACCCCAGAGCCATATTGAACAAAGTCCCAATGAATGCTGCTTGCATTACTATTTAGTTTAATTTTAATTTTATTCCTGTCTTTTTTTTTTTTTAATAGTGGGCCATCATGCAGTCCTGGCTGGCATGAAGAATGCTATGTAGACCAGACTGGTCTTGAACTTACAGAGAGCTAACTCTCTATAATTAATTGTGTTGTAAAGACATGTGCCACTATACTGGGCCCTTTGCTTTTTTAAAAAATATATTTTAATTAAAACATAATTATGTCACTTTCCCTTTCTGTTTCCTCCCTAACCCCTCTTGTCTTCTCCATCATGTTAAACCTGATAGATTTTTCTTTTTTATTAATATGTATATGTATATATACATATGATATATGTGTGTGTTTATATATAATATACATTTTTCTTTTTTATTAATATGTATATATACATATGATATATGCATGTGTGTATTTATATATAATGTACACACACATGTATCCACTGAGTATATTTGTGTTTGTTTGTGTGTATATGAGTTCAGGGATGACCACATTATATTGGGTAACCAATTAGGGGCTTATCCCTGGGGGAGACTCACTCTCCTGGTCTCAGCAGTCACTAGCTGCCTCAGTTCTTTATTTAGGGGCCAGGCAAGCCTTTGCTACCCTCTTTTGTCAGTATGTTTACCACCATTGTTAGGTCTCATGTATGTAGCCATTTCTAGGAGAGGCACTCTCACAGCAGACATCTTGGTATTCTGGTTCTTTCTGCTCCCTCTTTGGTGATTCTCTCGGAGACATCGATGCAGGAGCTGTGCTGCAGATGTGCTTATAGGGGCTGGGTGCTCAAGATCTATTGATCTGTACATTATGCTGTGATTTGGTTTTCTGTAATGTTCTCTACTTGCTGTAAAGAGATCTATTTTATCTATGGGCAGGGGGTAGTGATAGCTATATTTACCTGTGTTTGTGTACACACACACACACACACACACACACACACACACACACACACACACGTACCATCAGAGACCAGAAGAGGTCGTCTGGTTCCCTTGAACTAGTTACAAACTCTTGTGAACTGGCTGACATGGGTCCTGGAAACCAGCTTCAGGTCTTTAAGACTAAACCATGGAGTCATCTTTCCAGCCATACGTTACTATTTTAAATAAACAAGCAAACACATTGCTGTTTCATGATCAGAGCTAAAAGTCATTTTCAAAATAGTTCCCTAGGATAGAGGTCTGGATTCCCCTTGTAAGCTGTTTTCTTGGTGGCACCAGCCATAAAAACACTAGCGAGAATCACTTTCTCCCCCGCCTCTTGCTGAACACCAGCTCATGCAAGATGGTGTGCGCTCTTTATTTATTATACATGTCTGCATATTGAGATAATTGGGTTGTATAATATTGCACGCAGACTAATCTGAGAATGATTTCTGCTGAATAGAAATTACTTATTTTGATTCCTCGGGGGTTTGTTTTGTCAAAACTCATGTAGTATTTAGCAATGTAATCATTGTTCAATTGCCGAGCACAGGAAGTGTAAAATTATCCTAATAAGAATGAGAAGGATGAAGAGAATGGGCAATGCTGACCTCGTCAACTTGATTAGTGATGGTATTTCATCACATTCTCAAGGCTTAACCTCCAACGCTGCCCGTGAAGATCTCCATGTAACTCTTCATCTCGCTGGCCCTAATTAGATATGTAATTTGTCATATGGTTGTTGAGCAATAATAGGAAGATACAAAGTATGTACAAAAAGAAAGATGATGTTGTTGAACTTCTCCTGAAACAGTGCACAGGCAGACCAATACTGAAGTTGCAGTTGAAAGTAGGCTGTTTCCCAGGTATGGGGCGTCAATTTGACTTACACATACCTCCTTTTGCACAGATTCCTCATGCATCAAAGGCCATCAGCAAGAGTATCCTTCTTATGCTAGCTAGCTCCTCATAACCAAGAAGCTGTTGTTAGCCAGGCATGGTAGTGCAGGCCCGTCTTTGCTAATCTCGGGCCCTTAAGCTGGAGGCTGGTTCCTGCAGCCCATTAATGTCAAGGCCAGTCTGGGCAAATTTGAGAGATCCTGTCTCAAATAGGAAGTAAAAAGAGGAATGAGGATGCGGCTTAATGTTCTGTGTTTATCCTGCTTCTGTGAGGCCCTCAATGAAGAAAGGAAAAGACAGACATACAGACAGACATACAGATAGAAGAAAATCTGCTATATCCATCTACTTCATTCAAGAAGGTCATTGAGCATTTGGCAGCCAGATGCTTTGAATACAATCCCATCTTTGTGAAAATGTGGAGGCTTTATAGAAAAAGAACCCTTGCAGGGAAAAATATTGTTCCCTTTGATATCTTCAAGTGTGTATAAGATTAGAACTATGACACACACACACACAAATATTTCATGTGAATTATTTCACACACATGAGAACATTTTGGGGTGGGTTGTATAATACAGGTTTCAAATGCAGTTCTCAGGTCTTCTGCTGGGTGTTTTTTATGTACGGGTGTTTTGCCTTCATTCATGTCTGTGTATCACATGCATGCAATGCCAATGGAGGTCAGAAGAAGACATTGGATCTGCTAGGACTGGAGTTACAAGTGGTTGTAACTCCATGTGGGTGCCAGGAATGAAACCTAGGTCTTCTGCAAGAGGAGCCAGTGTTTCTAACCTCTCAGCCATCTCTACACCTGTCTGATGGTTGTTAGGTATGTGGTCTTAGGCAAGAACTTTAATTTGCAGGATTAAAATGAGGACTTTACATTCTTTGATGCTTTCTCCATTAAAATATGAGTTCTTGGAGATTCAGGATACTTGTAAGATACCTTCTTCTAGACATGACAGGAAATTGCACCCATGAAATCTCAGCCATATTGTTGTTCAAACAAGATCTGCTCAGTGACCATACCAGTTAACATGTCATGTAGGCATGTAGATGTGAGGATCTCATAAGAGGGGGAATCATCTTCATCTCCTGATGAAAGCCCCTAAGTAAATCTATCTAGTCTAAGTCAATCCTAAGCACATATGGTAAAAGCCCCTTGGTAAACCTGTCTAGCTAAGTCAGTCCTAAACACATATGCTGCATATCAGTAACACTAAATGGGATCAGTAGATTGTATTTATATATACATGTTATTATAGTTGCAGCCATAGACAAGGAGATGATGAATTGAAGAGAGTCTGGGGAATGTGGGAAGAGCAGAAGAGGAGGAGGGACAGTGCAAATGATGCAACACACAATGTATTTATATATGAAATTCTCATACATATAAAACAAGTTAAATAAAAAAAAAATGGGAGGAGAGGTCCTTGGGCCTGATGGTGTCAATGCCCCAGTGTAGGGGAATGCCAGTCCTGGAGGAGGGGAGTCGGTAGGTGGGTGGAGGAGCACCCTCATAGAGGTAGAGGGAGGGGGGATGGGATAGGGAGTTTCTGAAGGGGAGACCCAGAAAGGGGAAAACATTTGAAATGTAAATATCCAATTAAAAAAAATCCAGAGTTTAGGGGGAAACAAATGTGGGCTTGTTGCTCCATTCCACTGAATCTTTGTAAACTTAAAGCGATGGGGGACTTTTTATTATATATATATATATATATACACAATAACCTTTCTTTTCTTTTTTATTTTTAAAGATTCATTTATTTATTATGTATACAGTTTTCTGCCTTCATGTATTCCTGAAGGTCAGAAGAGGGTACCAGATCTCATTAAAGATGGTTGTGAGCTACCATGTGGTTGCTGAGAATTGAACTCAGGATCTCTAGAAGAAGAGTCAGTGCTCTTAACCTCTGAGCCATCTCTCCAGCCCCCAAAATTGGACTTTTGATTTGCAAGTGAAGCCACAAAAGGTTAGGTAGCTGTTGTTGACTGACTCAGAGATCGCCATTTGCAAGCCAGCAGTCACTTGTTCCTGCTCTAACTAGGTGAGTCTTTCATTACCCAGCTCAGGTGTGAGATGTGAACGAGGGTGCCTCCGGTTATTTTCAGATCCGAACCACTAGAGTCTGTACAGCCAATATAGTCTTACCTGTTGGATTCCCTCTCTGATGCTGAAGATCTAGTGCCCTTACTATACCCTACTTAAATTCCCAACTCGTCACATCCATGAAAGTTGCAAAGTGAGTGCTACACCTTTTATGCTTTAGGGCACTTGTGATGCAGCAACAGTCACTGTTGAATTTCTGCATCCTCATTTGCATAATGGACAGTGTTGATGTCTTTCTCATAAGATTGTTGGATATAGCAAGTTAAAGAGCTTATTGTCCTATCTTCCACATAGTAAGTGCTCCTCAAAGATTAGGGATAAATAGGTACTGTCTGTCTAGTGGGGAGATGGTTTTGGGGACACTGACAGAGGGGTTAGGGAATCTAGGAATGCTCAGGCTGCTATGTTGTCACTGAAACAGGGGCAGCAGCCAGTATGCAGTGAAGCAATGCTAGCTCTCAGAAGCCTTTGTTGTCTTGCTTCTACCTCCTGGGAAATAACGAAGTTGCCACAAGTGCCCAAGGCAAGCTCAGCTAGAGCATTTGCCTTAACTT
The DNA here is from genome assembly GCF_947179515.1 of Apodemus sylvaticus. Classification (NCBI taxonomy): domain Eukaryota; kingdom Metazoa; phylum Chordata; class Mammalia; order Rodentia; family Muridae; genus Apodemus; species Apodemus sylvaticus. The sequence goes on along the minus strand of NC_067481.1, from coordinate 102,947,068 downwards.
CAAAAGTTCTCGGGGAGGCAACTTCATTCATTTACCTGCCACACCATTCTGAATTATCAATAACATGCTACTTAAAAGGAAATTTCATGCCTCTATGATCCACCCCATTGCCATGCTAACTTCGTCCAGCAGGTTGGTCTGTTTATTTCTGGCTGCAGGAAAGTCAGTTAACATTAATTGTGCCATGTGTTTTCTTTCTCTCCACAATTCCTCCCCCTGTATCCCCCACCAGTGGCATCTTAGTCTGGATAGTGGGATGTTATATCTTTTGCCCATCCAGGCCAGATGTCTGTTGGGGCATCCAGCAGAGCCCTGAGGGCTCATTATAGAACCTAGTGCCCTCTGAGCTCTGATCAGGCTGTGTTGCTCTGCATTCCTTTGAAGTGGAGATTTCGGCTATCTCTGCAACTCACAGTTCCTCACTAGGTTACATGACCTATTTTTGCCTTAATGCATTGATGCTTTGATTATTGCCTGGCTGTGGATGGCCCAATATTTCTCCCCCAAAGCTGAATGTAGCCTTGAGAATGAGACTCAGCATGAAACTCTCGGGCGTTGGGCTCTGGGAGCTCGCTTCTGTTACCAGAACTGGTCCTGTGATCTACCGCACTGTTTGCCATGTACTTGCACTCAGAAGACTTGGGGTTATCATTCTCAATTTTCTTCCTGTGGTGACAGTGTCTAAGATGTGATAAACGCTGGTCAGAGAGAAGCCAGCCATGCTATTTATCTGTTACATGGGTACCAAGGCACCTTTCTTTCAAGAGATAGAACCAGAGCTTAAAAGTAATTTTTTTTCCAAGCTCACATCCTTAAATGTTGACTGTGTGACAGATGCTATTGGAAGTGCTTCTGATGAATTCTTGCACCGAATCATTGCAGCACCCTCTTTTCAAACCCATTTTAGAGGCAAGGAAGCAGCAGGTAGCTTGCCAAATGTAGAAAGTTTGAGTCAGGAATTGTATTCACATAACCCAGCTATGGAGGTTCAAGGTTAATCAATCTACTCTCTATGATGTCTCTGGGAGTGAGATACTTAAACCTGTCCATGTCCCCCAGGCAGGAGACCAATGACCTGGTAAGGAATGCCACACATTTCTGCATACCTTGAATGTTGTTTAGGGCCTGGGTAAGAGGAAGCCTTGGATAAGTGTTTGTTAAATGAATTGGCATGGTGGATAAGGGCTGCTACAAGGACAGGATGGAGTAAGCACTAGTTGATGTCATGCACTATTCTTGAGGTTCAGAGTCTTTGAAGAGCCACTGTAGTGGTTAGCACAATCCTGATGGCACTCAAATAAGGAAATACAAAGTGAGTGACAGAAGCCTGACAGAGCGCCCACATCAAGGAAGTCCTCAGGGCCACACTTCAGCAAGTTTGGGGCTGGGATAAGGCAAGACTTTTCTGACCCTTTTAGGAGTCTGTGAATCTCATTGATTTTTTTTCTCCCTATGCCAGGGAGAAGTTCAAATTTTTTTCCAAAACCATTTTTCCCTTTGCTCATGCCATGACTATGGGGCAACCTCCAGAGATTTCCTGTTTTAGTTCAAGTCCTAATTGCACATTCTTGCGAGCAAGCATTCGGTTTCCCATGCTGGTTAGAATGTTCATCATTGGTTACCTGAGGCACTGAGAGGCAGGATGTGGAGCTTGCAGATGTGGTTGCCAGTAAACCTTTGCCTCAGGTTGAGGGATAAAAACACACCCAGAAGTTGATATGTCAGTTTCAAAGTAGATCTGCCTGAGGATGTCTGAGTTAGGAGGGAATGAAAGAGTTGGCCCATGTCAACTTCTTTCTATGATAGAAAATAGCCAATGCACTTTCAGAAACATGGTACCCAAGAATGGAGGCCTTTCCACAGCATCTACGACTGTCTGGGAAGACGGGAGATTTGAGAGCCATACTGAAGACAGTTCCTTACCCTAGGGATGCATTTTAATAAGTGGAATGATTTCCAAAAATTGCTCCTAAGAAGTCCTCTGGGAGAAGAAATCCTTGATGGAAGGGGCCACATTCACCACAGCGGTAAGTCTTATGTTCCCTGCCTGGAGTGCAGCATGTGTATATATACTGGAAAAACAGCAATTGATTTATTAAGCTCTAGTGTTGGGCATATTTATAATTTACCTGTGAGGCATTATGTATCCCTGTCACTCCCTCCCTCCTATTTTATAGACAAGGCACTTGGAAATTCAGAGAGGTTATGTAACTCAATCTAGGTCAGAGTTAGCAAATTATGGATTTTAAATCTAGGTTTAGGCAGTTGGGTATATGTCTTAGTCCCTTCTCTATACTTTGCAAGTCCCCCACCCCCACCCAAAATGAAAGCCTTAAATCAAGGGAAGACAGCAATGTGATTTATCTTCCATGAGACTCTCTGGGGTGAGGTTTCTCCAGGTATCCAGTCACTGAGCATGGAAGGAGTGTTGATTGGGTCTTAATTAAGCTTGGCTTTAATCTGTGACACTTGGCACTGTGGCAGTAGGAGTAGGAAGCTGTGCATATCTAAGAACTCTGGGTAAACAGAGTGGATGCCAGGGCCAATTCTTCTCTCAGAAGAAAGTCTCAGAAGGCAAGTCTAATTCTGATGAAGGCACCATACCCAGAAGGGAGCAAATGCTGCTCTGCCAAAGATCAGTATCATATCAGAGAATGGAAGAAGAATGAAAGAGGAGGCTGTACACCAGGGAGACAAAGATGATGGATTCATTTTCTGTGCCTAGGGTCTGGGGAAATCTGAACCTTGGAAATGTGATGAGGACCAGAACTCCAGTTCTATGTCTTTAAAAGCATTTCCAAGGCAGAAGTCTGTCTTTCCTTTATGATACTCATGCTATCAAAGCTTTTTATTTCCCTGTTCCATATTACCCTTAGAAACAGAAGAGCTGATTTATTAATGGGCTTTAGCTTGACTTCTTTAGAAGTTGTTATGGAATGATTCCTTATCCAGGAGGCCATCTTTATGCATTTGTTCTTGTTGGTTGAGTAAAGCTACGCTGGTCAGGAGCCATCAGGAAGCAGCATTTGGTCTCTTAGGAAGCTGGTTGGTTGTGTAAGGTCGTATGTTGGAAGTGATCAGATCCAGTTCACACTATAAGTGCTTTGAGATGAAGTCTCCCTAACAATCAATCTATAGCTAAAAAAGATTTAAGAATCATATGGAGGAGACCATCCTCTGCTGCAGAGCATTATATACAGGTGGAACAGGGAGAAAGCTAACCACCCAGGAGTGTGGACAGGCCTGAGAGCACAGGTAGGGCCACCCCTGTTGCTCAGAGGAACCCGTCTGGAACGCTCAGGAGGGAGCCATCCAATTTCTCTCTCCAGCTGGGGACCATCTTCTGCCACAGAGTGCCATGTCCAGGTGGTACAGGGAGATAGCTAACCTCCTAGGAGTTCGGAGAGGCCTGAGAGTGCAGGTAGGACCACCCCGATGCTCAGAGGAACCAGCCCCAAATCCTGAGGACACAAGAACCCAAGAGCAGCCTGGGACAGGACTCTTCTGATTTTTGTCTGCACCCAGAGCTGATGTTGGGCCACAGAGCTACATAAACAAATACCACCGCAAGAGAGCTGGTCTCCCAGGAGTGCCTACATACCTGTGTGCACAGGTAAGACTGACACCTCTCTTCAAAGTACTGGCCCAAGAGGAACCTGCCCAGAGCCATCAGGACACAGGAACCAAGGATCAGCTGGGGACAGGAACCTCTGGTTTCTGTCTGCAGACCTGAGCTGACCCTGTATCACAGCACTCCATACCTAAATTCCTCTCAAAGAAAACCAGTCTCCCAGGAGTACAGATACACAGACTTGCAGGTCAGATAAGCCACACTCAGAGACAGGAAGACCAGCTAACACCAGAGAAAACAAGATGGCAAAAGGCAAATGCAAGAACATTACCAGCAGAAACCAAGGCGACATGGCATCATCTGAACCAAGTTCTTCCACAACAGTGAGCCCTGGTTACTCCAACACACTGGAAAAGCAAGATTTGGATCTAAAATCACATCTCATGATGATGATAGAGGACTTCAAGAAGGACATAAATAACTCCCTTAAAGAAATACAGGAGAACATGGGTAAACAGGTAGAAGTCCTTAAAGAAGAAACACAAAAATCCCTTAAAGAATTACAGGAAAACACAAACAAATAAGTGAAGGAACTGAACAAAACCATCCAGGATCTAAAAATGGAAGTAGAAACAATGAAGAAATCACAAAGAAATACAACTTTGGAGATAGAAAACCTAGAAAAGAAATTAGGAGTCATAGATGCAAGCATCAACAACAGAATACAAGAGAGAAGAGAATCTCAGGTGCTGAAGATAACATAGAAAGCATTGACTCAACAGTCAAAGAAAATGCAAAATGGAAAAAGCTTCTAACCCAAAACATCCAGGAAATCCAGGATGCAATGAGAAGGCCAAGCCTAGGGATTATAAGTATAGAAGAGAGTGAAGATTTCCAACTTAAAGGGTCAGTAAATATCTTCAACAAAATTATAAAAGAGTTTCCCTCACCTAAAGAAAGAGATTCCCATGAACATAAAAGAACCCTACAGAACATCAAATAGACTGGACGAGAACAGAAATTCCTCCCATCACATGATAATCAAAACACCAAATGCACTAAACAAAGAAAGAATATTAAAAGCAGTGAGGAAAAAAAGATTAAGTAATATATAAAGGCAGACCTACCAGAATTAAACCAGACTTCTCACCAGAGACCATGAAAGCTAGAAAAGCCTGGACAGATCTCATACAGACCCTAAGAGAGCACAGATGCCAGCCAAGAGGACTATACTCAGTAAAACTCTCAATTACAATAGACGGAGAAACAAAGAAATTCCATGACAAAAACAAATTTATGCATTATCTTTCCACAAATCAAGCCCTACAAAGGATAATTGATGAGAAACGCCAATACAAGGAGAGAAAATACACCCTAGAAAAAGCAAGAAAGTAATCTTTCAACCAATCCCAAAGAAGATACCTACATAAACATAAAAATAACATCAAAAATAACAGGAAGCAACAATTCACTATTCCTTAATATTTCTTAACATCAATGGACTCAATTCCCCAATAAAAAGACATAGACTAGCAGACTGGATACATAAACAGGACCCACCATTTTGCTGCATACAGGAAATGTACCTTAGTGCCAAAGACAAACACTAACTCAGAGTAAAAGGCTGGGAAAACAATTTTCCAGGAAAATGGTCCAAGGAAACAAGATAGAGTAGCCATTCTAATATTGGATAAAATTGTCTTTCAACCAAAAGTCACTACAAAATACAGGGAAGGACACTTCATACTTATCCGAGGAAAAATCTACCAAAAAGAGCTCTCAATTCTGAACATCTATGTTTTAAAAGCAAGGGCACCCACATTCGTAAAAGAAACTTTACTAAAGCTCGAAGCACACATTGCACCTCACACAATAATAGGGGGACACTTCAACACCCTACTCTCATCAATGGACAGATGAGGGAAACACAAACTAAACAGAGACACAGTGAAAATAACAGAGGTTATGGACCAAATGGATTTAACAGATACGTATAGAACGTTTCATCCTAAATTCCAAGAATATACCTTCTTCTTAGCACCTCATGGTACCTTCTCCAAAACTGACCATAAAACTGGTCACAAAACAGACTTCAACAGATTTAAGAAGATTGAAATTATCCCATGCCTCCTGTAAGATCTCTACAGATTAAGGCTGGTCTTCAATAGCAACAAAAACAACAGAAAGCCCACATAAATGGAAGCTGAACAATGCTCTACTCAATGAAACCTTGGTCAAGGAAGAAATAAGGAAAGAAATCAAAGACTTTTTAGAACTTAATGAAAATAAAAGCACAACAAAATGAAAGTAAATTTATGGGACACAATGAAAGCAATGCTAAGAGGAAAATTCATAGCTCTGAATGCCTCCAAAAAGAAACTTAAGAGAACATACACTAGTAGTTTAACAGCACACCCAAAAGCTCTAGAACAGAAAGAAGCTAATACACCTAAGAGGAGTAGACTGCAAGAAATCATCAGACTCAGGGCTGAAGTCAACTAAGCAGAAACAAAAAGAACTATACAAAGAATCAATAAACCCAGGAGATGGTTCTTTGAGAAAATCAACAAGATAAATAAACCCTTAGCCAGAGGGCACAGAGACAGTATCCAAATTAACAAAATCAGAAATGAAAAGGGAGATATAACAACAGAAACTGAGGAAATTAAAAAAAATCATCAGATCCTACTACAAAAGCCTATACGCAACACAACTGGAAAATCTGGATGAAATGGACAATTTTCTATACAGATACAAAATATCAAAGTTAAATCAGGATCAGATAGACCAGCTAAATAGTCCCATAACCCCTAAAGAAGTAGAAACAGTCATTGAAAGCCTGCGAAGCAAAAAAAAAAAAAGCACAGGGCCAGATGGTTCTAGTGCAGAATTCTATCAGACCTTCAAAGAAGACCTAACACCAATACTCTTCAAACTATTCCACAAAAAGAAATAGAAGAAACACTACTCAACTCTTTCTTTTTTTTTTTTTTTTTTTTTTTGTCTTTTTTTTTTATTTGATATAATTTATTTACATTTCAAATGATTTCCCCTTTTCTAGCCCCCCCCCCCCACTCCCCGAAAGTCCCGTAAGCCCCCTTCTCTTCCCCTGTCCTCCCTCCCACCCCTTCCCAGTTCCCCGTTCTGGTTTTGCCAAATACTGTTTCACTGAGTCTTTCCAGAACCAGGGACCACTCCTGCTTTCTTCTTGTATCTCATTTGATGTGTGGATTATGTTTTGGGTATTCCAGTTTTCTAGGTTAATAACCACTTATTAGTGAGTGCATACCATGATTCACCTTTTGAGTCTGGGTTACCTCACTTAGTATGATGTTCTCTAGCTCCATCCATTTGCCTAAGAATTTCATGAATTCATTGTTTCTAATGGCTGAATAGTACTCCATTGTGTAGATATACCACATTTTTTGTATCCACTCTTCTGTTGAGGGATACCTGGGTTCTTTCCAGCATCTGACAATTATAAATAGGGCTGCTATGAACATAGTAGAGCATGTATCCTTATTACATGGTGGGGAATCCTCTGGGTATATGCCCAGGAGTGGTATAGCAGGATCTTCTGGAAGTGAGGTGCCCAGTTTTCAGAGGAACCGCCAGACTGATTTCCAGAGTGGTTGTACCAATTTGCAACCCCACCAGCAGTGGAGGAGTGTTCCTCTTTCTCCACACCCTCTCCAACACCTGCTGTCTCCTGAATTTTTAATCTTAGCCATTCTGACTGGTGTAAGATGAAATCTTAGGGTTGTTTTGATTTGCATTTCCCTAATGACTAATGAAGTGGAGCATTTTTTAAGATGCTTCTCCGCCATCCGAAGTTCTTCAGGTGAGAATTCTTTGTTTAACTCTGTACCCCATTTTTTAATAGGGTTGTTCGGTTTTCTGGAGTCTAACTTCTTGAGTTCTTTATATATATTGGATATTAGCCCTCTATCTGATGTAGGATTGGTGAAGATCTTTTCCCAATTTGTTGGTTGCCGATCTGTCCTCTTGATGGTGTCCTTTGCCTTACAGAAACTCTGTAACCTTATGAGGTCCCATTTGTCAATTCTTGCTCTTAGAGCATACGCTATTGGTGTTCTGTTCAGAAACTTTCTCCCTGTACCGATGTCCTCAAGGGTCTTCCCCAGTTTCTTTTCTATTAGCTTCAGAGTGTCTGGCTTTATGTGGAGGTCCTTGATCCATTTGGATTTGAGCTTAGTACAAGGAGACAAGGATGGATCAATTTGCATTCTTCTGCATGCTGACCTCCAGTTGAACCAGCACCATTTGTTGAAAAGGCTATCTTTTTTCCATTGGATGTTTTCAGCCTCTTTGTCGAGGATCAAGTGGCCATAGGTGTGTGGGTTCATTTCTGGATCTTCAATCCTGTTCCATTGATCCTCCTGCCTGTCACTGTACCAATACCATGCAGTTTTTAACACTATTGCTCTGTAGTATTGCTTGAGGTCAGGGATACTGATTCCCCCAGATTTTCTTTTGTTGCTGAGAATAGTTTTAGCTATCCTGGGTTTTTTGTTGTTCCAGATGAATTTGATAATTGCTCTTTCTAACTCTGTGAAGAATTGAGTTGGGATTTTGATGGGTATTGCATTGAATCTGTATAGTGCTTTAGGCAAAATGGCCATTTTAACTATATTGATTCTACCGATCCATGAGCATGGGAGGTTTTCCCATTTTTTGAGGTCTTCTTCCATTTCCTTCTTCAGAGTCTTGAAGTTCTTGCCATACAGATCTTTCGCATGTTTGGTAAGAGTCACCCCAAGATACTTTATACTGTTTGTGGCTATTGTGAAGGGGGTCATTTCCCTAATTTCTTTCTCAGCCTGCTTATCCTTTGAGTATAGGAAGGCCACTGATTTGCTTGAGTTGATTTTGTAACCTGCCACTTTGCTGAAGTTGTTTATCAGCTGTAGGAGCTCTCTAGTGGAGTTCTTTGGGTCACTTAGGTAGACGATCATGTCGTCTGCAAATAATGATAGTTTGACTTCCTCCTTTCCAATTTGTATCCCTTTGACCTCCTTATGTTGTCGAATTGCCCGAGCTAGTACCTCAAGTACAATATTGAAAAGATAAGGAGAAAGGGGGCAGCCTTGTCTGGTCCCTGATTTCAGTGGGATTGCTTCAAGTTTCTCTCCGTTTAGTTTGATGCTGGCTACCGGTTTGCTGTATATTGCTTTTACTATGTTTAGGTATGGGCCTTGAATTCCTGTTCTCTCCAAGACTTTAAGCATGAAAGGATGCTGAATTTTGTCAAATGCTTTTTCAGCATCCAATGAAATGACCATGTGGTTTTGTTCTTTGAGTTTGTTTATGTAGTGGATTGTATTGATGGATTTCCGTATATTGAACCAACCCTGCATTCCCGGGATAAAGCCTACTTGATCATGGTGGATGATCGTTTTGATGTGTTCTTGGATTCGGTTGGCAAGAATTTTGTTGAGTATTTTTGCATCGATGTTCATAAGGGAAATTGGTCTGAAGTTCTCTTTCTTTGTTGGATCTTTGTGTGGCTTTGGTATCAGCGTAATTGTGGCTTCGTAGAAGGAATTGGGTAGTGTTCCTTCTGTTTCTATTTTGTGGAATAGTTTGAAGAGTATTGGTGTTAACTCTTCTTTGAAGGTCTGGTAGAATTCTGCACTGAAACCATCTGGTCCTGTGCTTTTTTTGGTTGGAAGACTTTCTATGACTCCTTCTATTTCTTTAGGCTTTATGGGACTGTTTAGATGGTCTAGTTGGTCCTGATTTAATTTTGGTATTTGGTATCTGTCAAGGAAATTGTCCATTTCCTCCAGATTCTCCAGTTGTGTTGAGTACAGGCTCTTGTAGTAGGATCTGATGATTTTTTGGATTTCCTCAGTTTCCGTTGTTATGTCTCCCTTTTCATTTCTAAGTTTGTTAATTTGGATACTTTCTCTGTGCCCTTTGGTCAGTCTGGCTAAGGGTTTATCTATCTTGTTGATTTTCTCAAAGAACCAGCTCCTAGTTTTGTTGATTTTTTGTATGGTTCTCTTTGTTTCTACTTGATTGATTTCGGCCCTGAGTTTGATGATTTCCTGCCTTCTACTCCTCCTGGGTGAAATAGCTTCTTTTTGTTCTAGGGCTTTCAGGTGTGTCATTAAGTTGGTAATGTATGCTCTCTCCATTTTCTTTTTGGAGGTACTCAGGGCTATGAGTTTTCCTCTTAGCACTGCTTTCATTGTGTCCCATAGATTTGGGTATGTTGTGTTTTCATTTTCATTGTGTTCTAAAAAGTCTTTAATTTCTTTCTTTATTTCTTCCTTGACCAAGGTGTCATTGAGTAGAGTATTGTTCAATCTCCACGTGTTTGTGGGTTTTCTGTTGTTTCTGTTGCTATTGAAGACCACTTTTATTCCATAGTGATCAGATAGGAGGCATGGGATTAGTTCTATCTTTTTATATTTGTTGAGGTCTGTCTTGTGACCAATTATATGGTCGATTTTGGAGAAGGTACCATGAGGTGCTGAAAAAAAGGTATATTCTTTTGTTTTAGGATAGAATGTTCTATATATATCAGTTAAATCTAATTGGTCCAAAGCTTCAATTAGTTTCATTGTGTCCTTGTTTAGTTTCTGTTTTCCTGATCGGTCCATTGAGGAAAGTGCAGTGTTGAAGTCACCCACAATTATTGTGTTAGGTGCAATGTGTGCTTTGAGTTTTAATAAAGTTTCTTTTATGAAAGAGGGTGCCCTTGCATTTGGAGCATAGATGTTCAGGATTGAGAGTTCTTCTTGTTGTATTTTTCCTTTGACCAGCAAGAAGTGTCCCTCAGAGTCTCTTTTGATGACTTTGGGTTGAAAGTCAATTTTATCTGATATTAAAATGGCTACTCCAGCTTGTTTCCTGAGATCATTTGCTTGTAAAATTGTCTTCCAGCCTTTTACTCTAAGGTAGTGTTTGTCTTTGACCCTGAGGTGTGTTTCCTGTAAGCAGCAAAATGTAGGGTCCTGTTTACGTATCCAGTCAGTTAGTCTGTGTCTTTTTATTGGGGCATTGAGTCCATTGATGTTAAGAGATATTAAGGAATAGTGATTGTTACTTCCTATCATTTTTGACGTTATTTTTTAAATTTGATTGCTTAACTTATTTGGGTTTGATGAAAGGTTACTATCTTGCTTTTTTCAGGGTGGAGTTTCCCTCCTTGTATTGGTGTTGTCCTCCTATTATCGTTTTTAGGGCTGGGTTTGTGGATAGATATTGGGTGAACTTGGTTTTGTCGTGAAATATCTTAGTTTCTCCATCTATGGTGATTGAGAGTTTTGCTGGATATAGTAGTTTTGGTTGGCATTTGTGTTCTCTTAGAGTCTGCATGAGATCTGCCCAGGACCTTCTAGCCTTCATAGTCTCAGGTGAAAAGTCTGCTGTGATTCTGATAGGTCTTCCTTTATATGTTACTTGGCCTTTTTCTCTTACTGCCTTTAGTATTCTTTCTTTGTTTAGAACATTTGGTGTTTTGATTATTATGTGACGGGAAGTATTTCTGTTCTGGTCCAGTCTGTTTGGAGTTCTGTAGGCTTCTTGTATATTCATGGGCATCTCTCTCTTTAGGTTAGGGAAGTTTTCTTCCATAATTTTATTGAAGATATTTGCTGGCCCTTTAAGTTGTAAATCTTCACTCTCATCTATGCCTATAATCCTTAGGTTTGGTCTTCTCATTGTGTCCTGGATTTCCTGGATATTTTGGGTTACAAACTTTTTGCACTTTGCATTTTCTTTAACTGTTGAGTCCATGGTTTCTATGGTATCTTCAGCATCTGAGATTCTTTCTTCTATCTCTTGTATTCTGTTGTTGATATTTGCATCTCTGTCCCCTGATTTCTTCCCAAGGCTTTCTATCTCCAAAGTTGTCTCCCTTTGAGTTTTCTTAGTTGTTTCTACTTCTGATTTTAGATCCTGGATGGTTTTGCTTAGCTCCTTCCCTTGCATGTTTGTGTTTTCCTGTAATTCTTTAAGAGATTTTTGTGTTTCCTCTTTCATGAGCTCAGCCTGTTGACCAAAGTTCTCCTGTATTTCTTTAAGAGATTTTTGTGTTTCGTCTTTCATGACCCCAGCCTGTTGAGCAAAGTTCTCCTGTATTTCTTTAAGTGTTTTTTGCATTTCCTCCTTGTTGGCTTTTGTATTCTCCTGGATTTCTTTCAATGATTTTTGTGTTTCCCTTGCAAGGGCTTCTAACTTTTGATCCATTTTCTCCTCAATGTCCTTCATGTGTTCCTGTACCAGCATCATGACCAGTGATTTTAAATCCAAATCTTGTTTTACTGGTGTGATGGGGTATCCAGGACTTGCTGGTAGAGGAGAATTTGGTTCAGATGTTGCCATATTGCCTTGATTTCTGTTAGTGACGTTTCTGCGTTTGCCTTTTGCCATCTAGCTCTCACTGGTGTTACTTGGTCTTGTCAGTGCTGGACTCACCAGTGCAAGCTGCCCCTTCCCCGTTGGCCTCTGGTGCACAGCTTACACTCTGCACTGCCTATAGACAGGGTGCTGTTGTCCAGGCTGTTCAGATCCCGAAGCAGGCACCTGAAGGCTCCCGCTGGGGCCCGCAGGATTTATTGGAGCACACCGACTTCTCCCAGCTGGCCGCCCGGAAGCCCCCACTAGCCTCTTGAGGGACCTGGAGATGTGGCGGCCACCCAGGCTGATCTGAAGCGGAGAGAGTTGAGCTGGGGGCTTCTGCCTGAGGCCTTGCCCCAGATTGTGTCTGTGGACCAGGTGGAACCCGTGTGCACCCCCAGGGAGCTCTGAAGGTGAATGTTGCTGTGACCTCCCCTGTGCTCCGCTCACTCCGCTGGGCAGCCGATTTCCCCAACCGGGCTGGCGCACACTAGGTTAGCCTTGTCGCCTGGGCCCTGAGTCCAGGCAAACGCCTGGGAGGCCAAGGTCCGAGCAAAGTTCCCCTAGGGCTATGTCTGTTATTTGGGTCCGCCAGGTGACCTGGATGGCGGGCGTGCGCGTCCGCGCTCCGCGAAAGCACCGGGAGAGTCTGTTGTGCTAATAACCTCCTGGGCTGGTTGACACACAGATGGCCCACCAAGCCGCCCAGTTCTTGGGGTCAGTCCTGTGCCTTTTGGGGCCTAGACCCCCGTTTTGTTAGCCTCAGGCTACGCTTGTTAGCAGTCTCTGCCCTCCCGAGCACTCTGGCTCCTGTAGGCAAAATGGCGGCGCGTGCACCGGCCGGGGCAAAAAAAAAAACTCCTGGCTGGGTTGGCGCCCCGATGGCCACTCGAACAGCCCAGGGCCTGGGTGCAGGCCAACGCCCGTCTGGCTCAGACCCCTGCGGTGTTGGGCCTCGGATTATGTTTGTGTACCTCAGTCTGACCGATCTCTGGAGCCCGGGATCAAGATGGCGGTGAGTCTCTCCTGACTGGCGGGCAGCCGAGTTCTGAAGTGGCTTCCGTGCAGCGAAAGGCTCCGCAGAACCGCAGTTGCTTGCCGCCCGGCTGGTCAGCGAAGGTCAGTGGTCGTGGGCGCAGGGCCTAACTGGACCCTGTGTCGCCTTGGTTCCACTGCTGATGGCCCTTCAGCTGGAGCAGCCACTGCTACTGCCGCCGCCGCCGCCGCCGCCTGCCGATGTTACACCTACTCAACTCTTTCTATGAAGCCACAATTATGCTGATACCAAAACCACACAAAGATCCAGCAAAGAGAACTTCAGAACAATTTCCCTTATGAATATCAATGCAAAAATACTCAATAAAGTTCTTGCCAACCGAATCCAAGAACACATCAAAATGATTATTCACCATGATCAAGTAGGCTTTATCCCAGAGATGCAGGAATGGTTCAATATATGGAAATCTATCAATGTAATCCACTACATAAACAAACTCAAAGAAAAAAAAAAACACATGGTCATTTCATTAGATGCTGAGAAAGCATTTAACAAAATTGACCGTCCCTTCATGTTAGAAGTCTAGGAAAAAGATCAGGAATTCAAGGCTCATGCATAACATAGTAAAATCAATAAACAGCAAACTAGTAGCCAACATCAAACTAAATGGAGAGAAACTTGAAACAATCCCACTAAAATCCAGGACTAGACAAGAATGCCCTCTCTCTCCATATCTACTAAATTTAGTTCTTGAAGTTTTAGCTAAAGCAATTAAACAACAAAGAGGTCAAAGAGATACAAATTGGAAAGGTAGAAGTCAAATTATCACTATTTGCAGATGATATGATAGTGTACTTAGGTGACACCCCCGCCCCAACTCCACCAGAGAACTCCTACAGCCAATAACTTTAGCAAAGTGGTCGGATATAAAATTAACTCAAACCAATCAGTAGCCTTCCTATACTCAAAGGATAAACAGACTGAGAAAGAAGTTAGGGAAACAACACCCTTCACAATAGTCACAAACAATATAAAGTATCTTGGTGTGACTCTAACTAAACAAGTGAAAGATCTGTATGACAAGAACTTAAAGTCTGTGAAGAAAGAAATCGAAGAAGACCTCAGAAGATGGAAAAATCTCCCATGCTTGTGGATTAGCAGAATTAATATAGTAAAAATCTTGCCAAAATCTATCTACAGATTCAATGCAATCCCCATCAAAATTCCAACTCAATTCTTCACAGAGTTAGAACAAACAATTATTAAATTCATCTGGATTAACAAAATACCCAGGATAGCTAAAACTATTCTCAACAATAAAAGAATTTCTGGAGGAATCAGTATCCCGGACCTCAAGCAGTATTACAGAGCAATAGTGATAAAAACTGCATGGTATTGGCACAGTGAGAGGCAGGTAGATCAATGGAATAGAATTGAAGAGCCAGAAATGAACCCACACACCTATGTTCACTTGATCTTTGACAAAGAAGCTAAAACTATCCAGTGGAAAAAAGAAAGCCTTTTCAACAAATGGTGCTGGTTCAACTGGCGGTTAGCATGCAGAAGAATGCAAATTGATCCATTCTTATCTTCTTGTACAAAGCTCAAGTCCAAGTGGATGGAGGACCGCCACATAAAACCAGACACACTGAAGCATATAGAGGAGAAAGTGGGCAATAACCTTGAGCACATGGGCATATTTCCTGAACAGAACAAACAATAGCTTATGCACTGAGATCAAGAATTGAAAAATAGGACCTCATAAAATTACAAAGTTTTGTAAGGCAAAGGACACTGTCAATAGGACAAAATGGAAACCAACAAATTGGGAAAAGATCTTTACCAACTAACTCTACATTTGGCAGAGGGCTAACGTCCATTATATGCAAGAACTCAAGAAATTACACTTCAGAGAGTCAAATAACCCTATTAAAAAAGGAGTACAGAGCTAAACAAAGAATTTTTAACTGAGGAATATAGAATGGCTCAGAAGCACCTAAAGAAATATTCAACATCCTTAGTCATCAGAGAAATGCAAATCAAAACAACCCTGAGATTCCATCTCACACCAGTCAGAATGGCTAAGATCAAAAACTCAGGAGACAGCAGGTGCTGACAAGGATGTGGAGAAAGAGGAACACTCTTTCACTGCTGGTGGGATTGCAAGCTGGTATAACCTCTCTGGAAATCAGTTTGGCAGTTCCTCAGAAAATTGGGTATAAAACAACCAGAGGACCCTCCTATACCACTTCTGAGCATATACCCAGAGGATTCTCCAGCATGTAATAAAGACACATGCTCCTCTATGTTCATAGCAGCCTTATTTATAATAGCCAGAAGCTGAAAAGAACCCAGATGTTCCTCAACAGAGGAATGGATACAGAAAAGGTGGTACATTTACACAATTTACACATTTACTCAGCTATTAAAAACAATTAAATCATGCAATTCTTTTTTTTATTCGATATATTTTTTATTTACATTTCAAATGATTTCCCCTTTTCTGGACCCCCCACTCCCCGAAAGTCCCATCAGCCCCCATCCCTCCTTCTGTTTTCCCACCCAACCCTTCCCATTTCCCTGTTCTGGTTTTGCCCTATACTGCTTCACTGAGTCTTTCCAGAACAAGGGGCCACTCCTCCGTTCTTGTACCTCATTTGATGTGTGGATTATGTTTTGGGTATTCCAGTTTTCTAGGTTAACACCCACTTATTAGTGAGTGCATACCATGATTTATCTTTTGAGTCTGGGTTACCTCACTTAGTATGATGTTCTCCAGCTCCATCCATTTGCCTAAGAATTTCATGAATTCATTGTTTCTAATGGCTGAATAGTACTCCATTGTATATATATACCACATTTTTTGCATCCACTCTTCTGTTGAGGGATATCTGGGTTCTTTCCAGCTTCTGGCAATTATAAATAGGGCTGCTATGAACATAGTGGAACATGTATTCTTATTACATGCTGGGGAATCTTCTGGGTATATGCCCAGGAGTGTTATAGCAGGATCTCCTGGAAGTGAGGTGCCCAGTTTTCGGAGGAACCGCCAGACTGATTTCCAGAGTGGTTGTACCAATTTGCAACCCCACCAGCAGTGGAGAAGTGTTCCTCTTTCTCCACATCCTCGCCAACATCTGCTGTCTCATGAATTTTTAATCTTAGCCATTCTGACTGGTGTAAGGTGAAATCTCAGGGTTGTTTTGATTTGCATTTCCCTAATGACTAACGAAGTTGAGCATTTTTAAAGATGCTTCTCCGCCATCTGAAGTTCTTCAGGTGAAAATTCTTTGTTTAACTCTGTACTCCATTTTTTAATGGGGTTATTTGGTTTTCTGGAGTCTAACTTCTTGAGTTCTTTATATATATTGGATATTAGCCCTCTATCTGATGTAGGGCTGGTGAAGATCTTTTCCCAATTTGTTGGTTGCCAATTTTCCCTTTTGATGGTGTCCTTTTCCTTACAGAAACTTTGCAATTTTATGAGGTCCCATTTGTCAATTCTTGATCTTAGAGCATAAGCTATTGGTGTTCTGTTCAGAAACTTTCCCCCTGTACCGATGTCCTCAAGGGTCTTCCCCAGTTTCTTTTCTATTCAGAGTGTCTGACTTTATGTGGAGGTCCTTGATCCATTTGGAGTTGAGCTTAGTACAAGGAGACAAGGATAGATCAATTCCCATTCTTCTGCATGCTGACCTCCAGTTGACCCAGCACCATTTGTTGAAAAGGCTATCTTTTTTCCATTGGATGTCTTCCTCCCCTTTGTCGAGGATCAAGTGGGCATAGGTGTGTGGGTTCATTTCTGGATCTTCAATCTTGTTCCATTAATCCGCCTGTCTGTCACTGTACCAATACCATGCAGTTTTTAACACTATTGCTCTGTAGTATTGCTTGAGGTCCGGGATACTGATACCCCCAGAATTTCTTTTATTGTTGAGAATAGTTTTAGCTATCCTGGGTTTTTTGTTATTCCAGATGAATTTGAGGATTGCTTTTTCTAACTCTGTGAAGAATTGAGTTGGGATTTTGATTGTATTGCGTTGAATCTGTATATTGCTTTTGGCAAAATGGCCATTTTAACTATATTAATCCTGCCGATCCATGAGCATGGGAGGTTTTTCCATTTTTTTGAGGTTTTCTTCCATTTCCGTCTTCATAGGCTTGAAGTTCTTGTCATACAGATCTTTCACATGTTTGGTAAGAGTCACCCCACGGTACTTTATACTGTTTGTGGCTATTGTGAAGGGGGTCATTTCTCTAATTTCTTTCTCAGCCTGCTTATCCTTTGAGTATAGGAAGGCTACTGATTTGCTTGAGTTGATTTTATAACCAGCCACTTTGCTGAAGTTGTTTATCAGCTGTAGGAGTTCTCTAGTGGAGTTTTTTGGGTCACTTAGGTAGACTATCATATCATCTGCAAATAATGATAGTTTGACTTCTTCCTTTCCAGTTTGTATCCCTTTGACCTCCTTATGTTCCCTTATGAACATCGATGCAAAAATATTCAATAAAATTCTTGCCAACTGAATCCAAGAACACATCAAAACGATCATCCACCATGATCAAGTAGGCTTTATCCTAGGGATGCAGGGTTGGTTCAATATACAGAAATCCATCAATGCAATCCACTACATAAACAAACTCAAAGAAAAAAAACACATGGTCATTTCATTGGATGCTGAAAAAGCATTTGACAAAATTCAGCATCCTTTCATGCTTAAAGTCTTGGAAAGAACAGGAATTCAAGGCCCATACCTAAACATCATTAAAGCAATATACAGCAAACCAGTAATCAGCATCAAACTAAATGGGGAGAAACTTGAAGCAATCCCACTAAAATCAGGGACTAGACAGGGCTGCCCACTTTCTCCTTATCTTTTCAATATTGTACTTGAGGTACTAGCTCGGGCAATTAAATCATGCAATTCTTACGCAAATGGCTGGAACTAGAAAATATGATCCTGAGTGAGGTAACCCAATCACAAAGGAACATACATGGTATGCACTCACTGATAAGTGGATATTAGCCCAGAAGTTTAAAATACCCAAGACACAATTCACAGACTAAATGAAGCTCAAGAAGAAGGAAGAACAAAGTATGGATACTCTGGTCCTTCTTAGAAGGGGGAATATAATACCCACAAGAGGAGATATGGAGACAAAGAGTGGAGCAGAGACTGAGGGAAAGACCATCCAGAGACTACTCCACCCAGGGATACATCCCATATACAGTTCCCAAATCCAGACACTATTGTGGATGCCAACAAGTGTTTGCTGACAGGAGCCTGATATAGCTGTCACCTGGGAGGCTCTGTCAGTACCTGACAAATACAGAGCAGGACAATCTCAGCCAACCATTGAACTGAGCAATGGAGGAGCTAGACTAAGGACCCAAGGAGCTGAAAGAGTTTGCAGCCCTGTAGGAGGAACAGCAATATGAACCACCCAGTACCCCCAAGGGCTCCCAGGGACTAAAACATCAACCAAAGAGTACACATGAGTTACCCATGGCTCCAGATGCATAGGCAGCAGAGGATGGCCTTCTTGGACATTAAAGGGAGGAGAGGCTTTTGGTCCTGAGAAGGCTTGATGACCCAGTATAGGGGAATGCCAGGACAGGGAAGCAGGAGTGGGTGGGTTGATAAGCAGGGGGAGGTGGATGAGATACAGGGTTTGGGGGGAGGGAACTAGGAAAGGGGACAACATTTGAAACATAAAGAATATATCTAATTAAAAACAATTGGTTTTTATAAAAACTCTGTCAAATTTCTAAATGTTACTGATATTTGTCATAATTTTACTGTTATTTTTCTGATAATAATGATTTGAACAATTCAGTAGTTTTGGAACCAAGTGAAGAAGATCTGTTTCTCTTAATTTAATAATTTTTGTGTTATGCATATCAGGAAAATGTTTTTTATTGAATATATTCTTTTAATATTTTTATTTTCTATATTCTTTGTTTATATTCCAAATGATTTCCCCTTTCCCGGATCCCCCCTCCCCATATGTCCCATAAACCTTCTTCTCTCCATCCCTTCTCCAATCACCTCCCTCCTTTTTCTCTGTCCTTATATTCCCTTCCAATTCTAGATCCATCCTTTCCAGGATGAGGACCCTCTCCATACTTCTTCATGGGAGTCATTTGTTATGCAATTTGTGCCTTGGGTATTCAGGGCTTCTGGGCTAATTAATATCCACTTATCAGAGATTGCATTCCATGTGTATTCTTTTGTGATTGGGTTACCTCACTTAGGATGATATTTTCCAGATCAAACCATTTGCCTAAAAATTTTGTGAATTCATTGTTTCTAATTGCTGAGTAATATTCCATTGTGTAAATATACCACATTTTCTGTATCCATTCCTCCTTTGAGGGGCATCTGGGTTCTTTCCAGCTTCTGTCTATTATAAATAAGGCTGCTATGAACATAATGGAGCATGTGTCTTTATGAATATATTCTTTATTTACATTTTCCCCTCCCTAAAATCCCCAACTCATCTTCCCACCCCCTGCCTCCAAGAATATGCTCCTCCACCCAACCCACTCCCATGACCCCCACTCGATTTCCCCACACTGGGGCCTCTGTTGAGCCTTCACAGGACTAAGCCCTCTCCTCCCACTGATGCAGGACAAAGCATTCCTCTGTCACTTTTTTGGCTGGAACCATTTGTACCCCTTGGTTGATAGCTTAGTCTCTTTGAGCCCTGGGGCATCTGGTTGGCCGACATTGTCGTTCTTCCCATGGATCTGCAAGCCCTCCACCCCCAGCTCCTCCAGTCTGCCCTCCAACTCCTCCAATGTGAACCTCTCGTTCAGTCTGATGGTTGGCTGCTAGTATTCTCCTATGTATCTGTAAGGCTTATAGGCTTACAGGCTATAACAGGCTCCTTTTGGTATGCACTTCCTGTCATCCATAGTAGATTTGGGGTTTGGTGACTGTTTATAGGATGAATCCCCAGGTAGGACAGTCTCTGGGTATACTTTCCTTCAGTCTTTGCTCCACACTTTGTCTCCATAGTTGTTCCTGTGAATATTTTGTTCCCTTTCTCTGAGGAACCAAAGCACCGCCCCCCCCCCCCCACACACATTTTGGTCTTCCTTCTTCTTGAGCTTCCTAAGGTTTCTGAATTGTAACATGTTTATTTTGAGCTTTTGGGCTAATATCTACTTATCACTGAGTGCATACCATGTGTGTTCTTTTGTGAGTGGGTTACCTCACTCAGGATGACACTTTCTAGTTCCATCCATTTGCCCAAGAATTTCATGAATTAATAGTTTTTAATAGCTGAATAGTACTTCACTGTGTATATATACCACGATTTCTGTATCCATTCCTCTTTTGAAGGACATCTGGGTTCTTTCAGCTTCTGGCTATTATAAATAAGGCTGCTATGGACATAGTGGAGCATGTGTCCTTATTACATGTTGGAGTATCTTCTGGATAGATGCCCAGGAGTTCTATAGCTGGGTCCTCAGGAGTGCTATAGCTAAGTCCAATTTTCTGAAGAATCTCCAAACTGATTTCCAGAGTGGTTTTTACCAGCTTTCAATCCCACTGGCAATGGAGAAGTGTTCCTCTTTCTCCACATCCTCTCCAGAATCTGTTGTCCCCTGAGTTTTTCATCTTAGTCGTTCTGACTGGTATGAGGTGGAATCTCAGGGTTGTTTTGATTTGCATTTTCCTGGTAACTAAGGATGCTGAGCATTTCTTTATGTGTTTCAGAGGCATTTGAGTTTCCTCAGTTGAAAATTCCGTTTAGCTCTGTACCTCATTTCTAATAGGGTTATTTGATACTCTGGAGTCTAACTTCTTGAGTTCTTTGTATACATTGGATATTAGCCCTCTATCAGATGTAGGGTTGATAAAGATCTTTTCCTAATCTGTTGGTTGCCCTTTTGTCCTATTGCCAGTGTCCTTTGCCTTACAGAAGCTTTGCAGTTTTATGAGATCCCATTTGTCAATTCTTGTTCTTAGAGCCTAAGCCATTGGTGTTCTATTCAGGAAATGTTCCCCTGTGCCCATGTGCTCAAGGTTATTCTCCACTTTCTCCTCTATATGCTTCAGTGTATCTGGTTTTATGTGGAGGACCTTGATACACTTGGACTTGAGCTTTGTACAAGGAGATGAGAATGGATTGATTTGCATTTTTCTGCATGCTGACCTCCAGTTGAACCAGCACCACTTGTGAAAAATGCTGTCTTTTTTCCACTGAATGTTTTTAGCTCCTATGTCAAATATCAAGTGACCATAGGTGTGGGTTCATTTCTGGGTCTTCAATTCTATTCTATTGATCTTCCTGCCTGTCTCTGTACCAATAATACACAGTTTTTATCACTATTGCTCTGTAGTAGAGCTTGAGGTTGGGGATAGTGATTCCCCCAGTAGATCTTTTGTTTTGTAGAATAGTTTTTGTTATTCTGGTTTTTTTTTTTGTTATTCCAAATGAATTTGCAGATTAATCTTTTAGCTCTAAGAAGAATTGATTTGGAATTTTGATGGGCATTGCATTGAATCTGTAGATTGCTTTTGGTAAGATGGCCATTTTTACTATATCAATCCTTCCAATCTATGAGCATGGTAGAACCTTCCATCTTCTGAGATCTTCTACAATTTCTTTCTTCAGAGGCTTGAAATTCTTGTCATACAGATCTTTCATTTGCTTGGTAAGAGTAACAGCAAGGTTTGTAATATTATTTGTGACTATTGTGAAGGGTGTCATTTTCCTAATTTCATTCTCAGCTTGTTTGTCCTTTGAGTAGAGGAAGGCTACTGATTTATTTGAGTTAATTTTATGTCCAGCCACTTTGCTGGAGATGTTTATCAGCTTTAGGAGTTCTCTGGTGGAATTTTTGGGGTCGCTTAAGTATACAATCATATCATCTGCAAATAGTGATACTTTGACTTCCTTTCCAATTTGTATACCTTTGACATCCTTTTGTTGTCTAATTGCTCTGGCTAGGACTTTGAGTACTATATTGAATAGCTAGGGAGAGAGTGGGCAGCCTTGCCTGGTCCCTGATTTTAGTGGGATTGCTTCAAGTTTCTCTTCATTAAGTTTGATGTTAGCAACTGGTTTACAGTATATTGCTTTCACTATGTTTAGGTATGGGCCTTGAATTCCTGATCTCTCTAAGACTTTTATCATGAAGGGATGCTGAATTTTGTCAAAAGCTTTTTCAGCATCTAATGAAATGACAATGCGTTTTTTTTCTTTGAGTTTGTTTATGTAGTATATTACATTGATAGATTTCCGTATATTGAACCATCCATGCATCTTTGGGATGAAGCCTACTTGATTGTGGTAAATTATTATTTTGATGTATTCTTGGATTTGTTTGGCCCGAATTTTGTTGAGAATTTTTGCATCAATGTTCATAAGGGAAATTGGTCTGACGTTCCCTTTCCTTGTTTGGTCTTTGTTTGGTTTAGGTATAAGCATTATGGTGGCTTTATAGAATGAATTGGGTAGTGTTCCTTGAGTTTCTATTTTGTGGAATAGTTTGAAGAGTATCGGTATTAGCTCTTCTTTGAAGACCTGATAGAATTCATCACTTCTAAACTTCTAAACCCATCTCCCATCTGGCCCTGGTATTTTTTGGGGGGGGGGGCGGAGACAACTGCTTTCATTTACTCAGGACTTATGGGATTATTTAGATTGTTTATCTGATCCTATTTTAAAGTTGGCACCTGGTATATGCCTAGAAAATTGTCCATTTCATCCAGATTTTCCAATTTTTTTTTGAGTATAAGCTTTTGTAGTAGGATCTGATGATTGTTTGAATTTCCACAGTTTCTGTTATGTCTCCGTTTTCATTTCTGATTTTATTAATTTGGGTAGTGCCTCTGAGCCCTCTGGTTAGTCTGGCTAAAGGTTTACTTATCTTGTTGATTTTCTCAAAGAACCAGCTCCTGATTTTGTTGATTCTTTGTATGGTACTTTTTGTTTCTACTTGGTTGATTTTGGCCCTGTGTTTGATTATTTCCTGCCTTGTACTCCTCTTGGTTGTATTTGCTTTTTTTTGTTCTAGAGCTTTCAGGTGTGTTGTCAAACTGCTAGTGTAAGCTCGCTCCAATTTCTTTTTGGAAGCACGTAGAGCTATGAGTTTTCCTCTTAGCACTGCTTTCATGGTGTCCCATAAGTTTTGGTATGATGTGTCCTCATTTTCATTAAATTCTAAAAAGTCTTTAATTTATTTCTTTATTTCTTCCTTGACCAAGCTATCATTGAGTAGAGCATAGTTCAATGTCCATGTGTATGTGTGTTTTCTGTTTTTTTTTTTTGTTTGAACTCAAGACCAACCTTAGACCATGGTGATCTGATAGGGTGCATGGAATTATTTTAGTATTCCTGTATCTGTTGAGGCCTGTTTTGTGACAAATTATATGGTCAGTTTTGGAGAAGGTACCATGATGTGCTGAGAAGAAGGTATTCTTTTGCTCAAGGATGGAATGTTCTATAAATATCTCTTAGATCCATTTGGTCCATAACTTTAGTTAGTTTCACTGTGTCTCTGTTTAGTTTCTGTTTCCATGATTTGTACATTGAGAGTGGGGTGTTGAAGTCTCCCACTATAATTTGTGTGAAGTGCAATGTGTGCTTTGAGCTTAAGTAAAGTTTCTTTTATGAATGTTAGTGGCCTTGAATTTGGAGCATAGATGTTCAGAATTGAGAGTTCATCTTGGTAGATTTTTCTTTTGATAAGTATGAAGTGTTATGCCTTATCTTTTTTGACAGCTTTTGGTTGAAAGTCAATTTTATCAGATATAAGTATGGCCACTCCAGCTTGTTTCTTGGGACTATTTGCTTGGAAAATTGTTTTTCGACCTTTGACTCTGAGGTAATGAGTGTCTTTGTCACTGAGGTGGGTTTCTTGTATGCAGCAAAATGTTGGGTCTTGTTTAAGTATCCAGCCTGTTGGTCTATGTCTTTTTATTGGGGAATTGAGACCATTGAGGTTAAGAGATGTTAAGGAAAGGTAATTGTTGCTTCCTGTTATTTTCATTGTTAAGGGTGGAATTCAGTTTGTGTGGCTATCTTCTTCTGGGTTTGCTGAAAGAAGATTACTTTATTGCTTTTTCTAGGGTGTAGTTTCCCACCTTGTGTTCATATTTTCCACCCATTATCCTTTGAAGTGATGGGTTTGTGGGAAGATATTGTGTAAGTTTGGTTTTGTCATGGGATATCTTGTTTTCTCCATCTATGATAATTGAGAGTTTTTCTGGGTATAGTAGCCTGGACTGATATTTATATTCTCTTAGGGTCTGTATGACATCTGCCCATGATCTTCTAGCCTTCATAGTTTCTGGTGAGAAGTCTGGTGTAATTTTGATAGGTCTGCCTTTATATGTTACTTGATTGTTTTCCCTTATTGCATTTAATATTCTTTCTTTGTTTAGTGCACTTGGTGTTTTGATTATTATAGGTTGGGAGGACTTTCTGTTCTGTTCCAGTCTGTTTAGAGTTCTGTAGGCTTCTTGTATGTACATAGGCATCTCTTTAGGTTACAGAAATTTTATTCTATAATTTTGTTGAAGATATTTGCTGGCCCTTTAAGTTGTAAATCCTTGCTCTCTTCTATACCTATAATCTTTAGGTTTGGTCTTCTCATTGTGTCTTGGATTTCCTGGATGTTTTGGGTTACAAGCTGTTTGTATTTTGCATTTTGTTTGACTGTTGTGTCAATGTTTCTATGGAGTCTTCAGCTCCTGAGATTCTTTCTTCTATCTCTTGTATTCTGTTGTTGATGCATCTATGACTCCTGAATTCTTTCCAAGGTTTTCTATCTCCAGAGATGTTTCACTTTGTGATTTCTTAATTGTCTCTACTTCCATTTTTAGATCCTGAATAGTTTTGTTCAGTTCCTTCACTTGTTTGTTTGTGTTTTCCTGGAAGTCTTTAAGGGATTTTTGTGTTTCCTCTTTAAGGGCTTCTACTTGTTGACCCATGTTCTCCTGTGTTTCTTTAAGGGATTTTTGTGTTTTCTCTTTAAGAGATTCTACTTGTTGACCCATGTTGTTCTGTATTTCTTTCTTTCTTTCTTTCATTCTTTTCTTTTTTTTAATTGAAAAGGGAAGTAAAAACACTTTGTGATAAAATTAAAGATTTACATTGAAAATATTTCATATAAATACATTAAAATTGACAATTTTCATGGAAATTTAAAGAGTAAAGTGATAGACATGTAAAACATTGCTAAATTAACTGAAATATGGAATAGAAACATTTTATGATAGAATTTAAGATTTATGTGGAAAATATTTCTTATGAAATTGTAGAAAAATGTAGAAAAGCATCTTAGAATTGAAGATTATCATGGAAAATATTATATAGATATAATAATGGTAGGTATAAAAGTATTTCTAAGTTGATTGAAAGTGGAATTATAAACATTTTCTTATAAACTTGAAGATTTACATGGAAAATATTTCTGATAAAATTGAAGAAATATATAGAAAAACATGTTAAAATTAAAGATTATCATGGAAATTATACAGATAAAATGATAGGCATAAAGATAAGTCTAATTTGATTGAAGGTGGAATTATAAACATTTTCAGATAAAATTGAAGATTTACATGGAAAATATTTCTGGTAAAATTCAAGAAATATATAGACAAACATGTTAAAATTGACTATTTAATGGAAAAATTTACACATAAAATGGTAGATATAAAAACTCTTTCTATATTAATTGAAGGTAGAATTAGAAACATTTGTGATAAAATCAAAGATTTACATTGAAAACATTTCTGATAAAATAGAGGAAATATATAGAAAGACATTAAAATTGAAGATTATCATGAAAAATAATGCAGATAAAATGGTAGACATAAAAAAGCATTAATTAAATTAATTAAAATGGGGAATTACAAACATTTTCTGATAAAACTAAAGATTTACATGAGAAATATTTCGTTAGTCTATGTCTTTTTATTGGGGAGTTGAGTCCAGTGTTGTTAAGAGATACTAAGGAATAGTGAGTGTTGCTTCCTGTTATTTTTGATGTTAGTTCTATGTTTGTATCTTCTTTTAGGTTTGTTGGAAGAAGATTACTTTCTTGCTTTTTCTAGGGTGTAGTTTCCCTCCTTGTGTTGGCATTTTCCATCAATTATCCTTTGTAGGGCTGGACTTGTGGAGAGATATTGTGTAAATTTGGTTTTATCATGGAATATCTTTGTTTCTACATCTATGATGATTGAGAGTTTTGCTGTGTACAGTAGCCTGGGCTGGCATTTGTGTTCTCTTAGGGTCTGTATGAGGTCTGCCCAGGATCTTCTAGCTTCTAGCTTCTAGCTGGTCTCTGGTGAGAAGTCTGGTGTAATTCTGATAGGTTTGCCTTTATAAGTTATTTGCCCTTTTCCCCTTATTGCTTGTAATACTCTTTCTTTGTTTAATGAATTTGGTATTTTGATTATTATGTGCCGGGAGGACTTTCTGTTCTGGTCCAGTCTGTTTGGAGTTCTGAAGGCTTCTTGTATGTTCATGGACATCTTTTGCTCTAAGTTAGGGAAGTTTTCTTCTACAATTTTGTTGAAGATATTTACTGGGCCTTTAAGATGTAAATCCTCGCTCTTGTCTATAACTATAATCCTTAGGTTTGGTCTTCTCATTGTGTTCTGGATTTCCTGGATGTTTTGGGTTACCAGCTTTATGCATTTTGCATTTTCTTTGACTGTTGAGTCAATGTTTTCTATGGTATCTTCAGCACCTGTGGTTCTTTCTTCCATCTCTTATATTCTGTTGTTGATGATTGCATCTATGACTCCTGAATTCTTTCCAAGGTTTTCTATCTCCAGAGATGTCTCACTTTGTGATTTCTTAATTGTTTCTACTTTCACTTTTAGATCCTGGATGGTTTTGTTCAGTTCTTTCACTTGATTATTTGTGTTTTCCTGTAATTCTTTAAGGCATTTTTGTGTTTCTTTTTTGAGGGCTTTTACCTGTTGGCCGATGTTCTCCTGTATTTCTTTAAGGGAGTTATTTAAGTCTTTCTTGAAGCCCTCTATCAGCAACATGAGATGCAATTTTAAATCCAACTCTTGCTTTTCTGGTGTGTTGGGGTATCCTGGACTTGCTGTGGTGGGAGAACTGGGTTTTGATGTTGCCATGTGGCCTTGGTTTCTGTTGGTAGGGTTCTTGTGCTTGCCTTTCGTCATCTGGTTATCTCTGGTACTAGTTGGTATTGTTGTCTCTGGCTGGAGTTTGTTCCTCCTGTGGGCCTGTAAGCCTGTGTCCTTACTTCTCTGAGCTGAGAAGTGAAAGCACTGCTGGGAGATCACTCTCTCCTGGAGGGTTGTGCACAGAAGGCTGTGGAGTCTCCTGGCTCCCTGGTGCCAATGGCAGCAGGAAGACTCGTCCTGTATTTCTTTAAGGGTTTTTTGTGTTTCCTCTTTAAAGGCTTCTAGCTGTTGACCCATGTTCTCTTGTATTTCTTTAAGGGAATTATTTATGTCCTTTTTGAAGTCCTCTACCAGCATCATGAGATGTGATTTTAAATCCAGCTCTTGCTTTTCCTGTGTGTTGGGGTATCCAGGAATTGCTGTTGTGGGAGAACTGGGTTTTGAAGGTGCCATGTTGCCTTGGTTTCTATTGGTAATGATCTTGTGTTTGCCTTTTGCCATCTAATTTTCTCTGGTATTAGCTGGTCTTGCTGTCTCTGATTTTGGCTTATCTGTCCTGCAAGCCTGTGTATATGTACTCTTGGGATTCCTGTTCTCTCTGTGCACACAGGTGTGTAGGCTCTCCTGGGAGACCAGCTTTTCTGTGTTCCCAGGCTTCTCCGCACTCTAAATGACCTGCGTGTGGCTGGTTCTCTAGGAATTATATGGTTTCTTTTCACATATGCTAATTTTATTTGAGTATGAATTTCTAGAGGAGGTAAGGGACCTCCAGGTGCCCCTGGTACTATGAAAAATATATTTACCAGGTGTTAGGTATCCACATAGCATTCACATCACTGGAAGGACATATTGTCATTGTTTTTATTTTGCAAATGAGGACACCAAGGAACAAAGATGTAAAGTAAGTTGCAGAGTTAAGAATTAAACTTGGGTGCTGAGGTTATGGAGGTCAAAGTCCTGGATGGCTTACACTTCAATTTTTAAGTCAAAATATAAACTTATAACCCTAAAAAGGCAGTGTTGGGGTTGGAATAATTAATGTTTGAATACTGGGTCTCTAGATGATAGTGCTATTTTTGGAAGTTGTAGAAGCTTTAGAAGGTGGGACCTGGCCTCATGTGTCATACATTAAGACAGTTTCTATACTAATAATTCACAGGGATATGGTGAAAATGCCCTAACAGAAACAGTTTAAGGCAGAAAGGGTTTCTTTTGGCTTACAGTTCCTTAGGTATACAGTTCCCCCAAGTCAGGGAAGGCATGAGAGAGGAGCAGGAAGCTGTCTGGTCACACTTTATCTGGACTTAGAAAGTAGACGGGGCAATAGGAAGTAGGCAAAGTCCGTAATGCCTCACGGCCTCCTCTAAGTGGTTTCTTCCTCCACTGTGTTTCTGCCCTTTCCCACAACATTTCCAAACCAGCTGGGAACCAAGGGTTCACACATCTGAAGCATTGGGAGCGTTTTAAGTCCAAGCCATTCCATCTTCCAAAAGGGAAATACCAAAGGAAACTAGATGAGATATTCTTGAATGCTCTAATTTCTAAATACGGTTTTGGTTATGTAAGAATGATATTGGGACAACAGATCTCGTGATGTTCTGCAGCTCACTTATCATACCTTCTTTACCTTCCTGTTTCATTGGAATCCAAAAGACTCTGAATTATGTCATGTGCATCACCAGTTGTCATTTCTGGGAAACCACTTGGATCATACACAAAGTAGGTTGACTGTGCCAGGGAGTTAACATCCCCATAATAGGCCTCAGTCAGCATCTGATAGTGTTAGGTGTGTGTGTCCAGCTTCTCTAATAGGGAGGCACATGCTCATAGTGTCCAGCACAGTTTTCCTGCAGGCTCTAGCTTCACTCTAGTTGGAGAAGCTGGTTTAGTCATGCACATTTTATCACCAGTCTTCTTTCCCTTGTGAGGGGGAGGGAGGTAAGGGTGGGTGGGGGTAGGTGGGAGTGGGTTCTCCACTTCCTGTTCTGTGCTCTGTGAGCTTCCAGCAAAACAACTTCTGTGAAGATTATGGTCTCAGGGGTCTGTTTCTGGGGGAACCCAAACAAGTCGAACAAAGACACGCTCCAGTTCTGTCCTGACACCCAGGCTTTTCTCTTCCTGGCTGGGGAAAGTATAGTATGCAGAAAAAGCAACAGCTACATGAGAAACAAAGTATTGCTTCTTCAAAGAGCTGGGTAAGCACCCAATGCTCCCCAGTGCATGGCAGTAAAATGCTAGGTGGGGAATGTGGATTCTGTGTGAAGGAGTGTTCATGAGGTCCCCTGCTGCTGCTTCTTGTTTGGATGTGCTGACAGTATGGGGCCTGGAAAGCCACAGGGAGTTCCACTCAAGGATGCAGACCATAAAGGCACAGTAGCACCCCCAGCAGAGAACAGTGGCTCAGATTAGCATCTTCTCTAGTAGGAGAGCCAGCCAGCAGTGTGATCAGGAGTTCAGAGGAGCAGAGAAGGAGGATGGGCATTTACATCCTTTCCAGGGACCCAGGACCTTAGCTGGATGCGCACACCTGCCTCATTTGATCTTCTTTCATGTGTGAAAGGTCATTGATTTTTTTTTTTTTTGTCCAGTGAGATGCTGCGTTTAACGCTTTTTTAGGTGTCACTGGGAAGGTGTTAAACAGCATGCTTAGGATTTATGCAACATGTTCTCTGTGGCGCATTGGTGAGATGCCTGCAGCTTTTGTGGATTTATAAATTGAATACACACGCTGCAAATTGTGAGTAAGTCACACGCAGAAGCGGTGATGGCAGCGATTACAATACAATTTAGCAAAGCTCAAAGGACTTGTGGGTTTTGCATGCTGGCCCTGTTCCAGGTAGTGTGAGAAATGCTTTGCACACAGCTCATGGGCACTCACAGTGAGTCTATGGCATGGATAATATCATGCCTTCCTTGTGCATGATATTATGAAGAAACTGGTAGGAAATTAAGTTACCACTGTATGGTTACAAGAGGTTAGGGAAGTGGTGCTGTGAGACCACATCCAGCCACCCTCTTACCCATTGCAGTGTTATTCACTCACACATGTATACAATATGCATTGAAGTCAACCTACTCCAATTCTAGATGCCCCTGCTACATCTACCTCTCAATGTCATATTCTCCTTTTATAGTCTACTAAGTCCAGACAATGATGCCCTTATATGCATGAGTACAGGATCACCAATTGTGAACAGGCATCTAAAACAGACTCTCCATATCCCAACTGCCTAAACTACCAATACCCCTCATCTAGAGGCAGGGCTCTGTGAGCCTCTCTCCCGTCTGTGCTGGACTTCTGATTGGCTCCATCTTATATAGGTCTTGTGCTAGCTACTGTTCATGCGTGAGATGATGTTGACTCATTCAGAAGGCATGCTTTCTCAGTATTCCTCCCACCCTCTTGCTCTTAAAAATCTTTCAGCCAGTCTTCCAAAAATCTTCCCTGAGACATATACTAGCCCATTTCTTTTTGATATTCTTGCTTGTGGAACACTCAGATTGCAGGAGAACTCAATAGGGAAAGAGGACACAGAATAAGAGTTGCTGACTTTTGTGAAAACTTATCATTGTGATGCATAATGTTTCAACCTGGGTTGGTTTCCTCCCTCTTAGGCAACCTGGTGGTCTCCCAGCTCTGGGGGGACTCACCACTTTGATACTGAACTTATCGAGGATACCTCATCAGTATAGCACACTACAGCCTGGAAGTCCTGGACTCAAGCAATCCTCCTGCCTCAGGATCCTGGATAGTACTATAGATATGTACCACTGTGCCCAGGTGATGAGATAACTTATAATGAAATGTTATAATTTTGTTAGCTTTCCCCACATCTACACCTATAATATCAGTGTGATCAATCCCCATATAGGAGGAGGATCATTTAATAGGATGAACAAATACATCAGTTACTTTTTTCTTATTTCACTTTTTAAAAATCAAAATATAAATTTACAACCCCCAAGACGCAGTGTTGGGGTCTGGGTATATAAAATTTAAATACTGGGTTCCTGGATGAAGGTGTTATTTTGGAAGGCCATAGAAACTTTAGAAAGAGGGAACCTGGCTGGAGGGCTTGGTCACTGGAGGCAGGTCATTTAGACACAGTATAGTTGGCTACTTCCTCTCTGTTTCCTATTATGTATGATGTAAGCTAAGACCTTCTACCAATCTGTCTTCGCCATGATGGGTGAAACCATTTGAAACTGTGAGCTCCAATAAGCCCACTCCTTCCTTAAGACCTTTCTGTGTGGCATTTGCCACAGCCATGAAAAAGTACCTAATTGTGCCTGATAGGTTTTTGTTAACTTGACACAAGCTAGGTTTATCTGAGAAAGGGAAGCTCAATAGAGAGAATGTCTCTACTAGATTCGCCAAGATTAGGCAAGTCCATGAAGGTAACCTTTTTCTTTAAAAATTAATTATTAAGGATGGAGGGCTCAGTCCCTTGTAGGTGAAGCTACTCTGTGGGGGTGGTTCTGGGTGTATAAGAAAGCAGTCAAGTAGTTGAGAGGAGCAATAAGACGTACCCCTCCATGGTCTCTGTCTGAATTCCTGCCTCCAGGTTCCTGCTCTGCTTGAGTTCCTGCCTTGGCTTCCTTTCAGGATGGACTCTGATCAGGAAGTATGAGCCAAATGAACCTTTTGCCCTCCATGTTGCTTTGGTCATGGGCTTTATCACAGCAATAGAAAGGAAACTAGAATGTTAATGTAGGCAGACAAGGCTCCATGAAGAGGTTTCTAAAGAATTGTTCACACAATTTGGCCATCACTGAAGAGTCAAGGGGATGGCTGTGGATGGATGTCTGTGTTTGAGAGGACTTTGGGTCAAATTCTGGTATACTGGAGAGCCTTAGCAAAGGTACCTACCTCTAGCTGCATAGTATTTTCTCTCTTTACTTCGACAGACTTCCGTGCTGATTTCTGTATCCCCTTCTCACTGAGAAGATCTTGGTGTTTTAGAAACTGGCTAACAGATGGAACCTCCTCCTCCATGAGTTGAAAAATTAAAAGGCAGCTAAATATCTTAGAACAAAATGAATGTGTTCACTGGCAATATCTACAGAGTTGACGAGGGTCCCCAAATCCTTTGGAGACCATGGGCACTATGGGTTTTGGAGTTTTTTTTTTTTTAAACAGTCTTATTTCTGAAACCTACTATTAACATTGTTACAGTTTTTTTTAGCTTGTTTTTTTTTTCTTTTTTTTGTCTTTTTTTTATTCGATATATTTTTTATTTACATTTCAAATGATTTCCCCTTTTCTTGCCCCCCACTCCCTGAAAGTCCCATAAGCCCCCTTTTCTCCCCCTGTCCTCCCACCCACCCCTTCCCACTTCCCCGTTCTGGTTTTGCCTTATACTTCTTCACTGAGTCTTTCTAGAACAAGGGGCCACTCCTCCTTTCTTCTTGTACCTCATTTGATGTATGAATTATGTTTGGGGTATTCCAGTTTTCTAGGTTAATATCCACTTATTAGTGAGTGCATACCATGAGTCACCTTTTGAGTCTGGGTTACCTCACTTTTGGAGTTTTTAGTTGTATTTTGAGTGTCCTATCTGTTAACTCCCCTTCCTTTCCTTGATTGGTCTAAAGGTGTTTAAGTGTTCAGCCTGTAGCAGGGATTTGTTCTCTGTAATTCTTGATTGGAGGGGGTAAGAGCTGCACCTCGGTTTCTCTGAGGTATAACAGGTACAGAAAGACTCACTTCATGGGAGAGGAAACAATTAAGTTTCCGTGAAACACAAATGTACTGCTAGAGACAGAAGCCATCAAGAAGTGGAAATGCCTTATTTCTGAGGGTAAAAGCCATAAAAAAAGCAAACCGAGCTTTCATGTTTCCGCTTCTCCCATCCTCAGGGTCCATGGATTCTTTTCATTTTCAAAAAATTTCCTGAAAGATGCAAGATAGATGTGATTCCCCTAGTGATGGAATTCAGGTCCCATGTCTTTGCTGAGCATAGGGCAAAAGGTTCCTTCTTCGTGGTCCTTTTTGCACAGGCAGAGCATCTTCCTGGACCCTTCTTCCCACCTGTGGACTGATCCCTACAACACTGGAATACAAAAGGGATTAGGTCTCAGAAACAAAGAAAACAGGAGGGCCTGAGGAAGAACAGGAGCCAGAGTTGTGAGACCTCCCATTTATCAACATCTTCACCATGAACTTTATCCCACTCTCCCCTCCCCCGTGTCACCCAAACAGCTCCCATTCAGTCCCCATTGAAGTCCCCAGGGGCTTGATGGGCCCCAGGGGCTTGATGGGCCCTGGGTACAGGTTAAAAACCCAGAGAGCAGCAGGATCCACTGTGCTTCTGGTGGGTCTAAGCCAGTGGATAACCTTCATAGCACAGGTAAAACAAGTCCCAAGTTAAGCATTTTATTGACAAGCATGAAAAGGCTACTGTCTGGAGCTCAGGTAAATTTACCACTTGGGTTTGTTACCTATTTCTGTCCTGTGTAAATGACAAGAGCGCTTAAATCATCCAGTGTCTTCCATTGTTACCAGACAATGGTAACAATGGTTGGAATGGAATGAGAAAGAGACCATGCATTTCCAGAGTTCCCACAGTGTGACATTCCTCACCTTGGCATGCTGAGAGCCCAGTGGGACAGTGCTTATTTAGATCTCATTCTCCAGATATGCAGGAGCCAGGGTTCAAAGCTTCATCTGGCATCTGTGATCAGAATATGTCTGTCAGGATCCTAACTATTCACTAAGGGGTGATTTTGACACCTGAGAGTGAGATTTGGGGAAAACCCTAGGTGGCACTGCTGGCCTGGACTTATAAGAGAAGACCAGTTAGTTACCTGTTTCAAATCAAGATGGGAGAAAGAGGCAGTAAATGGAACAGCTGTGTCAAGTACCTGTTTCGAATAGAACAGTGAATTTTGATTAACAACTGGAGCAAACCAATAGGAAGAGGCAGAGATGCATATTTCTGTCTCTACCTCAATTGGGATCCTATTGAAATGTGTTGTGTGGCTGTTTTCTACCAAGTGAGAAATTTCTTCCTTGAGTGAGGCTCATAAGGCTTAGGGAATCAATGCAACTCACAAGGCTTAGGAAGCTCCTGAAATTAATAAGATTGACAGAGCTTTCCCCCAGGTTATAAAACAAAGAAGCAATTGCCGGCGAAAGGGGATTTTCTTTGATGAACTGTCTGCAACTTGCACAGGGAGCTCCAAGATGCAGCTTTCATGAACTGTTGGAAATGCTAGGGTGGGTAGGTTTTTCTTTGATACAGAAGACTTTGAGTCATTCATGCTCCTGTAAGTGACCCAAGTCAACCCATTGCTTCACGGAACTTGATGTGGGTAAAGCATTTTCTGTGGTTTGTCAGAGGCACCCAGCTGGAATGGATAGACATTTCTTTATGTTTTCCAATGAAATGAGGCAATGTGTTTCTTACCAAGCATCTTCTACTGTGGAAGACAAGGGCCTAGCACATTTTCTTACTTTTCTGCTATAGGATGTTCCCCCAATCTTCTTCATCCACAGAGGGCAACAGACATCAAGCTGAGTCAGCAAAAACTTCACTGCAAAAGAAATCTGGTCCCAGTGGGAGATGTACCTAATACTCAACACACTTGAGTCCCCAGGGAAAGGAGAGGTCTGGTAGGGGAGGAGCACCCTCTTTGAGGCAATGGGGAGGAGGAATGGGATGAGGAACTGTGGGAGGGGGGACTGGAAAGGGGGCAATGGCTGGAATGTAAATAAATTAATTAAAAAAGAAATCTGGTCCATCTCAAAGTGTTTATTCTGTGCTGTAGTTGAAATGATCTCAAACCACATTACTTAGATTTTGGCTGTGACCTTCAATCCTTATAAAGAGTATATCTCAAGTAGTACTTTATACCCACAAAAATATCCACCCAGCAACAGGGAAGGCATGCATAGGGTAGCAGCTGGGCAGGTCATTAAAACTCACCTTCTTCATTATTTAATATGTCTTTACAACCTCCTGGGGCAGGCAGAGAGAGGTTTGCCATAAAATGTGTCTACTTTGCAAGGAGCGCTTCAAAGGAGGAAATAAACTCTTTCTCCTCAAAGGAGAGTCATTCTTACAGCTCTTTGTGGAATGGGAGAAAGAGGTCTAAAGAGAGGAGGATCCTAAAGAGAGGAGTGGCAGAGAAGAAGAGTAGACATTGGTTTATCTATGAATGAAAGCCCTGTGTGTGTGTGTGTGTGTGTGTGTGTGTGTGTGGCAGCTGGGTGCCTATGACAGACCAAAGAAAATGTTTTACCCATATCTAGTTCCGTGAAGCATTTCTTACTGTTTTACAATGTAAGGGTAAGAAATATCACAACGAACCCCTCTAATCTATGTACTAAAAATTAATTTAAAATCGTATAAGACAGGAGAGTGTGAAGCTGGGTCAGGTGTGAAGCTGCTTGTTGTCCTGGGGCTGTCAGTCAATGCTTAGGATTTGGCAATGGCCACCCCACCCAGTCCTGCTCTGAAATTTCTCTATTTGTAGCACACCCATGTTCTACCAGGAGATTATTTCAGATATCATTAGAAAATGTTGACTGTGTCATGATTATGAACCTGGAACTAAAGTG
Organism: Apodemus sylvaticus; assembly: GCF_947179515.1. Lineage (NCBI taxonomy): Eukaryota > Metazoa > Chordata > Mammalia > Rodentia > Muridae > Apodemus > Apodemus sylvaticus. Next base: position 102,911,441 of record NC_067481.1, on the reverse strand, counting down.
TTACAGAGAGATAAGCTTTGCAGCTACAACTACCATTTTGAACATCTCAAGGGTGTGGGTCCTGTTTAGGATTTGCAGATGTGAAACTGGATAGTACTGAATAACATGATGCTCATGTGCTCAAAGAGATAATGGGTTAATGAAAAATTCAGATTTTTTTTTGATGGCTGAGAAGCATCTTTTTATTGAGTATCTTCTTCATTTACATTGTCAATGGTAAAACCTTTCCCAATTTACCCCTCCCAAAGGCCCCCCTCCCCAACAATTCCCTACCCCTCTTCCCTCCCCCTGCTTCCATGTATATGCCCCTCTACCCAACACAGTCCCACCTCCCCCCTCCAACTTCTCACCCCCCCCATATGTTTCCCTTTGTTGTGGCCTCTATTAGCCTTTACCTGACCAAAGACCACTCCTCCCACTGATGCCCCAAAAGGCATTCCTCTGCCACATTTTTGGCTGGAACCATGTATACCCCTTGGTTGATGATTCAGTCCCTGGGAGTCTTGGGGTGTCTGGGTGTCTGAAGTCATTGTTTTTCCCATGGGGCTATATACCCCTTCAGCTCCTCTGGACAACCCTCCAGCAAAATTCAGATTTTAATTATTTTTAAAATTTTGAGGCAGTGATAAAGCCCAGGATGACCTTTAACATGTAATATTTCTACTTCAGGATTTTGGAGGCTGAGATTACATGTGCAAAGCACCATAGTTAATAAACAAATTAGCATATTTAGGAAGGTACTCTTGAGCAGCGCATGGCCTGTGTAGGCTGTGTACATGGGGGTGCAGTTGCATTTGCCTTGAATGGCAAGGAAAGCTTTATTTCTCAGATGATAACTGAAGCTAGAAGAAGAATAGAGAAATAGAAGTATAGAGAAAGGTGGAGATCTGCCACTAAGTCTGTTTGCAGACTTAAGGGAAATTGTGTCTGTATTAGAGGACACATGGAGGAGAGATAAAGATAGGATATATGCTGATCTCAAAGACTGTTAAGATTTTAGGCTGGAGAGATAGGCTAGTCATTAAATACTAGCCATGCATGTAAGAGGACTTGAGTTTGATCCCTAGAATCCATGTAACACAGTTGGATGTAGAGGCACACACTTGCCAGGAATCCAGCACTGGCGAGGTAGAGACAGCAGGGCTTATTGACTAGCAATCTTAACTGAATACCTGACTTTTGGGCTAGTGAGAGTTCCTGTCTCAAAAAACAAATCTGGATGGCCTCTAAAGGAATGACACTCAAGGTTGACTTAACTTCCTCATGCACATACGTATATGCACATACCTGCACACAATATGCACCTATGTGCACATACCTGCACACAATATCTATATGCACCTGACCTACATAAAACATGCATATACATACAGGGTGGATTGTACATGACACTGATGCTATTCCTTTGTCCATTGTCCATTAGGAACAGTGGATTAAGAGAAGTGGTGAAGTTAGATTTGTTTTTTAAGGAATGGTCCGAGATGTTTCACCCCTATCTTATGGCTGATACTTACCCTGCCCAAGAATCTGGATTGAATTAAAAGGGCTCTTACTTACAAGATGCACACTGCAGAGGGCAGGCTTACTCACTTGCAATCCCAAATCCCCTGCACAGGAAGAGAATGCCAGGAGGAAGGATCCTTGAATTTATAGAGCCTCATTTGGAGGCGAGAGGGAAATCACAGTTCCAGACAAGACCAAAAGTATTAAGCTGCACTTTTAAGTCCTAATCAAATGCAAGCAAAGCATTTTCAAAGCAAGAGTAATTGGTAGTCAAACAAAGCCTTCTTTTAAGCCACAAATGTTTCCCCTGCACCCAGAGACTGATAACAGGCTTTTCTAGCTCCATTTTCTTCTAGGTGGCTACTTAAAGTACCAGCACCATTTCGTCATTGGAGCCCAGTGGAGATGTGAAATCTAACCACCCTAACCACCATCAGTGTCTGTACCCTTTAAGATTGCTGGCATTACAAGGTCGATCAAGAATGCTAGAATATTGGTTTTTACTCAGTCTCTAGTCACACATACACCCAATAGAACTGTAGACACCCATAGGATCCACCAAAGTCCACACCCTTACACACATCATCAGCCCTGACATCACACCCTCTTCAGGGAGCCGTATCTTCATCTTACTTTTGAATACTAGCACATACATCACACATCTGATAGATTGCTGGCAGCCTTACATGCCTCTTACAGAGAACAATGCTCTCTGTTCACTCACCCACAACCCCAATGCTCATGTTTGGAAGGTTTGTCTACCTGTCCCTACTACCTCCTGGACATTTCTCCTTATCTCACTTCCTCCAACTCACTCTCAGCTCCCAAACATGTATGCCTTTGATAAACTTTCCTTACAATAGACACAACCATACCTGTTCCTAGGAGGAGCTATGACTATGTTAGCCACATAAATTCCCATGACTTGGGCATGTTTCTGACAAAAATCTGGGGGCATACCTACTTGTCCTTCTGGGCACCTGAACCACATGGTTGGTAGAAAGCACAGGATCACCCAGCCAGCCTGGCTGGTCTTGAAAATGACTCAGCTGGTTAGTTCCTCATCTTTCTGTAAGACTCATTTTGTCAACTTGTAAATCAAAGCAAGAGTCTTGCACACTACAGTAGAGCGTCCACACAATCTGGCTGTACCACCCTGATACCCAAAGCAATCAGAGCCAGCGTTCTGAAGAGACAGGTGCATGGGGATGCTTATTGGTGTAACACTCGAGGTACCCAAGACATAGAACCAGCTCGGATGTCTATTGGTAGATGGAAGGATGAAGAAAATGCCCTTACTCTACTAGAAAAATTTCCTCTTTTATTTTAAATATCACGTTACTTTAATTTACTGAAAAAAGAAACAACAACAAAAAACTAGAAAAGACCCACCAAAAGGCCAAAGACAGTGTGGTGTGTCAATTAAATGTGGATGGTCTTTTTTGAGGCATCTCCTAAAAAAGATTGGAGATAAGAGGACAAAAGAGTAATTAGGTGGTAAATATGATCAAAGACCATGATCCATACATAAATGTTTGTAATTATGTAAAAAGTTACATAATTAAGTCCATTATTTTGTACAATGAATGTTTTGTACAATATACTTCAACACATATAAACAGGAAGAATATTTTCCTTTTAGAATTGACAATCAAATGAATAAGAAAAATGGGCAACCATTACATTAGCTTCCAGGGCATAATAAAAATTAGGTCAAAGTTCCCCCTTGACAGCCTGAAGTGTGCCAGCATTTTAACCAGGTTTTCAAGAAAATGTCATGTCTTGTACCGGGCCTGGTTTAGGAAGACCAGATTTCCTGTGCAGGCCTTTCTCTCTGCAGTGGGTTCCTGAAGGGTAAACCCAAAGGCGTCCCCGGGAGGAATTTGAAGGGAGTCTCAGGTTGCAGTTATAACTTATGATCTGCATAAACTCCTAACACCCTTTATTCAAATACATTTTTAGTTTATTCCTTGAGTGCGGTTCTATTTCTGGTTCTGCCTTCGGGGTTTCAGGTACTGCTGTGTACCAGGCCTGAACGAAAGGAAGGAAGCTTGTCTACATGGGGTGGGTACGCATGGACTTGGTTGGCTCGAGTGCCGGGAAAAATAATTCTTCCCCAAGATGGTTTTCAGAGTCAAGCTCTCTTTATTCGTGGGTAAAAGGGCTATATAAATCTTGGGGAGAGGGTACAAGTTTTAGGGGTGACTGTACATGATTGGTACTGAGGTACTGGGAGTGCTTCATTTGTATAAAGAGGAATTCCATGTGCTTAAACATGTAATTTGGCCGCCAGGCTCTGTGACTACCGCAAAGGAGGTGGGTGTTACAAGGATACATCAAAGGTGGGGATTGTAAGGATGCATGCACTGTGGATACAGGCCCTGAGCAGGGAGGGAGCGATCCTTATTCCTGCCAGTCTCAAGATGAGGGTTTTGGGCTTTAGACGTGTCTCCACCATGGACCTCTTGCTCCAGGTCTGTTTCCCCAGGTGCACGGCTCGTTTGTGCCACATTTGAGAACTTCTTACATTCCTATAATGTATTTTGATCATATCCATCCCTCACTCCCTGACTCCAACTCCTCTCATGTTCCCGCATCTCTTTTCTCTTCCTCTCTTAACGAGTCTAGTTGGTACTGCCTACAAGCACTTGGGTGTAGAGCCATCCACTGGCGCATGGGTATCCTGCTAGGGGATACATCGCTGAAGAAAACAGATTCCTACCCCTAACTCCCCTCCCCAGCAGGCTTCAACTATCAGTAGCTCATCTTGTCAGCTCCTCCCACAGTGTGATGATTTGCATATGATTGGCTCAGGGAGTGAGTGGCACTGTTGGGAGGTGTGGCCTTGTTGGAGTAGGTGTGGCCTTGTGGGTGTGGGCTTTAATACATATGTCCTAGCTGTTTGGGGGTGGTGGTGGTGAGCAGTATTCTGCTAGCAGCCTTCAGATGAAGATATAGAACTCTCATGCCTGCCTGGATGCTGCCATGTTCCCGCCTTGATGATAATGGACTGAACCTCTGAACCTGTAAGCCAGCCCCAGTCAAATGTTGTCCTTTATAAAATTTGCATATGGGGTCTGTTCACAGCAGTAAAACAGTAAGGCATCCAGCAATGGTAGAAATCTGACTGGCTTGACCTTGTGCAGGTCTTGTTCAGGGACCGACAGCAGCTCTGTGATGTCCTGAGTGCAGCACTCCTGTTGTGTCCAGAAGACACGGTTTTGAAGCAGCCTCCACCCCAATCCCTGGCACTTATAATCCTTCTGCCCCTTCTTCTACAGTGGGGAGCAAGTATGGAAGAAATAAACCAATTAAGACTGAGCATGTCACAGAGCCATTCTCTGTGCTTTGACCAGTTTTCCATGAGCCTATGTATTAAGCTCTGTCCACTGTAAAAAGACCCTTCTTTTTATATGCTGATTATATCTTAGGATTTGTGCTAAATGATTTCCCATAGTCTTCTTGTTAATGGTTGATATTCCTACTTCATGGCATGGACAAGAGTACTGAGGCTCAGACTAGAGAAGGGGATAATGTCTTCTTGATCAGAAAGCCATTGACAACACTGTATATATATATTTACACTGTGTATTATATATATTACAAGTATATATATAATATATATAGTATGTATATCTATATCTACCTATAGTATAATATATGACTATAGAGGATAAGCATTTATGATGCTGTAGACTTTAAGCAATGACCTAATACTATTACTTTGCTCAATTGATATAGTTTTGAGCTCTTTTTATACAGAGAGGAGTCAAGATAATTTGAACACGGAGGTCAGTCTGGCAGGGGATGGTTGATGTGCCAAGTGGATGTGACTGACATTGGCTCAGGATTTGGGAGCTGCTGTTGGGAGAGAGGCTAACTGATCGCAATTCTTGTGTGCTAATCCTTACTAACCTTTCCATGGAGGTGACTGCTCTTTTTCATTTTCCCTCTGGAAACAGGCAAAGCTGTGGCTGTTGCCGTACCCATCCTCCTGAGCCTTTGGGATTTCAGTGATCAATCTGCTTGCTTTCCCTCACAGTGGTGATAATAAGGGTGACCTCTTCCCAGCTTCTGTGTCTCTGTGATTATGCCTCTCTTTACTGAAGGCTGGTTATGTCTTAGAGTTTGTGCTAAATAGTGGTTGATATTCTCACTGTGCGGACAAGAATACTGAGGCTCTCAGAGAAGGTCTTCTTGACCAGACAGTGATTGGCAGCACTCAGTTACCTGGAGCTATATACCCTGGTGGGCTTCTTATGAAGCCACCTAGAGAGAGGGAACAGGGGGTCATAAGGATATGCACACACTCGCTGATTCTGGTTGCTAGATGTGGGAAGCCATCTCTCCCTATCCAAGCTCCTTTTATCACAGGGCTAATATCCCCTTTCATGCATGTGTGAGTTTCTTGACAGTTTGATCCGTTAGAAATCTTGTCATTACTCTGCCATTTTGCCTCTTTAAGAATGACAGAGAACAGGTCAAGTATTGCCAGCCTTGTCAGGCTTAGCTCTTATTGATCGATTTTTATTTTCAGAGCACAAAGGGGCACTAAAGGCAGAAACCTTCAAAGACATCAACTGGTTGATAAGAGGTTGGACAGTTGGAGGACCTGTAACGCCTGCTTTCAAATCTCAGCCTCCCAAACACCTGCTGGTACAACAATGTCTTCTCAGATGCCTGCTTGTCATCATTCACAGGGAATAAGCAGTGTATCAAGAATCTGGAAGACCAGCATTTGAATCTTATACCAAACAGCACTGACTTCAGATAAATCCTCATGAACTCTCCAGATACTTTATTGTAAGCCTGGAAAAAGGAGTGATGGCAATTCATTAGCTGGGTGTGGCAGCTGTAATTCCAGTTGACCGCAATGCCTCTTTGTGGTTAAACATGCTGAAAATCGAACTTAGTCTGGTCCTGTTGTATCAGAAATCAAGGCATCAGAGCAAGTTCTCACATGTATGCACTAGTCAAGTTTCTTCACCCACAAAAGACCAGATATTGTTATTACAGTGTCACTTGCATTATAGTTCTGATACCCTGCCACACCTGTACAATGACACAGGATTTTCTAGGGGATCATGGAAGGAAATACACCAAAAGGCAGAAAATTTGGTCTGCCATTCACTGCATTAATCCTCATATGAAGTTAAAAAAAATCCTTTAAAAAATGTAGAACAACTGGAGGGAAAGCCTGGGGGTCTGGATTCAAGATTCCTACAATGCCTTTGAGGGAGAATTCCAGGGACATCAATCATCTGTACTGTGATAACCACAAGAAGAGAAATTGAGGTTGTTGTCACTCCATTCTTATTTGGTAAATACTTTCTCCATGACAAGCACCGTGTATATAAATATATAAATGGACCTCAAAATATATTGTGGTCAATATATTTTACAGAAGCCACACTTCCTTGGAGTAGGACCTATAGTTTCCCGTGATTCTTGAAAGTCTCAGAAGCATAAAAAATTCCATCTAAGATCATATTGCCAGAAAGTGGTCGATTAGGAGAATAACCAAAGTAACAGGAGTGTTCCCGGTCTTACCAGACAACTGGTGTGTAGTTTAGCTTTGGGGTAGATATGCTTGTGGGCTGATGAGGCAGAAAGTTGAATGGGATTGGTGACTCTTCTTTACTATCTTTTAGTTTCTTTTAGTTTGTTTTGAAAGCTGTGCTGAGTCTAGTCCTATAGCCATTGAACTGTTTGTCCATCCAGCCTGAGGGGTGGGTCTCCAAGCCTTGGGTCTGACTCTCACAGTCTTCTGATACTTGTTTTTCTGCCTTGGCTCTTACTTATTTAAATCCTTGAGTCTCTGATATTTAAGTCTTTTCTTTGGCAACACTGCTTTAATATTTTTTTTACTATGAATCCACCATCTTCTTTATTATCTTTATCTATGATATGATTTGAATGTTTAGTGACTCCTAAAAACCCAGGCATTGAAAGCTTGGTCCTTAGTTGATGGTACTACTAGGAGGGAGTTATAGGTATAAGAAGACCAGTCTTTTGGGATGCAGTTAAGTCACTGGGGTAGTTCCTTGTAGGGACCACTGTCCCTCCCTTGTGCTTTCCAGCTACCTTAAGATGAACAGATCTCCTCTAGTACATTTATTCTCCACAGGTCAAAAAGCAATAGGGACAAATGGCTATGGAGTGAAACTCTTGAAGTAGTAAGCCAAAATGAACCTTTCTTCTTTTTAAGGTTATTATCTCATGTAATTTGTTATAGCAAATGGACTCCCAAACTATATACTTAACTTTCATATCACACAATGACAGGTGGTTATCACTATTTTTAAAGATTTGCTCTTGAAAAAGATCATCAGATCTGCCTCTTCTTCTCTACCTCCTGCTTCATGGAGCAAGTAGTTTTTTTTCTGTCTTGTGCTCCTTTTCCAGAGGCCCAAAGCCATTTGAAAGTCCACTTTCATGTCCCCTACAAACCCTTATTCTTTATAAGTTAATCACCCCAAGTGTTTTGTTATAGCAAAAAGGAGCTGACTAATATACTTATAAAAGCATTTGGTGTGCTGGATCACAGGCATTACAGACAAATTATACTCACAATGCCAATCTGGAGGACTCTAAGTCTCTACACGCTAACAATGATATACAGAGGGGTATATTTCCTCATGTTCAATCCACATAGATGTTTCAATGTACATACAATTACTTTTCAGTACACAAAATGCTAGTAGGTTGAAACTTCTCATTGCACAAATTCTAGTCTTGAACTTAGACACTATCTTCTACTGTTCTTGTTTGTCATGCTCTTTTCTGAAAAAAACCCCTGTTTTTCAAATATAAACAAATTCCTTAAGCTCCCTCATGTTTGTGCCTCTGAGCTTCTGCATAATCAGTCTGTACTATACACTAAGGTCCCAGTGCTACTAAGAGTTTCTCTTTCAAATGAACAGTTTTTTCAAATACTGAAAACTTAACCTTTACTGTGTTTAAAAATTACTTTTGTGTATAGTGTAAGGGAGAGATAGAATCTTACTTTTTACATAAACACGTAAGAAATTACAAAGAGCTCCAATATATTTTAAAATATCCATCATAGTCTCCTCATATTTTTGATTCTATTTCCTCTCTATTTCTCCTTCTGTCTCCCCTGTTTCTCTCTGGAGCCCCTCCCATTTCACACTATTGTCTGTCTCACTGTCCCTATTTGACATTTCATCATGTTGTGTAGATAACAATGGTTTTCAGGACACCCTAATATCTGGTTGGCTGAGTTAGCCTCTCTGCTCTTTATCCTGCTCTCCAATCTTTTTCTTCCAAAATTGCTGTTGTTTGAGTTTTATTCTTACATACACATTTAAAACCCATCTGTCAAATTTCTTATATGGGTTGCCCCATAGGGTTGGTTGGATGATGGAATAAAAAAATGTACTAAAAGGGCTTTGCTGACTGTTAAAATGTCCAGGAAAGCAAGTACAGTTGGAGATAGGACCAGGGCTTTGGGGGCCAGACACAATTGTTTTGAAGTCCCTTGGAACTTGGGTAAATTATCCAATTCTTGGGAGATTCACTATCTCTGTCTGTGTGAGTGACACTGATATTAGGCAGCTCCCCTGTTTGTGGGAGAAAAGAAAAAATATGTGTGGCATGGTGTGCAAAGGTGGATTGTATGCTGGGGAGTTAGTTGTATGCTGGGGAGCTAGAGGCCTTTGTGTGTGTGTGTGTGTGTGTGTGTGTGTGTGTGTGTATCACAGAATGGGAGGAGAATGAGATTGTTGAGCTGGGCTTCCCACAAGGGACTGGAGCTGTTGCTGACATGGTACAGGCTGCTAGGTTAATGAGACCATTCATCAACATTATGTTCAGGGCCATGATAGATTCACCCAGACCCCCTGCCTGAATCTTCTGGGGGAAAGGACATTAATGGGGACATCTGTGAGCACAGGAATGTGTCAGGCTCCTGGAGTGGCAGTAGGGAGAACAGTTGCCTCTCCCCTTCAAACTCTTTCTGCTTCAACACCTTAAACTCAGCAAAGCCTGGTGGGCCCTGCTGTGTTATTACTTATCTGCCCTAGAATCAACCAGCTGTGGGAGAATTGTCTGCTATTAAATGCTCAAACAATGCTGGGAGGCAGAAAGGTAAGGTGAGACCAAGACCAGACACAGAGGCAAATGAGTCAGAGACTGAAGTATTCTCCTTAACAGCTATGTGACCTTGGGCAAGTCCCTTTGCCAGGTGATTATGCCTTCCATTGAAAATGGTTGAGAGGATCCCATGAGATACAGGGCACAGAAGGAAGGCAGTATTTAGTTATGTGTCACAGAGTTATGAAGTGTTACTATCACTTATAAATAGGCAACTAACTGTCTCCTGGTAATTTCAACTTGATCCTCGCAACTCATGGGCATGTGTGACATCTGCATGGAGTTTGCTGTGAATTCTGGCAATGATCTCTCTCTCTCTCTCTCTCTCTCTCTCTCTCTCTCTCTCTCTCTCTCTCTCTCTCTCTCTCTCTCTCTCTCTCCGTCCCCCCTCTCTCTTGTTGGTATGTGTGTGTCTAATCTTGTGTGAATGCATTGGGGGAAGGGTCTAGTAATGAGAAAAGTTGGCGATAAAAATAATTATACACAAACAAAGATTTAGGGATGATAAAATTAATTTGGATTTTTTCATTTAGTACAAGTGTACTGAGAACAGAGTGACATTGGTCTTATTAGTATAATGATCACATTATAATGAACACATCAGGTAAGTTATAGTTTAATGTGTTCCAAGAACTTAATGCAATCATTGCTGATAAATGTTTTTATTTATTTATTTTTTATTTTGTGGTGTGTGAGTTTGTGCATGCATGCATTCATGTGGTACATGTGTGTGTGCATGTGGGTGTGTGTGTATGAACACTAGATCACGCATGCGAGAATCAGAGGGTAACTTTCAGGAGATGGGTCTCTGCTTCCATTATGTGGGTCCTGTGCACAAATTCAGGTCACCAGGCTTGGCCCCAGATGCCTTTATTTGGTGAGCCATCTTGCTGGCCATAATATTTAGTTTTTTATTCATCTCTTTACTAGTTCAATAAACCCCTGTCCTATAGATGAGGAAACCAAGGTAGCCAGAGTTTAAATGTTGCTGATGGTAGATTGCAGGAGTTGGGATTCAAACCCAGGACCATCTGGGCCTGATACCCAAGCTCATAAGAACTTGAAAAGTCCTGTCAGTTTCCCTGTGAGATTTATTTGAGGTTCTTTTATCTGTCTAAGGCACAATGTTCCAGCCATGTCATTTCTGAAAACAGCAATTTCTGGGTCTGAGACTTTAATTTTTTGGATTGGGAGGCTGACAGTGAGTGGAGGTGTCTCACTCCATCATGTCAGCCTCCATCACTGCCACGGAGGGGACAGAGCAAAGCAAGCAGCGAGCAGGCTGGCCAGCTGGAAAAGCTGAAAAGAAAAATGCAGCTTCCCTCCTTGGAAAATTCATTATTTTCTGTAGCTTACGAGGGCCTCGACTCCTTTCCAGGAACTTCTCACTCAGCCCGCACTGAGAGTCAACCTTCTTCTTAGGTCACCAGATCCATGAAAACCCTCTTCAAGGAAGGCTGCTGAAGAAGGCAGGCTATGCTAACAGACTCAAGACTTAGTCTTGCTATCATTAATTAATTATGTTTTTCCCCACCACACCAAGAACACAACTATTACAAAAACATAAAAAAAAAAACAACAAAACAAAAAAAACCTTGCTGTTAAAAAAGATAATTATAATTTCTTTTTACTTTATATAAGGAGCTGAATGTATGGCTCACCACATAGGAGTATTTATTGTTCTTGTAGAGGGTCCAAGTTCAGTTCCCACAGCATGGTAGGCTCATAACTGCTTATAGCTCCATCTCCAGGGGTCTGATGCCTTCCTCTGGCCTCCTTGGTCCCTGCACTCATGTGCACATGTGCACACACACACACACACACACACACACACACACACACACACACACTTAAAAATAAAGTAACCATTTTAAAATTATAATTCACAAATCTCAATCCTTCTAAGCCTTCTTGGCAGAAAAAAGAAGCTGAGAACACTGGGACCAATCAGATAGTCAATTTCATGCATTCCCTGAAACATTCTACAATTTCACTGCAGGCTAAGGTTGTGGAGGGTTAATGCTTTTCATTTATAGGAAGAAGTTTGTTTGTTTGATTTTTTTCACACTAGGTCATATGTAGGCCAGGCTGTCCTTGATGTTGATCACCATGCCCCTGGACTTCTGATTCTCTTGTCTCTATATCTGAGAGCTAAGATTACAGGCACACATGACCATGCTTAGTCCATTTAATGCAGGAGATGGAATGCAGAGCTTTATTCACGGTAGCTAAACACCCCACAAACTGACCTACACCCCAGGCTCCATGGGAGGATTGATTTTGATTCAATATCAGAGGGGTCAATCCATGGACTCTTGGTTGCTTGTCTTCATTTGCATGGACAGAACATCACAGCAGCAGGAGTATGTGGCAGAAGTTTGTCTCTTCATTCTGGGGAGTTTCTTTGACCTTTGAGGAGGATAAACATGCCTTATGGCTTCAGGGGTGATGTGCTACTCAGCCTGAATTTTCAGGTGAGCTCTCCTTGGAGTATAATGTTTATGGTGCCTTGTCAAAAGGTGTGAAACAGTTTCTATGTCTCAAGACACCATTTTCATCCATATGAAAGGGATGATAAAATAATCCCTTTAAGAAATGTTTTCACATTTACATGTTGTAGAGAGACTGTCTTGTGTCTGTATGATTGTGGCACCTGTCAATAATAAATCTGATAGCCTATGGCTTAGGTAGGAAATAGGAGGTGAGAGAATTCTGGGATAGAGCCAGGCAAGAGATTCACCTGGGAAAATGCGAAGAGACAGACCCATGGTACCTAAACACAGGTAACCATCCTCGTGGCAGAATGTAGATTAAAATAAATGGGTTACATTAAGCTATGATTCTAGTCAGACGAGAGCTGTATGGCCAAGGTATTTGTAAATATATTTTGAGTCTGAGCTATATTTGTTGGAGGGGGCTGGGAAGAAGAGCCAGGACCTAACTTCTGCAAGATGTAGGAGTCAATGAGAAGAGATCCAACTTGCAGCAGGGCTCTGCAGTGTCCATTCTTTCTGCATGCTTTTCAGGAACTGAGAAAAGTGGAGATAAATTAGATGTAGCATAATCTAGTGCTGGGAAGACCCAACAGGAAGATAATGATGGCCTCAAACTTTCTGAGGCAATATAATACAGGGGATTGCAAAATGATGTTGTATAGCCGGGCGGTGGTAGCACACACCTGTAATCCCAGCACTCTGGGAGGCAGAGGCAGGCGGATTTCTGAGTTCGAGGCCAGCCTGGTCTACCGAGTGAGTTCCAGGACAGCCAGGGCTACACAGAGAAACCCTGTCTCGAAAAAACCAACCCCCCCAACAAAAACAAACAAAATGATGTTGTATGAATGTTAGATAATCTGCAAAGAGGACAAGCATCATATTCCTATGAGAGCAGTTATCTTAGGTGAGGCTCCCAGGAGCTGATTGTGAGATGATTCACATGTGAATGGTGAAGGAGATTCTGTCAGAGAAACTGAGAGAGGAGAGGAGGAACTGAGGCAGGGCAGGAGGGAATCTCAGGACTATAGACCATTTTTCTGAGTTGATTCTACTTGTAGCAAGGGTTTCTATTCTCTTTTAAACATAGACCATAGTATCTGTAGGGAACTATGCCTCTGGCCTCTTTCGGGGTTTCTTTGTAGTTCCTCCAAGAGGGTATATTAACTTTTTTCACTGATGTGGCAAAATACTTGGCAGAAATGAGTTGTGGGCATTAAGATTTATTTTGGCTCACAGTTTCAGAGTTATTTTAATGAATAATATCAGAGATTACAGGGTTGACATGTTCCACTTGTGACGACAGTAGCGTGAGGTGCAGGAAAGAGAGAGCGGGTTGGAACCTCCAAAGATCTGTCCTTAACCATCTGATTCTATCAGACAGTCTCCATCTTCAAAAACCTCCATAGTAATCCTCAAATAGCGCCACCAGTTGGAGGGACAAATATCCAAAATAGGAGCCTAAGGGGAGAGTTTTACATTCAAATGTGAGAGTCACAAACATGATCCTCTAAGACAAGATCACAGAAAGATGACGAAGAGATTCCCAAATGGCATCTGCCTTAAAGGGATACAAGAACATTTTCTAACCCATCAGATCTTCAAGGATTGCTGTCCTCCTCTGTTGAAAGGCAGTCTCTTGACTTGATCACTACATCATTTTCATGGTGAGTGGGCAGTAGCCTAAGGAGCGTTATTAAAGGTCCAAGGTCATGAATGGCTAGGGCTCTGTGCTTTGGAACCAAGACAAAATGATTTAAAGAAACTCAGATTTCAGAGAGAGAGACCCATAAGGGCAGGAACTCCAGACCTCAGCTCTGGTAAAAGTCTTACCGATATCGAGCACTAGATGACCAATAGCATGAGTAGATCCTATAGCTTGGGTGACCTCACTTGAGGTTGCATGGAGCAAAAGCAAGTCAGACTTGCTGAGCCAAGCTCATACTGTAAAAAGACTTACCACTCTCCTCCAAAAAAAAACCCAAAGATTGAAAGATTGCTCTTCTCTTCAATTGCAGCGTTGATTGGAACAAGACAGCAGACAGTGGATCTGTTTATCTTCCGACATGTGGTAGATTTTGTTGAAGTTTTGTTCATGTTACCTTACCAAATGGATGTACCTAGATCCCAGATCCTCTGACTGCTGGGTATTCACAATGCCCTTCGCACCTATTTAAAACTTCCATGTATCTAGTGGAAATCTTCAGCTGGAACTCACCCCCTTTCTTTCTATGAAACATTGACAATCAAAGAGAAACTTACACAGGGATACCAAAAGGTTCACCTTGGGTCTCATGGTGTAAGCACTGTGTTATATAATTTGTGATTTAAATTTCTTCCATGGTTTCTGTTTTTCAAAACTTTTAAATTGATTCTTTGTGAATTTCACATCATGCAACCCAATTCTATTTATTTCCCAGGTTTTCCACATCTGCCCCAACCCTTGTAACCTCCCCTGCAAAAGGAAAAAGAATCTCACTGTAGAAGCTGCCATGTGTCATGGTATATTACACAGTATAGTCTTTTGCCCCAAACAGCTTTACTTGTAAATGTTTATTGCAATGAATCATTTGTCTGGCTTGAAGTCTGGCTTCTGCTACAACAGTGGACCCTTACCAAGGCTCCTCTAGGACATCCTATTGTTGCCCCGTGTCATGGAGATCATGTAGCTTTACATCTGCAGGACTAGCCCCGTCCTGTGCTCCAGGAGCTCCTAGATGGGGTAGATGTTAGGGATCCAAAGTCCTGTATCCTGGCCTAGGTGGTAGCTGAGTTGGTCAGCCCACCAGCTCTCTCACAAACAGCAGCTGGGAAGGGGGGTGGAAAGCTCAGCTACACCCTCGGACATCAACATGCCACCTCAGGTAGCAGCCCAGACCTCATACACCACATCCATATGGTTTTTGAGGTAACTTAGCCCTTAGACACTGACACAGACCCCTGCTGCTGCAGAGCCATGGACCCAGACATAGCCCATGACAGCAGCCAAGCCAAGTTGTCACCACGGCCTCAGGCAAGCACATCAGGCTGATTCTCACTGATCTCATGTCTTTAGTTCCGCCTCCCTTCCTAGTCCACACACTGCTCTGCTTCTCCTTCTCTCCCATCTCTCAGTCACACACCTGCTCATTGTAGTAGTGGCTCTCCCCCGCATGCGGGCCTCTCATTCTTGTTTGTTTGCTTGTTTATTTATTTTTGTTCTGACACTAGGTGTGGTACTCAAGGCTTTAGGCATGATGGACATGTGCTCCTGTCTAGGTTTTTGTCACTAATCACACATGTTTTCTCACTCTCCTTTCCTTTTGTTTTAGAAGATGAGGCCTCATGGAGCCCAAGCTGGAATTGAGTTTTTTATGTAAACAAATATAACATTGAACTTCTGATCCTCTTGATTCTTCTTCCTGAGTTCTGGAATTGCAGGCATGTGTCACCATGCAGAGTTTAGGTGGTGCTGGGATCAAACTAAGGGCTTTGTATATGCTTGGCAAGTGCTCTATTAACTGAGCTATTCCTTCATCCCTCGTACGCTTGTCTTGAAGGTACTCTTACTAAATCACTCTTAAAAAAATCTTCCCATCCAGGTTCTGTTTCTAGAAATATTTACCTAGCACATGCAATGTTTTTTATAGAGGTGTCACTGTAGAAATACCATATACAAATACAATATATCTTTCAAAACACCTGTTAGTATTGATGATTTGAAGTAATAGAAATAATGGTGATATGACTGTGCAGCTCTGGTGTAAGATATTATAGCATTAATACTAACATTGTGTATTCTAAATTCCCTGTAGGATAGAAAAATCAACATGGCTTTATGTGTGCAAATAGACAATGGTCCTTGTTTGCTAAGACTGTACTAGACAGCCCTGCGTTAAAAGATATCTGGTTCAGCACCAAACTGTGGACAGCACCCAATAGTTGACAGGACACACACATAAAGTTATGTCCAGTTCTGCCCCACAACAGGTGAGACCCAGATACCTCAATTAAAGGGCAATTGTTGCCAGTAAGTCCCACTTGTAAGGTCTTATGCCATTTCTCACACATCAAGGCTCTCTCCCTTGATACCATCAGGATATTAGAAAAATCCCAGGTCCTGCCAAGGGATTACTCAGTTTATTAAATTTAGCTTCACAAACAGAGACACTCTGCACTCTGTATCACCCTCGAGAACGTGAGCATTAAGGCATTCTATTGGCTTGAAACCCAGCAATTTCACAAGACAATAAAACAATGTATGTTCTTTTCAATCTTTTCCTGTGTACTTTATTTGCTAGGGGAAGTAAAATGCAGTTCAATGATCTACCATTATGTGATGTGCATGCTCTCTGCTGAAATTAAATCTTGCCATTACCAGGGTGAGTATACAAATCTGTTGTGTTAGCACTTTCACTTTGTGTGTGCCTGTGGCTGTGGAAGGGTAGGCCACTTCAGGGATGTTTCCATATTCTTTGTTTCAGTCTGGAGCTTTGCAAGTGTGGTGATTTCAAAACGGGATGTTCTGTAAGTCACAGAGAGCAGAAGAGGAGGAGTCACAGTGTTATCCACCTTAGAAATTTGATCTTTAGATTTCTGGAAGTAGAAAGGACCTTGAGACTCTAAGAAATACAACATGTTTTCCCCTCAACTACAGAGTAGGTTAATGAGAGTCAATTAGCTAGGTATTACAACTCCAGGTTCTTTGATATTTCTACAGGTCACAGTATTCTGCCTCTCCTATTCATTATGGACATGTAACCACAACCTGGAGGGCATGTTTTTCTGGTTAACATTAAAGGTTGGGAAGCAATATCTTGTTCCATGTAAGAGCAAATGGGTTGGATGCAGAAAGTCTGAAAGGATATGAGAGGCTTGGAAACTGAAATAGGATTTTGTCAACTACTGTAGTATACATTGTCTTCAAAGTCATTAGCATTTAATGCTAGATATGAAAACTATGGAGAATTTGCTGAAGCTGATATTTGAAGACATTGTAATAATGTCACTGGACCATGGTTACAGACAGATATCTGCATTTCCTCATATTTTCAGAGCAAAACTTTCAAGAAAGTCAATTTTCAAGAATTTCTCCACCTTAAAAAGAGAGCATTGAATAATAGTCTTAGTAGCTAAGAAGTATGAGGTGTGTCATGCACCTATGTATAAGACATTTGTTTTTTTTTTTAAACAAATATCCCAGTTGTTTGATTTTACTAATGACTTGGGAGCCAGATGCTGGGGTGCGATCTTGCTAACTCAGAGAGGCAGAGAAAGCACCTGTATGACCTTCTTCCTCATTTAACAAAGTCCTGAGAGGCAAATGAAGCACTTGCTTTTCATGTCTCAAAAACCCTTCAAACTGAATCTCCCTGTGCATCTATCTCTCTATCCGTCTTCAGGACTCTTCCTTTCTAGTTTCTCCTCTGTTCACTGGCTGGCAACTGCTTGCTTGCTTCACCTCTTAACCTATGGTTGACTTTATTCGATCCTGTTTAAAATAAACAGACAGCACTTCTGTCAAGGGTTAGTTCTAGAACTGACCCATACCAGAACCAGAAACAAGTTTTTTTTTTTTTCAGTAAACAATAGTCTCAGGGTTAAGTGTAAATTTCTGTTGTGTTATGTGATGTTTTTCTGGAAACTGTCTTATAAGAGGATATTTTCCTGAGGCAGACACATGGAAAGGTGTTTTTCTGAGAACAGACACGTAGTGTTTTTCTGGAAGCTGCCTGGAAAAGGGGCATGTGATATTTTGCTGGAGCAGATGCTTGAGAGGACATGTGGTGTTTGGAAAGGGTATGAGTATAACCCAACAAACAACAGACAGCACTGTAGCATTGGTTCCTCTTGCTTTCTTTGCTGATCATCATTTATCATGACGTCATAGAGAGAAACACAGCAAAGAACTTTTCATGATATTCCAACAGTTTATTGTTGTTTCCGTGGATTCAGGCTGGCAGAGCCTCTCAGTGTCTTCTGGATAGAACTACCACTGCTGATTCATTAATGGTGTTTGCCAGTGGATCAAGCTACTGATGCTGATTCATGTGAACTCTACTGATATACTGACAACAAAGAGTAGAATTGCCCCAAAGAACTATTTCCAAACAGATCCACATCCTCCTTTGCCCTAATTAACGTTTCTTTTCCACTACCTCTGGTGGGTGGTGGGCTAGAAAAGAGGTTAAAGCATGTAAAAACCCTTATTAAAGTAGATTTTGAAAAAAATCTAAGCCTATATTAGGGTTCACAGTGTGATCAAATATCCTGCAGCATTTGTCTCTCTGAGCCCAGCTCATTCTACATGTTGGGAATAGGTTTACCTTGCAATGCTTACCTTGCAGGAATGATTTTGAGGATCTAATAAGATCATTGGTGCAAAAAGCATAGCAGCTCAGCAAGCGTTGGCTCTTGATATCAATAAGAACAGCTATCAATCAATTCAGAAAATAAAAGTTGCACTAAGACAAGGCAGTCCCAACTCAGCTGGGTTGGAGATTGCCCCCTTGCATTATATACAGATATGTGGTTTTATAGAAAGACATAACTTCCTGCTTAAATTT
The DNA here is from genome assembly GCF_947179515.1 of Apodemus sylvaticus. Lineage (NCBI taxonomy): Eukaryota > Metazoa > Chordata > Mammalia > Rodentia > Muridae > Apodemus > Apodemus sylvaticus. The sequence continues at coordinate 102,892,786 of NC_067481.1, read as the reverse complement.
ACCAAGCCCACCCAAGCATGCTGGTCTGAAAGCTCATGCTCTTATTTACATGTTTATGGAAATGTAAAAAAAAAAAAAAAACCTTGGAGATCATCAAATCCAGTAACAATATCCACAACTGGGTTAAGTATGTATTGTATAAAAATAAGCAAGTTTGTGGAAAGGCCACTCTCTATCTGTTGAGGAAATCACATTAATATTAGCGTGTTTCCATCTATACAAGGTTCCAGAGTGAATAGGTTGGTATAAAGATGCCACACTCAGTATTCCCATAGTGTCTCTCAGGAAGGTGCTCTGTAGAACACTTTATGATATACTGATCTAGGGCTTGTATCCAGCTTGTATGTCAAGAAAATGCATCAGGAGGGTCCAATGCGTCTCATGATATGAGTTGTGACTAAACCCCAGGCTCTAGAGCTCCATTCACTGTAGCTCCATTCACTTCCTTGCCACCAAGTGTAGCTTCTTGTATTATGAATGCTAATTACGTTCCCTGAAAAACCATTTGCATGAGAATGTGTGCATGCATATAGCTTCAGGGAACTTTCCCCCCAGTTGGTTCTGGTTGGTAAATAAAAGATGCCAACAGCCAATAGCTGGGGAGGACAGACAGAGTCTGGTTGAGAGAATTTCAGGTGCTTGAGGCTGAGAGAGGAGGGAAGGAGAAGGAGATCTGAATGGCATTCAGAGAGAGTGTAGGGAGAGGAGACACCTTGCCTGAGAGGAGTGCAGGACAGAGAGGATAGCTACCATGTGAAGGAGCCAGGAGAGTGCGGCTCAAGAGGGCTGTGTCCAGGGCAGTCATGTAGAATATAGAACTCAGTAAGTGGTAATTTGGCCTTAGGTAGGAGGTGGATTAGCCACATGGAGGGTAGGAAGTGGCTCAACTATTGCGCTGTTTAAGGCATATCAAAATGCACAGACTGTGTGTGTGTGTGTGTGTGTGTGTGTTTCATTCAGAAATGTAAACCATTGGGGCAGGTAGCAGGAATGGAGATTTATTTATTAAATATTATTGCTGCAACCAAGTCCCTCTTAGTATCTATCATCTAGGGGACTTTTGAACACCTTGGATCTCACCATTAGGACCTTTTCTGGTCATCAAGAAAATTATTTTCCTCTTATGCCCTCTGCTCTTTCCCTTTTCTGACAGCCCTGTCTGTTGATGAATCTATCACAGGATGACAGTGTCCTGATGATGTACTCATATAATACATCAGTCCTGATGGCCCTGTGATGTATGAAGCTAGAGTTTGTCAATGCCCTGTGGCTCAACAGATTGATTCATTACAATAGCATCTTCTCCATGGGGTGTATCATGGAGATGGTGTCCAGAGAAAATGAGGTACTGTGGGGAACAGTACATAGAGGTGAGGGTAATATGGAGAGATATTCTCAGAGAATACATTAATCTTTAAGATAAGATGTTCAATGGGGCATCTTCATGGAAATTAGCATTCATTGAAGTATAACAAACCAGACACTCTTCCAGGCATTGAAGATTGGTCAAATGACACAAACAGTGATCAATATTATGCCAGCTCTTCCTACATAGTAGGCATTTTGACTAATACTGAGATTGCCCCACTGGGTAGTTCCCATTCTACAATTCTAGGATGGTTCCATCTGTGGAAGAAGAAACTGAATCTCAGAGATATAAGATAAGTAGGACATAGCTAGCCATCATGCCAACTGTAAATATTGAAGTCAGAATCTAAAACTTAACTACTAAATTCATAGTATCTAACAGTAGATATAGGCTCTCATAAGGACTCAGTATGGTTTTAATGCTAACAGCATTCTGTAAAAATAGTTTCACTAATAACATTTTATAAATGAGAAAATTCAGAGAGTTTACACATGCAGGAAATGTCAGAACTGTGGTTTATTGGATGTCAAATCTACTTGGCTTACATTACAACACATAGATATGCATAGGTCAGAGTGAGCTATAGAAATCTGGATTTTTTACATGAGTTGAAGTACTACCAGCCATTTGGTATAAAGTACCAGCACCAAGATCTACTTTTTAGGATTAACTGAGACAAATGTGCATAACTACATAAAAATACCAGACCTGATCAAGATCAGTGTGTTAAGTAACAGCAAAGAGTCGGATTTATTGGAAGAGAGAAATCTATCACGGCTGCTTTTAGACATGGATATTACAGTATCATTAACACCCAGACCTTGGGTTGTGTGATGGTTCATCTTCATCATCAACTTGACTGGATTTGGAATCACCTAGGAGACACACCTTAGTGTGTGTGTGTGTGTGTGTGTGTGTGAGAGAGAGAGAGAGAGAGAGAGAGAGAGAGAGAGAGAGAGAGAAGAGAGAGAGAGACACACACACCTGTTGAACACAACAAGAAATATTTACCTCTCCGTGCTTCCTAATCTTGAGTGTGGCAATGTGACCAGCTGCCTCATGGTTCTGCCACCATGATTTTTTTTCTGTAGATTGTGCTTTCAAACTGTGAGAAAAAAAACCCACTTACCTTCCTTAAGCTGCCTTTGCCAGACATTTTTGACAGTAACAAGAAAAGTAACTTCTACAGATTCTAAATGACATTCTCCAGCTAAAGGTATCATTCCTATAAAGCTAACATTATCTCAAAGCAAATGGTTTAAAACATGATTAAGATTCATAAAGATTATAGCCGATTTGTGTAGGCAGCCTAGCCAAAAAAGATTATCATATTGTTTATAACAATGATGAATTAAGAAATGTGAAATGAGCTGTTTGAAAAATTTTCTCTCAACCTAAATACAGAGACCAGAAATTTCATTGTTTTCCCTCACTTGGAGTCATAAGGACACAGCGGGACCATCACAGCAAATATTACTTCCTTTTTATTCCAGCCTATAGACATATGAATGGAAAATGAACAGAGAATGTAGAAGATATAGTGAGTAGACTCATGAAGGGGAAACCCAGTCTATGCTATGGCAACCTGTGAAAATGTAGTGGGTGTGTTTGGACCAGGAACACAGAATCAGTGCTCAGGGTTGGTGGTTACTTGAGCTTTGCTGAAGGTTTGTTACTAATTAGTCACCAGTGAAGCTGGTATTCATGGACCTGTGTGCCTCCTTACTAGTTCTGAGTGTAAATGATAAGATTGGGACTTTGGGCCAAAAAAATGGTAGTGTCCATTGCCCCAGCAAATGAGTGTGGGGCAGGAAAGGAGTGAGTGAGAAGCAATATATCAAATAAAATAGGGTCTCTCTTCTTTCTCCTCTTCCTCTTCTTCTTTCTCCTCATCTTCCACCTCCTTCTTTATCATCATCTTATTCATCTTTTTTCTCCTCGTCTTTCCATTCTTCCTCTTCTTCCTCTTCTTCCTCCCCCTTCTCCTCCTCCTCCTCCCCCCAACTCTCTCTCCTCCTCATCTTCCTTCTCCTCCCCCGTTCTCTTCCCTTTGAAATAGGATCTTGCTAGGGAGCCTCGATATTGAACATATGATCTTCTTGCCTTAGCTACCCAAGTGTAGTGATGACACACACTGCTGCCTCACAATAAAATTTCTTTAAAGAACTTTCCGTCAGTCACTTTCTTACCTGAGATGGAAGGTTACCCACGAGCCAACAGCCTTACCATGTATTATTGGCTCTTGCTCTTGAGATGTGATTATTAGACACTATCTCATTGTATACTTAAAGATTTGTATAGATATGTAAAATCCCACTACTGGATATGTGTGCCTTTGAGAATTAAAGTTATACATTCTCTTAAAAAATTTATTTCATTTATTTTTTGAGTTTATAATGTAATTACATCATTTCCTGTTCTTCCCTCCAAACCCTCTCATAAGCCCCTCCCTCTCTTTTCAAATCTTTGGCTTATTTTTCATTAGTTATTGTTATGGACATATACATACGTGTGTGTGTGTGTGTGTGTGTGTGTGTGTGTGTGTCTGTATATAGATATACTCCTAAATAATAAATGCAACCTGCTTAGCCTGTTACTTGTATATATGTTTTCAGAGTTGACCATTTGAAATTGGATAACCGATTGGTGTGTTTTTTTCCTGAAAGACTATTTCCTCTTATCTCAGAAGTTTAGTGCTCATCCCTTATCAAGGAAACTTACCTCTGCAACAGACTGAGACCATTACAGAAAATTACAACTAATCAAAATGTGATTTCTGGAACCTGGTCCCAATGGCTGTATCTACAATACAACTCCCATACTTAAGGCTCAGAGATCATTGTGGAAAAGGGGCAGAAAGTTTGTAAGAGCCAAGGCAACAGGGAGTTTTCAGTGAGACTGGACCTTCTTTCAGCTGCCTTATTAAAGGGAGGTCTTCATAATAAGATGCTTAAATTTCAACTCACACCCTCTTCCATTACCTTGGACATCTTTGTAACTATCCCATTTTACAGATGTGGAAATACATACAGAAGAGTTAAATGGACAGAGAGAAAATGAACTTGTGTTTCTTCAATTACACAGTTTTTTAGTTTTATTTTTTATTTTATTTTATTTTATTTGAAATTTGAAATGTCAATTTATTCACTTAACAATGAAAAGGAATGGCGCTGAGCACATTTCCCCAAAACAAACCTACAGGAAAGTCCATGACTATAATAGCTGTGTTGTAAAGTTGAATTAGAACAAATGAGGGGAAGCTTCCCGCTTGACAGGTGGCACAGCCATGAGATCTCGTGTCTCCATAGTGTGGGGAGATCTGTGTTAGAGAACAGAGCATTTGTGCACAGGAGGCAGAGTGCCTTCTTCCCTATACAGTGCAAGGGACATACGGATGGATGGCTTTTGTTTTCTGCCCCTCCCCCATCCCTTTGATCTATCTCTTCCTGTGAGCACATCAATCATCAGGCATCATGATATAAACATGAAAAAAGCGCCTAACAGAAACATACAAAAGTTTAATACCATCACCTCCAGAGCCTCACGTCCTGTCACGTGCAGTGCCATGGAAGGGGTTACTTTCCTAGAGCAGCAGTTCTCAATATGTGGTTCATGACCCCTTTGGGGGTTGAATAACCCTGTCATAGGATTCACATTCGATACCCTGCATATAAGATATTCACATTATCATTAAAAATCAGTAGCAAAATTACAGTTATGAAGTAGCAACAGAAATAATTTTATGGTTTTGGAGGTCACCATAATTGAATTAAAGGATCGTAGGATTAGGGAGGTTGAGAACCACTGGTTTTAGAGGGAGAGCCTTCTGGAATGGGCTGGGAAGAGAGAATTCAACTGACAAAGGACATAGGAATTCCTTTAGATAGGCTTTGAACTTAGACCTTTGACTTGACCTGCTTGGATATATGACCTCAGAAAGGGTTCTAGTCCTTGTAACTGCAACTCTCCCTTCATAAAATGGAGACAACTGTGCAGGGGATTACTGTATAGATAAATGGTTTATTGTATTGCTTTTAATGTAAGCAATATAATGCAGTGAGTATAATCCTTTAATCATTATGATGCTTGATGATTGATGTTAAGCATTATATTGCTTTTAACGTAAAAGACCACTAGTAATCTCTTCCCCTTTCCCTTTCATCGACAGTTTCTCTTGGAATAGCCCCTCTCTTGGTGACCATCTCCCCAGCCATCTTTTTACTTTTATTTCAATACAGGGTCTCACCAAGTTGCCCGGGATATCCCTCTCTTGGTGACCATCTCTTCAGTTATTTTCACTTTTGTTTTGATATAGGTTCTCACTAAGTTGCCTAGGATGTTCTATTTTTGTAGCCCAGGTAGGCTTTGAACTTGCTACCTAACCACATGATTAGCTGGGATCATAGTACTACCATGTCTGATTTTCCATAAATTCTAAAGAAACAAATTCCAGTCATTTAGTAAGGAGGATAAGGGTCACAGAATCTCAGAAAACTATTTGAAGCACCCAGGCTGATGGTACGCATGGCCTACACCTGCAGCAAAGACAGAGCTGATCTGCTATTGTTAGTTTCACCTTTGATTAAGCCTCAGTCTGTCTTTGAAGTGGTTACAGCTGAGAACTACCTGTTACACACACATAGACACACACACACAAACACACAGGTTCAGCTAGGCAGACTTACACACACTCACACACATATACACACATGCACACACTGAGAAACAGTGAGAGAGAGAGAGAGAGAGACAGACAGACAGACAGACACATGGAGACAAACACACACACACACACACACACACACACACACACACACACACACAGAAAGACAGAAAGAGGGACAGGGAAAAATTGGCTTTCAGGAAAGCCCTAGAAGTCGCTAAGTCACAGCTGATGAGATACTACTTACCTAGTTGGAAGGACTGATTTACCTGTGGTTTTCTGTAAGTCACCAGCAGCTCCATGTTGAAGCTGAGGATTCAGATTTGGTCTAAGTGAAAATAATACTCTAGAGAAGGCATCTGGCCTTCCCATTCACATGGCCCATGAAGCTCTGGGCAGACAGTATGTGTGCTGCTTTGAGGGTGAGAGGAATGATCTGGGGTGCACATCAGCAACCAATGAGTAGTCTTGCATTACTCATTGCATGTGTTTTGAGGGGCTGGGAGTTTGAAGGATTATACTCACTGCATTTGTTTCTGCTGATACCAAGAACCACATATCTGATTTCTTGGTTCAATGTAGTATTCTGCACTATAGTCTTTGGTATCCATGGTCTTCTGGAAGAGAAGTGGGAATTATCTGTTAACCATCCTCTTTCTTATTCCCTGTTCTCTCCTGCCCTGCCCCCCACCTGATCACCCCATTCCCCTCCCCATCCCCCATACCACCCAGTTCCCTTCCTCCATCCACCTCCAATGACTATGTTATTTCCCCTTCTATGTGAGATTCAACTATCCTCCCTTGGGCCCTCCTTATTACGTAGTTTCTTTGGTTCTGTGTATTGCAGCATAGTTAGCCTGTACTTTATGGCTAATGTCCACTTAGATGTGAGTATATACCATTTATGTACCACATTTTCTTTATTCATTTTTCAGTTGAGGGACATTTAACTTGTTTCAGTTAAGTTGCTTTCAGTTGTTAAGTTGTTTCTGGCTATTGTGAATAAGGCTGCTATAAACATAGTTGAGCAAGTGTCCTTGTGGTATAGTGGGATATCATTTAGGTATATGCCCACGAGTAGAATAGCTGGGTCTTGGGGTAGAATTAGTCCCAGTTTTCTGAGAATGCTCCAAATTGACTTCCAAAGTGGTTGTACAAGTTTTCACTCCCTCCTGCATCCTTGCCAGCATCTGCTGTCCTTTTGAGTTTTTGATCTTTGCCAGCCTGACAGATGTAAAATGGAATTTTAGGGTCACTTTGATTTGCATTTCCCTGACGACTAAGAATGTTGAACATTTCTTTAAATGCTTCTCACCCATTTGAGACTCCTCTGTTGAGAATTCTCTGTTTAGCTTTGTACCCCATTTTTAAAATTGGATTATTTGGTTATTTGGTTTTTAAAATTTTTTTGCATTCTTTATATATTTTAGATATTAGCCCTCTGTTGGATGTAGGGTTGGTGAAGATCTTTCCAATTTTGTAGGCTGCTGTTTTATTCTATTGATGACTCCCCTAGCCTTGCAAAGGCTTTTCAGTTTCATGAGATTCCTGTTTACTAATTGTTGATCTTAGTGCCTGAGCTATTGGTGTTCTGTTCAGAAATTTGTCTCCTGTGACAAAAGGTTCAAAGTAAATTAATTCCTCAATTTCTCTTCTATTAGATTTAGTGTCTGGTTTTATTTTGAGATCTTAGATCTGCTCAGAAGCCAGTTTTGTGCAGGGTGATAATATGGATCAATTTGCATTCTACATGCAGACATCCCATTAGTCCACCACCATTTGTTGATGATGCTTTCATTTTCCCATTGTATGGGTTTGGCTTCTTTGTCAAATATCAAGTGTCCATAGGTTTGTGGGTTTATTTCTGGGTCTTTGATTATATTTGATTGAGCAACCTGTCCTTTTTTATGTCAATACCATGTGGTTTTATTACTATTGTTGTGTAGTATGGCTTGAAATCAGTAAAGGTAACAGCTCCAGAAGATCTATTATTGTACAGGATTGTTTTTGCTATCCTGGGTTTTTGTTTTTCCATATGAAGTGGAGAATTGCTCTTTCAAGGTCTGTGAAGAATTGTTGGAATTTTGATGGGAATTGTATTAAATCTGTAGATTGCTATTGGTAAGACAGCCATTGCCATTATGTTAATCCCATTTATCCATGATCATGGGAGATCCTCCTATTTTCTGATATCTTACTCAGTTTCTTTCTTCAGAGACTTGAAATTCATACAGTTTTTTCACTTGTTTTGTTATACTTATATTATTTGTGGCTAATGTAAAGGGTGCTATTTCCCTTTCTCCCTCAGCCAGATTATCATGTTTTATAAAGGAGTACTACTGATATTTTGAGTTAATTTTGTATCTAGCAACTTTGTTGAAGATGTTTAACACAAAAGTTCTCTGCTAGAATTTTTGGGATCACTTACATATACTATTGTATCATCTGCAAAAAGCAATACTTTTTGACTTCTTCCTTTCCAATTTGTATTTCCTTGATCTTTTTTAGTTATCTTGCTGCTCTAGCTAGAAGTTAAAGTACTATGTTGGATAGATATGGAAAGAGTGTGCAGCCTTTTCTTGTCCCTGATTTTAGTAGAATTGCTCTAAGTTTCTCCCCATTTAATTTGATGTTGTCTATTAGCTTGATGTATGTTGCTTTTATTATATTTAGGCATGTACCTTGTATCTCTGATGTCTCCAATGCTTTAACATGAAGGGGTGTTAGATTTTAGTCAAAAGTTTTTCAGCATCTAATAAAATGATCATGTGGGTTTTTTCCAGTTTGTTTATATGGTGGATTATGTTGATGAATTTTTGTATATTGAACCATCCCTGAATCCCTGTGATCAAGCATTTTATTGAGTATTTTTCATCAATGTTCATAAGGGAAATTCGTCCGAAAGTTCCTTTCTTTCTTGAAAATTTGTGTGGTATCAGGGTGACTGTGACCTGATAGAATGAATTTGGTAATGTTCCTTCTGTTTCTATTTTATGGAATAGTTTGAGGAGTATTGGTATTAGCTCTTTGAAAGTCTGGCTAAACCATCTGGCCCTGGGCTGCTTTTGGTTGGGAGACTTTTAATGACTGCTTCCATTTCCTTATGGGTTATAGGACAATTTAAATTGCTTACGTGATCTTGATTTACCTTTGGTAAGTGGAATATAATTAGAAAAATTATCAATTTCATTTAGATTTTTCAATTTTGTAGCATATAGATTTTTGAAGTAAGACCTAGTGATTCTTTGAATTTCTTCAGTGTATGTTGTTTTGTTTCCCTTTTTGTTTATGATTTTGTTAATTTGGATAATGTCTCTCTATCTTTTAGTTAGCTTTGCTAAAGTTTTGTCTATCTTAGTCTTGTTAATTCTTTGTATTCTTCTCGTTGTTTTCATCTGATTGATTTCAGCTCTGAGTTTGATAATTTCTTGCCATCTACTCCTCTTGGATGTGTTTGCTTCTTTTTATTCTATAGCTTCAGGTATGCTTTTAGATTGCTACTCTGAGAACTATCTAAGTTCCTTTTGAAGGCAGTTAGTGCTACGAACTTTCCTCTTAGTACTGCTTTCATTGTGTCCCATAAGTATGGGTATGCTGTATCTTCATTTTCATTGAATTCTAGGAAGTCTTTAATTTCTTTCTTTCTTCCTTCCCTGACCCTACGATCATTGAGTAGAGAGTTGTTTAGTTAAGTTCATAGGCTTTCTCTGGCTTCTGTTGTTCCTGAACTCCAGCTTTAATCTATGTGGTCTGATAAGATACAACAAGTTATTTCAATTTTCTTGTATCTGTTGAGGCTTACTTTGTGACTGACTATACGGTCAATTAAGGATAAAGTTCCATGAGGTGCTGAGAAGAAGTTATATTCTTTTCTGTTTGGGTGAAATGTTCTGTAGATATGTTAGGTCCACTTGATTCACAACATTGGTTAGTTTCATTATTTCTCTGTTAAATTTCTGTCTGGATTATCTGTTCTTTGGTCAGAATGAGGTGTTGAAGTTTCTACTAATGTGTGAGTTTTAATTTAATTTAACCTTTAGTAATGTTTCTTTTATGAATGTTGTTGCATTTTCATCTGGGGCATAGATGTTTAGAATTGAGATGTCATCTTGGTGGATTTTCCCTTTTATGTGTATGGAGTGTCCTTCCCCATCCCTTTTGATTAATTTTCTGTGAAAGACTATTTTATTAGATATTAGAATAGTTATTCTAGAAGGCTTCTTAGGTCCATTTCTTGCTTGAAAACCTCTTTTCCAGACCTTTATGCTGAGATAATGTCTATCTTTGTTGCTGAAGTGTGTTTCATGCATGAAGCAGAATGGTGGTTCCTGTTTTGAATCCATTCTCTTAGCCTGTGTGCTTTATTGGGGAATTAAGTCCATTGCTGTTGAGAGATGGTTTAAAATTCCTGTTATTTTGATGTTGGCTGTATTAGTGTGTGTGTGTGTGTGTGCGCGTGCGCTTCCTGTTTTTGTTTTTAGTGGTGTGGAATTATTTTTATTTCCTCTGTTTTCTTGGGTGATGTTATCCTTTTTGAGTTGGAGTTTTCTTTTTAGAATTGTTTTGTAGGTGTGGTTTTGTGGATAGATATTGTTTAAATTTGTATTTTCTTGGACTATCTTGTTTTCTCCATCTACAGTGATTGAGAATTTTGCTGGGTATAGTAATCTGGATTGGTATCTATGGTTTCTTAGAGGCCATAAGACATTTATCTAGGCCCTTCTAGCTTTAAGAGTCTCTGTTGATAATTCATGTTTAATTCTGATATGTCTGCCTATGTATGTTACTTAGCATTTTCCCTTGCAGTTTTTAATATTCTTTCTTTGTTCCATAGATTTAATATCTTTTTTTAAAGTGATGGGAGGATTTTCTTCTTTAGTCTAGTCTAATTGGTGTTTTGTAAGCTTCTTGTATGTTTTTAGGCATCTTTTATTTTAGTTGGGGAAATTTTCCTCTATGATTTTGTTAAAAATATTTTCTGGTTCTTGGATCTGGGACTCTTTACTTTCTTTTATTTCTTTTTCAAGGTATCTCAGATTTCCTGGATGTTTTGTGTCAGGATTTTTATAGATTTAACACTTTCTTTGACTGATATATCAATTTCTTCTATTGTATTATCTAGGCCTCTTCCATTTCTTATAATATGTTGGTGATACTTTTGTCTGTTGTTTGTATTCTCTTCCCTAGGTTTTCCATCTTCAGGATTGCCTCAGTTTGTACTTACTTTATTGCTTCCATTTCCATTTTCAGGTCTTGAACATTTTTAGTCATTTTTTTTGGATTTTATTTTATTTTTTTTATTTACATTGCAAATGATTTCCCCTTTTCTGGGTCCCCACTCCCCGCAAGTCCCATAAGCCCTCTTCCGTCCCCCTATTCTTCCATCCACCCCTTCTCACTTCCCTGTTCTGGAATTCCCCTATATTCTTGCACTGAGTCTTTCCAGAACCAGGGGCCACTCCTCCATTCTTTTTGGACATCATTTAATTTGTGGATTATGTCCTGGGTATTCAAAGTTTCTAGGCTAATATCTACTTATCAGTGAGTGCATACCATGATTGATCTTTTGAGACTGGGTTACCTCACTTAGTATGATGTTCTCCAGCTCCATCCATTTGTCTAACAATTTCATGAATTCATTGTTTCTAATGGCTGACTAGTACTCCATTGTGTAGATATACCACATTTTTTGTATCCATTCCTCCACTGAAGGACACCTAGGTTCTTTCCAGCTTCTGGCTACTACAAATAGGGCTGCTATGAACATAGTTGAGCATGTGTCCTTACTGCATGCTGAAGAATCCTCTGGATATATGCCCAGTAGTGGTATAACAGGGTCCTCAGGAAGTGACATGCCCAGTTTTCTGAGGAACCGCCAGACTGATTTCCAAAGTGGTTGCACCATCTTGCAATCCCACCAGCAGTGGAGGAGTGTTTCTCTTTCTCCACATCCTCGCCAACACCTGCTGTCTCCTGAGTTTTTGACCTTAGCCATTCTGACTGGTGTGAGGTGAAATCTCAGGGTTGTTTTGATTTGCATTTCCCTAATGATTAATGATGTTGAACATTTCTTAAGGTGTTTCTTAGCTCTCCGAAGTTCTTCATGTGAAAATTCTTTGTTTAGCTCCGTACCCCATTTTTTAATGGGGTTATTTGGTTCTCTGGGTTCTACCTTCTTGAGTTCTTTGTATATATTAGATATTAGCCCTCTGTCGGATTTAGGGTTGGTGAAGATCCTTTCCCAATCTGTTGGTTGACGTTTTGTCCTTTTGACAGCGTCCTTTGCCTTACAGAAACTTTGTAGTTTTATGAGGTCCCATTTGTCAATTCTTGATCTTAGAGCATAAGCTATTGGTGTTCTATTCAGGAACTTTTCCCCTGTGCCCATGTCCTCCAGGGTCTTCCCCAGTTTCTTTTCGATTAGTTTCAGTGTGTCAGGTTTTATGTGGAGGTCCTTGATCCATTTGGAGTTGAGTTTAGTACAAGGAGATAAGAATGGATCAATTCGCATTCTTCTGCTTGCTGACCTCCAATTGAACCAGCACCATTTGTTGAAAAGACTATCTTTTTTCCACTGGATGCTTTCAGCTCCTTTGTTGAAGATCAAGTGACCATAGGTGTGTGGGTTCGTTTCTGGGTCTTCAATCCTATTCCATTGATCTGCTTGCCTGACATTGTACCAATACCATGCAGTTTTTTTTTTTTTATCACTGTTGCTCTGTAGTAAAGTTTAAAGTCTGGGATACTGAATCCCCCTGAAGTTCTTTTACTGTTGAGAATACTTTTAGCTATCCTGGGTTTTTTGTTATTCCAGATGAATTTGAGAATTGCTCTTTCTAGCTCTATGAAGAACTGGGTTGGTATTTTTATGGGGATAGCATTGAATCTGTAGATTGCCTTTGGCAAGATGACAATTTTAACTATATTAATCCTACCAATCCATGAGCATGGAAGATATTTCCATTTTCTGAGATCTTCGATTTCCTTCTTCAGAGATCTGAAGTTCTTGTCATATAGGTCTTTCACTTGATTGGTTAGAGTCACCCCAAGATACTTTATGCTGCTGTTTGTAGCTATTGTGAAGGGAGTCATTTCCCTAATTTCTTTCTCAGTCTGTTTATCCTTTGAAAATATAAAGGCTACTGATTTGCTTGTGTTGATTTTGTAGCCAGCCACTTTGCTGAAGTTGTTTATCAGCTTTAGGAGTTCTCTAGTAGAGTTTTTAGGGTCACTTAAGTATACCATCATATCACCTGCAAATAGTGATAGTTTGACTTCTTCCTTTCCAATTTGTATCCCTTTTACCTCCTTATGTTGCCTAATTGCTCTAGCTAGGACTTCAAGAACTATATTGAAAAGATATGGAGAGAGGAGGCAGCCTTGTCTAGTCCCTGATTTTAGTGGGATTGCTTCAAGTTTCTCTCCATTTAGTTTGATGTTGGCTACCGGTTTGCTGTATATTGCTTTAACTATGTTTAGGTATGGGCCTTGAATTCCTGTTCTTTCCAAGACGTTTAGCATGAAAGGATGCTGAGCTTTGTCAAATGCTTTTCCAGCATCTAATGCAATGATCATGTGGCTTTTTCTTTGAGTTTGTTTATGTAGTGGATTGCATTGATGGATTTCCTTATAGTGAACCATCCCTGCATCCCTGGGATGAAGCCTACTTGATCATGGTGGATGATCGTTTTGATGTGTTCTTGGATTCGGTGGGCAAGAATTTTATTTAGTATTTTTGCATCGCTATTCATAACGGAAATTGGCCTGAAATTCTCTTTCTTAGTTAGATCTTTGTGTGGTTTTGGTATCAGCGTAATAGTGGCTTTGAAGAAGGAGTTGGGTAGTGTTCCTTCTGTTTCTATTTGATGGAAAAGTTTGAAGAGTATTGGTGTTAAGTATTCTTTGAAGGTCTGATAGAATTCTGTACTAAAACCATCTGGTCCTGTGCTTTTTTTGGTTGGAAGCCTATCTATGACCCCTTCTATTTCTTTAGGGGTTATGTGTCTGTTTAGATGGTCTATTTGATCCTGGTTTAATTTTGGTAATTGGTATCTGTCTAAGAAAATGTCCATTTCCTCCAGATTCTCCAGTTGTGTTGAGTACAGGTTTTTGTATTAGTATCTGATGATTTTTTTAATTTCCTCGGTTTCTGTTGTAATATCTCCATTTTCATTTCTAATTTTGTTAATTTGGATACTTTCTCTGTGCCCTTTGGTTAGTCTGGCTAAGGGTTTATCTATCTTGTTGATTTTTTTCAAAGAACCAGCTTTTGGTCTTGTTGATTCTTTGTATGGTTCTCTTGCTTTCTACTTGATTGATTTCAGCCCTGAGTTTGATGATTTCCTGTCTTCTTCTCCTCCTGGGTGAATTAGCTTCTTCTTGTTCCAGGGTTTTTAGTTGTTCCGTTAATCTTCTAGTGTAAGCTCTCTTAATTTCTTTTTGGAGGCACTCAAAGCTATGAGTTTTCCTCTTAGCCCTGCTTTCATTGTGTCCCATAGATTTGTGTATGTTGTGCCTTCATTTTCATTAAATTCTAAGAAATCTTTGATTTCTTTCTTTATTTCTTCCTTGACCAAGGTATCATTGAGTAGAGTATTGTTCAGTTTCCATGTGTATGTGGGCTTTCTGTTGTTTTTACTGTTACTAAAGACCACTTTTACTCCATAGTGATCTGATAGGAGGCATGGGATTGTTTCAATCTTATTTTTGTTGAGGTCTGTCTTGTGACCAATTATATGATCTATTTTGGAGAAGGTACCATGAGGTGCTGAGAAAAAGGTATATTCTTTTGCTTTGGGATAAAAAGTTCTATATATATCTGTTAACTCCAATTGGTTCAAAGCTTCAATTCGTTTCATTGTCTCCCTGTCTAGTTTCTGTTTTCCTGATCAGTCCATTGGTGACAGTGGAGTGTTGAAGTCACCCACAATTATTGTGTTAGGTGCAATGTGTACTTTGAGCTTTTGTAAAGTTTCTTTTATGAATGAGGGCGCCCTTGTATTTGGGGCATAGATGTTCAGGATTGAGAGTTCTTCTTGTTGGATTTTTCCTTTGACCAGCAAGTAGTGACCTTCCATGTCTCTTTTGATGACATTAGGTTGAAAGTCAATTTTATCTGAAATTAGAATGGCAATGCCGGCTTGTTTCCTGGGACCATTTGCTTGTAGAATTGTCTTCCAGCCTTTTACTCTAAGGTAGTTTTTGTCTTTGACATTTAGGTGTGTTTCCTGTATGCGGCAAAATGTAGGGTCCTGCTTATGTAACCAATCTGTTAGTCTATGTCTTTTTATTGGGGAATTGAGTCCATTGATGTTAAGAGATATCAAGGAGTAGTGGTTATTGCTTCCTAACATTTTTGATTTTAATTTTATACGTGTGTGGTTATCCTCTTTGGGTTTGATGAAAGAAGCTTAGTATCCTGTTCTTTCCAGGGTATAGTTTCCCTCGTTGTAATGGTGCTTTCCCCCTATTATCCTTTGTAGGGCTGGGTTTGTGGAAAGATATTGTGTAAATTTGGTTTTGTCATGGAATATCTTGGTTTCTCCATCTATAGTACTTGAGAATTTCGCTGGGTATAGTAGTCTCGGCTGGCATTTGTGTTCTCTTAGAGTCTGCATGAGCTCCGCCCAGGAACTTCTAGCTTTCATGGTCTCTGGTGAGAAATCTGGTGTAATTCTGATAGGTCTTCCTTTATATGTTACTTGCCCTTTTTCTCTTACTGCCCTTAGTATTCTTTCTTTGTTTAGTACATTTGGGGTTTTGATTATTATGTGATGGGAGGTATTTCTGTTCTGGTCCAGTCTGTTTGGAGTTCTGTAGGCTTCTTGTATATTCATGGGCATCTCTCTCTTTAGGTTAGGGAAGCTTTCTTCCATAATTTTGTTGAAGATATTTGCTGGCCCTTTAAGCTGTAAATCTTCACTCTCATCAACACCTATAATCCTTAGATTTTGCTTTCTCATTGTGTCCTGGATTTCCTGGATATTTTGGGGTACAAGCTTTTTGCATTTTGCATTTTCTTTAACTGTTGAGTCCATGGTTTCTATGGTATCTTCGGCATCTGAGATTCTTTCTTCTATCTCTTGTATTCTGTTGTTGATATTTGCATCTATGGTCCCTGATTTCTTCCCAAGGTTTTCTATCTCCAAAGTTGTCTCCCTTTGTGCTTTCTTAGTTGTTTCTACTTCTGTTTTTAGATCCTGGAAATTTTTGCTCAGTTCTGTCATTTGTTGTTTGTGTTCTCCTCTAATTCTTTAAGCGATTTTTGTGTTTCCTCTTTCATGACTTCTGCCTGTTGATCAAGGTTTCCCTGTACTTCTTTAAGTCATTTTTGCGTTTCCTCCTTATTGGCTTTTGTATTCTCCTGAATTTCTTTCAATGATTTTTGTGTTTCCCTTGTAAGGGCTTCTAATTTTTGATCCATTTTCTCCTGAATTTCTTTAAGTATGTCCTTCATGTGTTCCTGTACTAGCATCATGACCAGTGATTTTAAATCCAAATCTTGTTTTTCTGGTGTGTTGGGGTATCCAGGACTTGCTAATGTTGGAGAATTGGGTTCAGATGCTGCCATAATGCCTTGGTTTCTGTTAGTAAGGTTCCTACATTTGCTTTTAGCCATCTGGTTTTCCCAGGAGTTAGATGGTCTTATTGTCACTGGCTGGTGCTTCAACCTACTATGGATCTTTAAGATTATCTCTGCACCACTGGAAGACTGGGTTTCTTCTGGCACAGGTTACTGATATGCTGACTTCCTCTTTTGTGCCTTTGGAGCCCTTCTCAGTCTTGCCTCAAGCAATGCTATAATTAGGTTGTCAAGGTCAACCAGGTGTTCTCTGTCTGCTCTATTATGGAGGGAAGGAGTTGAGGTGGGGGTCACTCCCTCTGTTGATTCTCACATAGGACACAGGTCCTGTGATGGACTGGCTTGCAGATAAACGGCCTATGTGCTCAGTTCCTGAGTGCAGGCAGTTTCCTGGCAGTTTGCACCACCAGAAATCTAAAGCTCAGGGTGATACAGTACCTAGTGATCCTTTTGTGTCCCTGCAGACAGAGATATGGCCACAGGGCTTCTGTCCTTCCATGGCTCCCTGGGCAGGTTACCATTTTTCGTCATTTTAATTGTACCTGTTTAATTGTACTTTCCTGTATTTCTCCAACTGATTCATTAATTTCCTTTTAAGATTATATTTAAGGTTTTCTGGTGCTATGGTTATATTATAATACCCATGGCTTAGGATAGTTGTGCTTTCAAGATGCCATAATGCCCTAGGTCTTGTTGATTGTGTTCTTATATTGGTCTTTAGCCATACGGTTGTTCTTGGATATTCCTGGTGTAGATTCCTGGTGTAGATCCCATCTGAGAAGGGATGCATAACCTGGATTTTTCTGGTGAAGCAGGCCTCAGGTTGGCGCCCTTGGAATGGATGTTTCTGGTGCAGCAGGCCTGGTAAAGGTAGGCAGAGTGGTGACCAGATAATGGAGCTTAGAGGGACAGCTTGGAGGATTTGGGTGTGCCCCAGGAAACTCAGTGGGCAGGAGATGGGCGTGTATAGGGAGGGATCTAACCTAGATATTCCTGGAGCAGCAGGCCTGGTGAATGTGATGGAGTGATGGTTGAACAATAGGCAGCAGTTTTGAAAAGAGACATTACCTTAAAGAAGACAAACAAGTTGGCAAAAGTCACAGGAGAACATGCTCAATGTTTTTCAGCTGTTAAAAGAATGCAGACAAAATCACAACAAGAAAGGGTTTCATGTTTACTGTGATAGCTGTAATCGGCCCAGAAGATAGTGGTTGTGGAAACAGAAACTTCCATGTGATTGGGATATAAAATAGTGCAGTCACAAAGAGAGACAGTTCAATGTTTGCTCAAAAATTGAGTCATGGAATATCAGCAACTATCCCCTGAAGCATTCACCACAGAGGTTTGAAAATATCTGGTCATACAGAAACTTGTAAATGAATGTTTGCAGAAGTGTTTCTCATAATAGGCAAAAGACAGAGACAACCTCAATGTCTATCAACAGAATGACTGGATCAACAAATTGTGGTATAGCCCAGAAGTGGAACATGACTCAGCTACATAAAAAGAGTGATTTTTATTCTACCTCTGATAGGACTTCTTAAATCTACCTGATACATGTTCCAACTTGGAAGAGTTTTGAAAACATGAGCTTAAGTGAAAGAGTGAGTGGAGATTTCATTTACACAAAACAACCATGCAAAGCCACAGGGACAGAAAGCAGACCATGGGTCATCAGGGATGTAGAAAGGGGGAACTTAGGGCTGAGTACTTAAATGATGGGTGTGAGCTGTTCATCTAGGTTAGGGAAAAAGTTTTGAGGGTAGAGAAAGATGTTGTTTGTACAACTTGCGAATGTCCCAAGTGACTAATGGCTAATAAAATGTGCAAGTTTCATTTCAATAAAAAAGCAGCATCTCATATAAAATGTTTTTGTAAAATTAAAAATTTCATGCTGTGCCCATTTAGCTTCTGTGTGCATATGAATTTTATAAGTTAAAATAAATAAAAATCATTTTAAAAAGAAATATCATTTATCATTATCATAATGATGTATGCTTTTCAAGACAGGGTCTCAGTCTTTAGTCTTGTCTGGTCTAGCCAAGGCTGACTTCAGACTCCGGGCTATCCTTCTGCTTCAGTCTCCCAGTTCTGAAATTACTGGTGTGAAGTTGTCACGTTCATCTCTAGAAAATATTATTTTTTAATTCTTATTATTGTAGTGTTTACTTTGGGAGAAAAGTGTTTCCATGTTGAGTTCCCAGATATTGTACTCAGCAAAAGAAACTTGTTTTGGAAGGTCACTTGGTGTGGGCATTTTATAATCCTATTTAGGATAAAAATGCCTTTACCCTATTTACTGGCAGTTGTAGTTTTTGTTATGAATCTTGATGATTCTCATGGTCATGCGGGAAGATACTCACACAGGCACTGTAGAGGTAGAGGAAGTAAATTTTTTCTAGTGAGCTTCTTTGTTGCAAGGACAAAATTGTGACCAAAACCAAGTTTGGGGAGGAAAGGGTTCATTATACCATCTAGCTCATGGTACCTCATAGAAGGAAGCAAAGGTGAGAACTTAAGCAGAAACCTGGAGGCAGAGACTGAAGCAAACCCTATCCAGGAATGCCGCTTCCTGCTGTGCTCAGCTTGCTTTCTTATACAATCTGGGACCACTCACCCCAGAGTGACAGTCTACACAGTGGGCTGGGCTCTCCCACATCAATCATTTCTTAGGAAAATGCCTCATAGACATGCCCACAGAACAATGTGATAGAACAGAATTCCTTTATCAGTGTTGACCAAAAATTACCAGTGCAGCATCTGTACGGTCTGTACACCTAGAATTCTGTGGCGTATTAAAACCATGGGCTGGTGAGATGGCTCAACGGATAAGAGCGTTGACTGTTCTTCCGGAGGTCCTGAGTTCAAATCCCAGCAACCACATGGTGGCTCACAACCATCTGTAATGAAATCTGATACCCTCTTCTGGTGTGTCTGAAGACAGCTACAGTGTACTTACATATAATAGATAAATCTTTAAAAAAAACCAGTCAAGTGTGTTACAGCAACATATTGAGCTCTTACTACAGGTCTGGGGCTGACAGATGACTCAGTGGGTAAAGCACATGCTGTGTGAGCAAGAGGTGCAGGTCTATTGCACCCATTTCAAAGCCAGGCATGTCAGCATGCACCTGTACTCCCAGTGCTTAGTGAATGGAGAGAGAGATGGGAGGATCCCTAGAGCTCTCTTGCTAGCCTATACATCACCTGACAAGCTTGAGGTTCAATGAGAGAACTTATATGAGTAATTGAGAGAGAAAGCTGACATTGATTTCTGGCCTTCACAGCCATATCTCACATTTGTATGTGTACCTGTACCCACACATGTCAAATTTTACATGATGGTAACACCATGTCCACATATACACACATGCACATGCTTAAAAATATCTCACAGGCCTGAGGTATAAAATATTCAGCATGAAATTTGTTGCTATAAACAAACAAATGAACAAACAACATACATGTATACATACACGCAGACATATTACATGTACATATGCACATATATGGGCCAAGCCAAATATATTCAATGTACCAGATTACATGCAAATAAAAAGATATATAGAAACCCTATGTGAGTGGCAGCTTGAAGAGAATGAAGGGAACAGTATTTGGAATGGTAATAAAACTACCAAATACAGAACTTAACCCTAGAACCAAGAAGTATGAATACCATCTGAAATCCACCTTCCCAGAAAACAAAATTCTACGAAGCAGTATTTAACAACCTAGAGATATTGCAGACTGAAGATGGGCTCTAGTTTCATCCCTGCCTTGTAACTATCTCCGTCTGGGTTTCTTGCAGTCAGACTCTGTGAAGGTTGGATTCAACATTATGGCATTTGGACTAGGTTCAAATTTTATTTGGGGCCTCTAATTACCTTCACCTGGTTCTTAGATCAATGCAATTATACTCTGTGGAGATGGCCAGGCGATCACTGCCTTCTGAAGACTTTCACTGTTTCTACCATGAACCGTGAACTAATAGCACAGAGCACTGAGCTAAGTGTTCAAAATCAAGGTCAGCATGAAGAACGTTGGGTGATATGGGAAGATGCCATGATGGATAAGGAAGAAGAGAGAATGGGAGGGTTGAGGGGAAGTTAAGAAGTAGGCATAGGCCAGATGATAGAGAGTGACGTTTTGGACTCTTTCCCAGAAATTAATGGGGGAAATATTAAGAGAGTTTTAGTTGGAGAGGGACGATGTTTACCCTCTAGAAGCTTCTGGCTCCTTGTCTAGCATGGATAGAGGTGCTGAGAAAGGAAGAGGAAAGTGCACTGAAGAAGGCGTCTAAGTGTTCCACGTGGGCCTATTCTGGATAGCATGTAGTTGGAGCGGGTTGTAAATATGTATTCAAGGCATGACAAAAAAACCTCTATGGATGGGAGGCAAGAAATAGTCATGACCACAGTGGCCTCAGGAAAGGTCTTATGTCCTCTCCTTTGTTGTACCTGTCCTAGCCTGCTCACTCACCAATGCCCAACTGGTCAGCTATTCTGTTCACAGAGAAGGTGACTAGACTGTGACTGCTGGGGTTACTCTATAGGAAACAAGACCCTCCCATAGTTTATGAAGCAACAACCATTGAGTGTAGCATGTAGATTATGGGAATAGACTTGGAGCAAAACGTGTCTGTAAGTTAGAGAAAGTAGCTGGATTCCCATTATAACAGGTGGTATCTGGTTCTTTGTATGTGACTCTACTGGAGTTAGGCACTAGAATCGTTAAGGTAGTTACAGAGTCATACCTATGAAGTCAGGCTCACTGGATCTGCTCAAAGAGGCAGGATGATACACTAACATGTATGAGGTGATTATAAACTGTTGAGTGCTGTGCCTTGTGTATCTTACCCATCCTAACCATTTGATTCTGTGTTACAGACAGATTCTTTTCAATCGCAAAGACACAATGTCCTCCCTGAACTAGACAGGGACATGTTTATTATTTCCTCCAAGGTGATGGCACAGTCAGTACTGGGACTCCCCTCTTCTGATCTTAGAGCATTTCAACTGTAGTGTCTAAGTGGTCCTTCAACATGATCAGATTTGCCAGTTGTTTTAATGTGTTGTACTCCCTGCAAAGGGTTGTCTCTAGTCTAATCCAGGAGGGAAGACAACAGCTTCTTTAGATACACCAGGGTTTGTTAATAGATGCTCTGAGTGCTCCTGAGAACTGCTAAGCCAACTCATCAGGCTGGCAAACCTGGGGATGTGGCATTTGATCCTCTCCAGAATGGGGCCAGAAGAAGGTGCTTGGGGGACAATTTAAGGGCTTCTAGAAAAACAAGAAAAAGAACAGTTCCCAGAAGAATGAGGGGATCTGGCTGTCACAACGGTGCTGCCCGAAAGACCCCACATTGCTATGGAAACAGCACATTTCTTTTCCTTTTCTTTCTTTCTTTCTTTTTTTTTTTATGGAGCAAGCACATAAAACTCCCAGAATGTGTCATGAAATAAGTTACTACTGTCCCGAGGCTGCCAAAGATGTACACCCTCATTAGGGGAGCGATGTGACAGTTTGGGGTTTTATAATGAACAGTTTGCAGGCTCAGAGGCTGGTCTAAGTTTACTCTGTTGGGATTACAGTCTTTTGGGGTTGTTTGGGGTCTGAGGAACTGATAAGGGAGCCCCATCCTCTAAGTGTCCTCACAATAAAGACCCGATGCAGGTGATTTGATTATGGTCTCATTTACAGGGAACTGGCTAGCAAGTGCTGGCATTTCCATAAAGACGTTCCTGCTGAAATGAAGCGTTTTATCGCCTGTCTTTTCACCTGGAGCCTTTAATTGGTTAGATCTGCTCCCCTCGAAGCTTTGTTTACCTGGTAATATGCAGATGCTAGTTGGCCAGATCAAAAATAGAGGCTATGAAAGTGAGAGAAAGGAAGGAACCACACAGGTGTGTCGCCTTTCGCCAGAAGTAAGGCAGTCCCTGATTTCCCATGTTGCCTTGTATCCCAATATCTTCCAATAATTTAAAAATCTATCATGTCTCCTGCTGACTGACAGCACCTCCAACAGTGTTTTGGAGGGTGATGTGCTTGTTTGGAAAAATGGATAGAAAACCTGATGATTCAGTTGCATAAGTTGGGGGAGGGTGGAAAAGAGGCAGCTATGACACACAACCCAAATAACACTTGGATTGTTGTCAATGAGACTTGGGAGAGCTGCGCAGGAAGACAGCCATTGACATTCAGTAATGAAGATGGAGCCAGCGCACCTCAGAGAAAGATGTCTGTGGTATTAGAGAACAAATTGCCATAGTAAAACGAACACCCTGACACTCATGGTTTTGTGTGTCTGTTTCGGGGGAATTCTTGCTAAGCAAAGTTGAGTGTAGCGGGTGGTATGTCCTTGATTAGGCTGATTCTCTAAAATTGGCATTTTGAAGTGCTTCTATATGCAGGGCACCGTGCATTCTAGCTTCATGATCTTAGTGAGTTATTTAACCCCTCTAAGCTCTTGCTAGGTTATAGTGATGGTCTTATAAAGTATTGAATGCAAGGCATTCACTATAATGGAAACAATGAATGCTTGCCATTGCACTGCTAACCATTTGCAAACAGAGTTGGCCTTGAGAAAGATGAAGTTGCACCAACATTCCATTCTCACCAGAATGGCAAAGAAAAAAAATAACTTTTTAGAAATGATCTCTAATATGGCTAGGGTCAGATGATCTACTAAAAATTCAGAATACCAAGTTGGAAATAGAGATCAGAAACAATCATAGCAATAGAGACAACTTCCAAATGTGGCTTTTGATTAAATATTCCATTATTTATCCAGTTTGGATATGTAGAAACTGCTGAGACTGTAACTAATGCTGTCCATTTGAGTTAGTTGAAACAATTTGTCCTAACAGTAAGATAGCATGTCAAGTTTGTAACTGACATACACAGAGATGAGAAAGGCTCAGCTACTCACTTTGTCCATCAGTGAAGGATCCTCAATGTTAACTAAAGTCTCCTGGTTCCAGTTTTGTCTACTGTACAAATTTCCTTCCAATAGAAAACAGTACCCTGAGACTTGAGAAACTTACAATGGCCTACAGTCAGACTACATGAAAAAAACAGATTTGTTCCTCAATCTATGATGACTTTCCTAGGATGACAAGTCCCAGAAGCAGTGTGCCCCATCTTGACCATTATTGACAATTTCCATATTTATATCCTTGCTTCCAACTTTGGACAACCAAATGTAGACTCTGAAGTTCTCATGAAATACCTCAATGAGTAAAGAGGTTACCATTCAAGTTTGAGGACTGAAATTTGAATCCCAGATTCACATTTAACAAACTGGACATGGGAATGCTTGGAATATCACTGCTGGGTATACAAGGACTGGAAGATATCTGGAGCTCACTGGCTCATGCATTATATCCTACTTGAGTTTCAGGCCAATGATAAAAATCTTTCTTAAAAGCCATTCTTCCTGGTGCCAGAGAAGTAACATATAAGGTTAATCCCCACACATACATATTGAGCTTTCTGGGTATCTAATAGGACACTCCAAATGAATGAGTCTCTTTCAGACTCCTTCATTGAGGATACCCTTGAAGAATCCTCCAAGCAAGGCATCCTTGAAGGTGTCCTCTATTTTTTCTGCTGTGAAGGATTTCCATTTCACTGCCTGCCTTTGAATAAATAGTCTTTTTTTTCTTTCATCTGAATGGTCTTCATTGATCCCATTGGGATTCACTTAAAAGTAAACATATATTATGCCAGATAATTGAACAGGCTAATACTCAGAAAACTTACCAACTCAGTAAAGGGACCCTAAACCAAGAGTCATCGTTTTTTGGGCTCTATGGCCATCAGTAGAATCAAGCTATCCTATTTACTAACTATTCAAGCAGTACAAAGAATTCTGCTACTAGGTGGCATCAAGAACCTAATGCATGGTCCAAAGGCAAAAATGAAAGGAGAAGGAATGGAACTCAACTCACTCCAGGAGACATCTTTCATATCTGATCCTGTTGAAATTATACAACATCACCATTATCAATTGTCAGCATGGTTTTCATTTTAGACAAAGATGTCCAGATGAGGGCTGGTATGATCTTTTCAAGATCTCACAGCTCCTGGAGTAGCTGGGTTAAGATTCAAATTCAACTACAATGTCCATGCCACATTCCTGCTCTTTGATTCTAAGTAACCAAAAATATTCATGAGCATCAGATAGTTTGGGTCAAAGTTAGAGTTACCTAAATTAATGAATTAAATTAATGAATGTGGACTATGAAGTACGGACAAGCTTTTCCTAATACCTACGTTATTTTGAAATATCTATAAACACAACATCTGACAGAAACAGCCTAAAGGAGGAAAGATTAATTTTGGATAGTTTCCAAGGGTTTCAGCCTATCATGGTAGGAAGGAGATTGAAGCATCTCACCTCAAGCTACACAGAAGGACTAGAAATCAGAGGGAATGAGATAAGAACTTTCAAAGGTCCAACCATAATGATCTACCTCCTTCAGCCAAGTTTTACCTCTTAATGGTTCCACTCCCTTCAAAGCTAGCAGCATCAACTGGGGTACAAGCCTTCAAAACATGATCCTTTTGGGGTGTTTCACCCAAACTATAACAATGCTCAGTGGAAAGATAGGTACAATAATGGACAATCTTGTTTGACTTTACAGAAAGCCTTTATTCTGATTTAGCCACTGACATTCAGTGGTTTCCTGTCCTCTCCATTCTTTTTCTCCTTCCTCTGGAGACTATTTGACAGGGTCTGGGGATATTGGCACTTGTCACAGCTGGACACAGGATTGTTTTGAAATCTGAAGGGAATGGTCAGGGATAGATTGAATATCCTATCTAAACAGGAAAGCTCTTCAAAACCTGAAGTTATCTGGCTTCAAGTTTCAATAGAGTCAAGCTGAAGGCCTGATTTGTACACCTCTAAGATAAGCTTAGTCTTGGTCATGGTACCTCCATCTCAGCATATGACTTCCATTTCTTATCACTATAAAATACAAAGTGATGCTGAATGATGTCATTGCTTTAGCGTCTGGAGAAAACCTTGTGCTCTGCTCCTTCACTTCTTGGCTGTGAAGTGAAGCATTTCAGTATTTATGTGGTTTAAAGTGTGTGTAGATTGAAGCCCTTAGACACCTTAAATAAGGTGCAGTATAATAGGCTGTCAGTCATATTTGTTTCTTCTTTCTTTCTTCCTTTGGGACAGATGGCATAACATTCTCTTTTAATTTTAGAAAGTATAATAATGTGGAAGTTTCTTTCTAAGCGTTAGAATCAAATAAAATCATAAACTCCAGTCCTAACTTGGTAACAAGAAATAGAGTTTAAAAACTCACAGGGTGAAATTATACCATAACTGAAATCGAGCTGGCCTCCAGCGTGTCTCATTACATGGCACCAAACTCTGTAGCAGACTTCAGGGAGATAAGTCATGACTATGTCATCAAACACCAGTGCAGGAAGGACAGAAAAACTTCATCAGAGGACAAGGAGGGCAAAGTTAAGTAGATTCTTGAAATGAGCTCAGTTCCAGTCCGGGAACAATAGAAACTACCCATTCATTCAGAAACTGAACAGAATTATTTCACTGGGAGAAATAAGTCTATATAATTTATAAATCTCCTTTTTTATTTCTCTGCTTAGACAACAGAAACAGATGATATTGGATCCATTTTCAACTCTAGCTGGGCTAAGAATGTGATCAAAGGTGGAGGAACCTAATGAAAGCAATAGGAGATTGTTTATAATCCGCCAAGGGCTCAGACTTCTAGCTGAGACTGCTCCAATGTGAAAGTTATTTCTAAACACCCTAAAAAATATATTTAAAAGAATTATTCTCTTATAATGAAATACGATTGTGTCCACCCCCTTCTATACTCCAATTCATTCCATTTCCTTTCTAATTTCTCTTTCTATTTGATAATCTATTAAGTACAGCTACTGCTACCCATGTGTGTATGAGCGTGGGGTCATCCACTACAGTGTGGGAAACATAATCCCAAGTCCACACCCTAATGTAGACTAATTCTAAATTTCTCATTAGTTATGGGGCAGGGAGCGGTGAGGCATTGGAAGATCCTTTTCTGATCTTGTGCCGGTCTGGTGCAGAAAACCGTGGCGCCTGTGAGCTCATGAGTGTAACAACCTTGGCATGTCCAGAGGACAGGATCTCAGGGAAGTCTTCAAATTACCAGCTCTTACATTTTTTCTGCCTTCTCCTCCACAATGCTCCCTGAGCCTTGAGGTCTCAGTGGGTTGATAAAGATGTCACATTTAGGACTAAATACTAACAGACACTTGATTCTCAGCACTTTGGTCAGTTATGGGTATTTGAATTGACCATTGTCCATTGTGAAAAGAGGTGTTTCTGGCCAAGGTTGAGGGCAGGCCAGCTCTGTGGGACTAAACACAAATATTTAGAAAACACTTTTCAATGTATCTCTCTAGAAAAGTCACAATAGTAGGTTCCACCCTAGGACCTCTACATTCTCATCTATAAACTATGAAGAGAAGTGACTTTGTACATCTACGTACAAACACAAATATTTACACGAATTGGACCACAGTATGCTGTCCAGATATTACCACTTTAATGTATAACATTTTATTATAATGGAAATTAAATAAGTTACTTTCAACTCTTTCCAAATTGAGATTATTTGGATTATTTCCAATTTGAATCTACTGTAAACAGCAAAAAGTAGACATTCTTCTTTACAGTTATACTTTGATTTTGTTGTGTGTTTCTGGCTACTCTGGCATTAGCAGTCTTCCTGCCTCGGTGTCCTGCAGGGCTAGTCTTACAGGTGTGAACTGCCTCATATGTCTGAGAGGAACATGTTGGTAGAAGGCCTGCAGAGGACCTCAAGAATCTTTGCTTCCCATTTTGATGATTTACCACTATTCCCTGCCTATCCCAATTTGAAGAACTCAATTCTGGTTAATACAATGTGATATCTAGGGATGTGTGTTAGGTTTTTGATGTAAATATTTGTTTTGTCTTTTTAAATGGACACAAGCCCTCTAGAGTCCTGTGAGAAGAGGGAACCTCAACTGAGAAAGGATGTTTATCAGGCTGGTCTGTAGGCAAGTCTGTGGCATCATTTTTCTTGATTAGTGACTTATGTGGGAGTGTCCTGCCCATTGTAAGTGGCACCAGTCCTGGGGAAGTGGTTGTGGGATATATAAGAAATCAGCCAACCACAGAGAGAAAGGCAATGAGCAGCATTCCTCCATGACCTCTGATTGAGTTCCTGCCCCTCTTTCTCTTCATGACTGTAAGCTGCAAACAGACATATGGCCTTTCTCCCAGGTTCCCTTTGGTCATGGTGCTTATCACAGCAACAGAGAAGCAAACTGACAAGACACCTTTGACTGTTACAGAATTAAAGATTCTAACCCTGTCTATCTATCACTCTGATTTTTCTCTTTAAGAATTTATGTTGAGTTATTTAAATTTTTTTTGCTATTTTTTATTTGCAGGTGTGTGTGTGTCTTAGTGAGTGAATGCCATTGTGTGTGGATACCACAAAGGCTGAAAGAAGGTATCGGATTCCTTGGAGCTGAAATTAAAGGTGGTAGGTACCAAGCTACCCAGTGAAGGCACTGAGAAAGGGTGTGAGTTCTCTAGAACAGCAGCAGGCATTTTAATGCCCTGAGCCATCTCTCTAGTCCCAGTGTGCATGCTTTGCAAAAAAGAACTAAAAGGTTTATACCATCTGAAGGGAATCCAGAGTATTCACTTTGCATGCTTTCTTAAGTCAAGATGCTTCCAGCACATTCTGTGGGACACAGGAATGAGTCACTCAGTGCAGCTGTCCATACATGACCTTATAAACTGTCCATAAACTGACCAGGACGCTGACAACCACCAGTGACTGAGCTCGGATGCAGGCGAGGTTTTGCAGGAGACCACTCCCTCCACTAATACTGTGTAGCCCTGTGAGACCAGCTGAAGAATAGACCTAGAGAAACTACATCCGGATTCCTGACCCAAAGACACATGGAGATAAATGTCTATTGTGCAAAGATGGTGTTCTGGTCTAATTTGTTACAAAGCGCCAGACAACAAGTACAAAAACAAACAATTAAATAGAGCAATTAGAAAAAGTAGACACATGAATCTACCGAAGAGTGGGCTGTGAAGGGGTGTGTGGTGTGTATTGCATTTATAAGTGTGTGTATGTGCATCTGTGCATGCACATGTATGTATGTACAGAATGCAGACGTTCACACCAGGTGTCTTCTTTAATTACTGTCTGCTTTATGTTTTCGAGACAGGGTTTCTCATTGAAGCTAAATCGTGCCAGTTTAGGTAGACTACCTGGCCAATGATTTCCCAGGATCCATATCCCTTCCTTCCTAGTGCTGGGGTTACAGACAAATGCCATCACACCTGGTCTTTTGCACAAATGTTGAAAAAAATGAGTAACCCTAACCCTAACTGTTAAGACAAATGCACACCTTTAATTCAGGCTGATGGGGAATCTGTTAAGGTTCTCATTCACTTATTCAAGTTGTTTTTTTTTTTAATTGAATGTTTTTCTTTGTATTAGGTATGGTGCAGGGCTCAGGGTCCACAATAATGAAGGCCAAACCAAACCAAACCGAAACACCAAACCAAACCAACCTATCAACCCATCCCCATAAACAAATAAAGTCACAAACATAAAACTCCAAACCACCACCACCACCACCACCGCAGCTGCCACCGCCCAAAACTAATCAATCTAAAAAAACAAACCGCAAATAAAACAAGTGTTTTTCTCTCTCTTGCTTATTTTCTAGAGGAAGAGAGAAAACAAAGAACAAACAATCAAATATATAGATAACCTCTAGTAGACACAGACAGCAGCAGCAACAGCAGCAGCAGAAAAGAGAGACAGAGAAAGACATACAGAGAGAAACAGAAACAGACACACAGACACAGAGACAGAGAGAGACAGACACAGAGACAGAGACAGACACAGAGACAGACACAGACAGAGACAGACACAGAGACAGAGAGAGACAGACACAGAGATAGAGACAGACATAGAGACAGAGAGAGACAGACACAGAGACAGAGACAGATACAGACAGAGACAGACACAGAGACAGAGAGAGACAGAGACAGACAGACACACAGAGACAGAGCTGGCAAAAAGGGAGACCAAGTGGGCTTCTCATGTTGGTGGTCGACATGGCTTTCTCACTAGCTAGCTGTCACCTTAGGGCTGTTTCCTGAAGTTCTGTGCAGTTTCCATAGACTCAGAGGGGCACAGGGTCCAGCTCTCAGGTTTGCTGTGCTCCCTGACACCCTACACCCTTACACCACTGTGGCAACAGGAGGCGGCTCAGCCCAACAGAGGCAACATATTGGTTCAGGGTTCCTCAGCACCTAGCGGAGGAATGATGGATGCTGCGGTGGAAGGGGGACCAGCTTTGATGTGCGTGGCCTGGTTTGATTAATGAGCAGCTCTGCCGGGAGGCTACACTGGGAGTAAATTACTCTTTTCAGAAATGGCTGGATCGGCACTATTGTACTAATTATTTCACAAGCTTGGGGTCAGTTCCAAATTCCCTGACACACACAAGGGAACAAACACCCGGGCTAACAGAAGCCGACAGAGCTCTAATTAAAGCAGAAATTGTTTGTGACTCTCTCCTTCTTCCCCCCACCCCACAAGGCTTCTCTTCCCAGAGGAGAAGGCTGTCAAGTATTTCCTTCTTGCCCCAAGCCTGGCCTAGTATAGACCTCCAGAGTTCTAGGAAACAGTATGAAGCCCCCAGGGTGCATGTGTATGCTGAGCATTGACAGGGGAAGATCCAAAGTGGGTTGTTGTTCTATCCCAATTTTATATGTGGGTATACTACTCATAGTTCACTCATTCATCTCCTTGCTCATTCACTAATTCATCCCCTCACGCATTCACTCATTCATTCACTTGTTCATCCACTAACTCAGCCCTTTGTTTATTTGCTTCATCCTTCTGGATACGTTTTATGAGCTGACCATTGAGCAGCGAGGGCCTTGGCCTCTCCCGGAGCTTACTGCCTGGTAAGGGACACTGACATAGACCAGAGAGTGACACAAAGAAACAGATAGTGACATACATAAATGTAAAACTGTGGTGAACAGAACCATACAGAAAGGACAGTGGATATAAGGGTGTGTCCTGGAGGATTTGACTCTGTCAGGGTCTTCTACCCTTAGAAAGTGTCAGAGCTAAGGGCCAACTAAGTGACAGGTCTGGACTCTGTGGCCTGGATGGTGTGGCATTCCGGCCACAAAGAAAGGAAGAGTGACTGGGACTCCAAAATGGAAGCAGACTGATCTGGATTCAAGCTTCTGTTTTGTGCACACACATATGCATGTGTGTGTGTGTGTGAATATATATGTGTGTGTGTATGTGTGTGTGCGCATGTGTATGTGTTTGTGTCTTGCATGCTTC
Source organism: Apodemus sylvaticus (assembly GCF_947179515.1). Classification (NCBI taxonomy): domain Eukaryota; kingdom Metazoa; phylum Chordata; class Mammalia; order Rodentia; family Muridae; genus Apodemus; species Apodemus sylvaticus. The sequence goes on along the minus strand of NC_067481.1, from coordinate 102,861,755 downwards.
CTTCTTGAGTTTCTTACCCAAAAAATGAGGACAAAATTTCTTAGTTTTTAAATTGAATTGAAAGATAATTGATTTATTTTTATTATCATATAAATAATGGGTTGTGTTATGACACAGCATATATGTCATTTGTAATTTCCCCATGCTTTGTCTCTTCTTACTTTCTTTTCTCTCCTTTGCCTTTTGACTTGGTCTCTTTTTTCCTTCTGTTTTGGTACCCTTGTGTTTCATGCTACATAGATGTACACATACACATCCAACATATTATATATATATATACATATATATGTATATATGTATATATATATATTATATAGAAGTTACTTGGAATATATAACACAATATGAGATACAGTGTATGCATTGTTTATGTGTGTAGAGTCTAGGTGTACATATGAGAGAAGCCATGTGGCACTTATCTCTCTCTCCCTCATCCTCCTCCCTGTTCTCTTTCCTAGTTTAGCCTTCCTCCCTTCCTGAGTCCCCTTTTAACTGTCATGTGAGGGAGGTTCATTTAGCTCACAGTATTAGAGAACAAGTCCATCCTGAGGGAAGGGCTGGCTGCTGGGGCAGTGAGGTGGTAGAAGCTTGTGGTGTGGGCTGTTCATCTCTTAGATGATCGGGAAGCAGAGCAAGGATGCAAGCCTCTCCTGGAGGGCGTGGCAGCCTCTCCTGCATCCGGTTCTCTTCTCCTAGCAGTTCTGTGCCTCTCCCCTGCAGCCTGGAGTTTCCACAATGAAGGAGAAATGGTGATGGATAGGAGGTAGCACAGGGGCATGCCACCAGAGCCTTAAAGTCCAGAGCAAGGACCAGTTGTCACCATGATGGCCTTGAGTTATTGTCACCTTTCTTTCAGGCTCACTGCTGGGCCCCAGGTCCTATAAGAGCTACCTTTAACCTTCCCTTGACCTTCTCTTGATCTCCCCAGTCCAAGCACCAGTCTCTGTGCTCCAAACCAGGTCCTCTGGCAGTATCATGCCCAGTTTTCTGAGGAATCGCCAGACTGATTTCCAGAGTGGTTGTACCAGCTTGCAATCCCACCAGCAGTGGAGGAGTGTTCCTCTTTCTCCACATCCTTGCCAGCACCTGCTGTCTCCTGAGTTTTTGATCTTAGCCATTCTGACTGGTGTGAGGTGAAATCTCTCAGTTGTTTGGATTTGCATTTCGCTGATGACTAAGGATGTGGAACATTTCTTTAGGTGCTTCTCAGCCATTCAATATTCCTCAGGTGAAAATTCTTTATTTAGTTCTGTACCCCATTTTTTAATAGGGTTATTTGTATCTCTGCAGTCTAACTTCTGAGTTCTTTGTTTATATTAGATATTAGCCCTCTGTCGGATGTAGAGTTGGTAAAGATCTTTTCCCAATTTGTTGGTTGCCATTTTGTCCTACTGACAGTGTCCTTTGCCTTTCAGAAACTTTGTAATTTTATGTGGTCCCATTTGTGAATTCTTGATCTTCTATGCCCGTTGATTGGCTAGATCAATATAGTAAAAATGGCCATCTTGCCAAAAGCAATATACAGATTCAATGCAATCCCCATCAAAATCCCAACTCAATTCTTCATAGAGTTAGAAAGAGCAATTATCAAATTCATCTGGAATAACAACAACAACAACAACAACAAAAAACTCAGGATAGCTAAAACTATCCTCAACAGTAAAAAATCTTCTGGGGGAATTAGTATCTTGGACCTCAAGCAGAATATACTACAGAGCAATGCTGTTAAAAACTGCATGGTATTGGTACAGTGACAGGCAGGTAAATCAATGGAATAGAACTGAAGACCCAGAAATGAACCCACACACCTATGGTCATTTGATCGTTGACAAAGGAGCTAAAACCATCCAGTGGAAAAAAGATAGCCTTTTCAACAAATGGTGCTGATTCAACTTGTGGCTGTCATGCAGAAGAATGCTAATCGATCCATTCTTATTTTCTTGTACTAAGCTCAAATCCAAGTGGATCAAGGACCCCCACATAAAACCAGACACAGTGAAACTAATAGAAAAGAAACTGGGGAAGACCCTTGCTCACATTGGTACAGGGGAAAATTTCTTGAACAGAACATCAATAGCTTATGCTCTATGACAGGTTTATTCTTTGTGTGTGTGTGTGTGTGTGTGTGTGTGTGTATGCACGCATGGCTGTGTGTTTGAGAGAGAGAGGTGTACATGACTGTGTGTATGTGTGTTTACATGTCTGTAGAAGCATGTCCACGTGTGAGCATGTGTGCATGTTTTTGCATGCATGTGGAGGCCTGGAGGTGGATGTCAGGTGCTGTACTCAATCCATCCTCACCATCCATAGCGATCCAAGGTCTCTTGGTGGACACAGAGCTTGTCACTTTGGCTAGTCTAGTTCCCTAGCTTCTCCAGGACCCCATATCTGTTTCCCAAGATCTGGGATATGGGCAGGATGCCACATCTTCCTGGCATTTATGTGCGCTGAACTCAGCCCTCATGACTGTGACTCACCAACTGTATTCCAGCTCCAGAGACTTCCCCAGAAGGAGTCCATGTGGCTCACCTCACTACCCTTCCCTTCCTTGGGGGGCTGGGCATGATTCCACTGCAGACTTCTTTGCATAGTCAGGGAAGTATACACTAAATGAGAAAATCAATAATGCACACAGATGGCCCTGGTGATGTTCATGCTGTTTAAGAGAACAAACTATTCTAAAGCACCTGGGATTCATCCTTTCCCATAGAAGAGAAGAAAGACAGGGGGAACTGCAGGTCATTTTTATCTATTCACTGAAGTTGACTCCCTAAAAGGCAATCATTCAGTGTTTATGTTGGCTCCATCTGCAATTCCCCACACCTTCACAAATGCCAATTAAGAAAGGTTTACTATACTTCAATTTCTAGAAAATAGAGTATGTACAAAGACTAGAACTTATCCAATAAATATCTATTGAGTGTCTACTATGTGTCACTAGGCCAGGGACTTGGATGAGGACAAACAGAAGCCAATATGACAGATGCTAATAACACACTTGTCCTTTGATAGGATCTTGTAGAAGGAGATTATTTAATCTTTCAGAGGTCTGGCAGGTGAGTCTGCTTATCACTGCTGCTTTACAGATGTAGAGGCTGGGACCAAAAGGAGGATATATTTATTTTTATATTTTATTTTTAATTTTCTTCTTCTTCTTCTTCTTCTTCTTCTTCTTCTTCTTCTTCTTCTTCTTCTTCTTCTTCTTCTTCTTCTTCTTCCTCTTCCTCTTCCTCTTCCTCTTCCTCTTCCCCTTCCCCTTCCTCTTCCTCTTCCTCTTCCTCTCCTCCTCCTCCTTCTCCTTTCCTCCCTCCTCCTCCTCCTCATCATCATCATGTGTATGTATGCACATGTGTGTACAGGCACCCTCAGAGTCCAGAAGAGGGCATTCGATCCCCTGGAGCTAGAGTTAGAGGCATCTCTGAGCTGCTCTGTGGGAGCTCTGTGGGAGCTCAGCATAGCTACCCGCTGTGCCATCTCCCTAGGCCCACACTGATATAATTATGATAAAAAAGTAGGGTATCAATATAGGCAGCCTGATAAAATGTCAAAAATATAGTCTGCTCTGAAACTGTTTTTCTGTTAGGGAGAAAGGCAGGGACAGGGGACATGGCAGTCAGTAAAGTCTTGTGCTTGCCTTGTAAGCACGAGAACCTGTGGGGGAAAAAGTGGATGTGGTGAAATGAGCTTGTAATTTCAACTCTGGGACCCGAAGAAAAATTCCTTCAGTTCTCTAGACAGCGAGGCTAGTCTAATCAGTGAGCTCCAGGGCAAATGAGAGACCTCAAAACCAAGGGGGACAGTTCTCGGGGCGGACTCATGCCTCAGCTTGTCCTCTGGACTCCACATGTGGGTGCCTGTGAGTGCACACACACACACACACACACACACACACACACACACACACACACCTGCCCTTAAAGGAGCATGTACATATACTTTTACCTGCATAGAATGAGATTTTAGTAAGTCTTCAAAGGGATAACTATCTCACTGTTTTTGACAATAGGGGTGGAGGATATTGTGCTGACTGAAACAGGTCAGTCACATAAGGACAATATTCTACTGATAGGAGATACCTGAAACAATCAAATTTATAACTAAGAGAAGGTATCAGCCAACTGTGTCTCAGGAAAGAGGGTAGTATATTAAACTGTCCAGAAAAACAGACCAATAAAAGAGACAAGATAGTTTGACCTGTTAAATTTTGGATGTTAAGAATCTTGAGATGTGCTGTCTTGAGACCTAGGGTAGCCTGCTTCAGCTTTCCAGTTCAAAACCAAAGACCTGAGGATCAACCTGAGGGCAGGCAATGGATGTTCCAACTTAGGAAGAGGACACCAATTCATCAGTCCTCTGTGTAATGGTGAGCCTTAATTGTTAACTTGATGGGAGTTAGCAACACCATGAAAACAAATCTTTGGTCATACTTTTATGAGAGTTTATCTACACCAGTTTAAATTGAGGCGGGAAGACCTATCCTTAAAGTGTGTACTGTGCCAAGACCTATCCTTGAAGTGAGTAATGTGCCATGAAGAGGAGTCTGGGACTCAATAAAAGAAGAGAAACCAGGAGTGGGCATTGGTCTTTCTCTGTTTTCAGACTATGGTTACAATGTTGCGAGCTGGACTCTGCACCTGCCACTCAGACTTGGGGACCACAGGGAACCCTTTATCTGTGAGCCTCGCACCAACCCTTCTTTGTTTTCTTCCAGATACCTTGTTGCCTGGATGAACAGTTAGCAAGTCCTCTGCCCCTCTGCTTTACTCGGGACCTCTGGCAATTGAGAAATGTTTGCGCTCACACAATGGAAGAAACAGTTCACTCAGTGTCAGATACAGGTCTAATCTCTTCCCCAAACACCCTCACAGGCACACACAAGCATGGTGGTTTGCCAGATGTGAGGACAGCCTTAGTTCAGTCAAGCCACCCCAGATAATCAGCCATCAGGAGCAGAGAGAGACTAACCGATGGCATAAGGCTTCCAGTGAGCCTGGTAAGTAAATTCTAGAGATCTTTCAGCAGACATTGTCCGCAAAGCTGCCAGTGTTTCACTGTGTACTTTTACATGTGTTAAGTGGGTGGATATCCTGTGAAGTGTTCTTACCACAATAAATCACACTGGAAACAAAACAGAGCAGAAAAAAAAACCAAACAAACCCCCAAACCAAACCAAAAGGAAAACCATTTTAAGTGTGCAGAGGAGGGCTGGCAGAGGAGAGGCTGCACAGCCTAGGGAGGGAGCGAGCGAGGGAGCGGCTGCTTCTCATGCAGACCCTTGTCCTTCCACTGCCTGCTAAGCCTCTGGGCAAAGATGACAGGGAGCTGGGGCTGAGGGAAACCTAAGGGCTTTATTTTAAGACCTTCTGTCAGGAAAGGCCTTTGGAACAAATTCAGCCACTCAGCTTCGTTGCTGAAGGTCAAGCAGAGAGACATGATCTGCTGGATTTCAGAAAAACCTTTAAAAACCAAGAAGGGGAAGAGGAAAACAAACGCCTTCTGAAAGATCATTCTTTTTTTTTCTTTCTGCACAACAGGGCAAGATGTGAGAAAGTTCTGGTAGGAAGGGATTAAAGGGAGAAAAGGAACCCTTCCCCCACCACAGCGGCTGTTGGCACCGTTATTATATCAAGTGGAAGTGCTCAGACAGGGCCATATAATTGATTATAAATGTTGAGATTTATTTTAATAAATGCTGCCATTTCTGAGCAGCTGTTTCACATCACAGCAAAGCGGCAAGCAGACTTGCTGGGTGCAGCCTGTCCTTTGTCTTTCTCTTTGATACATTGGGATCGTTTTTTTTTTTTTTTTGGTATGGTGCTTATGGAAGAAGACATGAAGGGGCTCAGCAGAGAGGATGGGGCAGAGGCAGGAATGAGGCAGAGGCGGAGGCTGAGGAGGAGGCAGAGGCAGAGGCAGAGGCAGAGGCAGAGGCAGAGGCAGAGGCAGAGGCAGAGGCAGGGTGTATAAGTTATAATGTCGCTGCTTTCTGAGCCCAAAGACAGTGACCATATTGTTGCCCCCTATTGATTGGGCTAGAGTGCCATTCATGTATGGTGACAGGAAACCCTTCTCTGAATTTCAAACATGATGTCTCGAGTCTGGGAAATCCCAGGAATGCTCCTGTGTTAAAGGTTTGGTTTCCTGCTATGGTCTTAGGTGGTGATCGTACCCTGAGAGCTTTAACCTCATTAAGGGCTAACGTCCTGATGGAACCACGGTATCAGAAGGTCAGGAGATGCTGAGAGGAGGTGATGCACAGGTGGAGGAAGAGGCTGCTGGGGTATGTGTTAGGGCTCTCCCCACCCCTCCTCTTCCTGCTTGCCAGGAGGTGAGCGCTTTGGTCTCCCTTACCCTTTTGCACTGGAGTTCTTCCTCACCACAGGCTCCTTAGTGTCTCTGAAACATAGCAGTTGTATTCAATGGAGGAAAATGTTTGAATGTAGGAGTTGATGGTCAAAGAGTGAAAGTGGAGGCCTGCCGCACCCCTGAGAACTGCCTTTATCAGCTAGGGCTGTCCTGGTGAGCTTCCTACTGCTGCGATAAGTGCTGTCACCAGGAACAATGCGGGGAGGAAAGGGTTTATTCCAGCTTCCAGCATTACAGCTTCCAGTCCAATGGAAGGAAGGCACCTCAGGAACTCCAGGTAGGAACCTGGAGGCTGGAATGGAAACAGATCCTGGGAGAATTACCTTCTTGTAATTCTCAAGTTCATGCCTGCCATTTCACATCCTGGCATTGTTCTTCCAATGCCAGGCATAGTGCGGTCATACAGAAGAGTCCTATTGAATATCTAAGGAACTCAGGAGAAATGACCTTGAGGGGTATGGTGGGGGAAGCCAGAAGCAGGGAACCTGGATCATAAATAGAGTTAGTTCTTGGGATGAAAGGAGATGTCACAGTAATTGGGGGGACTCACACCAGTGGAAAAGGACACATTATAGGGTCTAGAAGAACACAAGGTGGTGTAAATTCAAATGAGGCTTGGCTGCACTGGAAGAGGAAAGCGGGCACAGAACGATGGCTTTCATTGTCACTGTGTGGAGACAGCCTGGGCACCGTCTTCTCCCACTCCTCGAAGGAGCCAGGGGCTGACTGCCTCACTGGCCTGCCAAGATGCCTCCTTTGCTTTCTCCCCCAACCTTTTTATACGCTTCCCCCAGATGTTCTTTCTTAAAAGGAGACATTATTGCTCTCTGGGAGTTCATCTTAAGCCACGGAAGATGGGGAGAAAGATGCTGGGATCTGGAGCTTTTTATTCTAGGAGAAGAAGAGGATAAAAGATTAATGCTAGGCACAGGAGTTCATAGGATTTAAGCAAGGTGTAACTAGAGCCTAAAATTTAGATCTTAGAGCAGAGAAGTGGGGAGTCTGAATTTAGAGGCTGTCACAGCCAGCCTAAGAGTTTCAGTCATTATCTTGTTAGGCCTCTTCTGACTCCCTCTGATCACGATGGCGTCTCCACATGATGAGTGAGTCAGAAATGCAAGTACTGTGAGTTTAAGATTAGGACAACCTTGGAAAGGTCTGCTCCCTCTTCAAAAACTTAGCTGTTCCCATCGCTTATAAAATAATTCCCACCCTTTATCTAAAGGTAGAAGGGTTTCCTCACCCCACACCCCGAAGCTGGTGTTCTGTCTTTTAATTTTTTTCTCTCCCACTTAATAAAATCCTCAGTGTAGTGCCTGCCTGTGTGTGTGTAATCAGAGCTGTGCAGGCTGTGCTCAGAGCTGCATCCCAGGATGCATTGCGCAGGCACCACCACAGAGCAAGCGCGAAAACTTTGGGAAGTAATGATGTCTGGAACACCAGCGGGCTCCCGGGGGTCATCCCCCAACTGAGCTCCTCCTGCCCTTCATGCAGCCCCCAAACCCCGAAAAGAAGTCTGGCTTATTTACCATTTTAGAAAGTTAGACCTTTTCAAAGAGCTGCCCCAGGCAAAACAGCCTTCCTTTCCCATCTCTCTGAAACTAATGACTCTTCTCGGAAAGTTTTGACAGTGAGAGCTGTTCCGACAGCTGAGGGAGTTTGTTGGGAGCTGAGCTGGCGAGCAGCCCATAGAAATAGCTTGGCAGTGTGCTCCTGACTCGAAAATGCAACAAGTTCTACATTCTGCAAAAGGAACGTCGGAGCTCAGCTCTGAGCGGGGGAAATCCCCAGACTGGAGTCGTGTTCTTGAAGTCAGATGATGGTTTCGGCAGCAGTTTAGTCTCCAGCCTCCTGAAATACTTGAACTACTATCAAAATAATAATCAAGATGATAATGATATTTGAGAATTACAAGAAGGTAAGAGACATGCTTTTTAAAAAAATTAGCTGTACAAAGGAGTTTCATTACATTTCCAAACACGAATATAATGTACATTGGCCATATTCTCCCTATCTCTTACTACTTTTTATCCTTTCTCCCCTCCTCTCTTTTCTTCCCCCATTCTTGGCACTATCCATTTTAGTTCTGTGTCCTTCTCTTCCCCTAACTTCACATATGGAGTAAGCATCCATAGGCATCTTTATAGTGCTTGCTAATTTCATGTAACTCAGTGGTACCCAGTTTCTTTCATACAGAGTATTTCAGTGAATTCTTTCTATTTTAAAGTGTTCACTAGCACATCCCCATTAAAATTTTTTTAAAATTATTTACACTTGGGTGTGTCTGAGCTGTATGAATCTGTAAGTGAATGTCTAATTCCCTGTAGCTGGAGTTTCAGATGTTTGTGACTTGCCTGATGTGATGCTGGGAATTGAATGCAGATCTATTGCAAGAGCAGGATACATCCACTTAACTACTGAGCAGAGCCAAGCCACTTGCCTAGCCAGCAAGGAAATCTTAAGGTGATATCATTTCAGGTTACCTTTATCTTTGAGGACAATGTAAAGGCTACTTTGGGTGTGATCCTCCTGGGAGTCAGGTCTTTGCAACTTTAGCGACATTACAAGTTCTGTTATTGGTCCTTGAGGAGTATCAGATTGGATTGGGATGGGGGTCCACATCTTGAGGGAGGTAATGTTCATGAAGACTGTGACCCCTTCCGTGGGCCAGGTGATGTCTATACAGGTGGGTAAAGAGAACGACGTAATTGTGATTATGACTGTATTGTTTATTTCACAAAACAACAACAACAACAACACCCCCTAAAACCAAAAACCAAAAAGCCAAAAACCCACAAAAACCAAAAACCCACCAAAATCTGGTGAAGATGAGCGACAGTTCTCCTCATTTGTGGACGTGAAGAGTCTGAAGGGTTGAGTCTGAAGCAAGACCATAATGCAGATTAAGCAATGAACCTGGTGCTTGCTCAAACTCTGCCATAGGAACTGGAGATACCATTGACAAAAACAAACTTCTAGGTAAAACACCAGGTTCACCAAATCAGGACCCTGGGGTTTTAAGATAATAAGATAATATTAATAAGGCTACATTAATATGCTTGCGGGCGGGTATGTGATCAAAACTGAATTTATGCCACCTGTGATTCTTAAATCCATCTCAAATAGGGATGGTGGAGCAGCAAGGAAGAAGGAATTAAGAGAAGCCATATGTATCTTTGTTGTCTGAACCAGCTGTGACAAAATATTCGATAAGAAGTAGCTTAAGGGAGGAAGGCCTTATTTTGGTTCATAGTATCATCAGGTAGTACAGGAGGCAGGCTGGCAGATGTGAGGTGACTAGTCTCCCAGCATCCATGGTCAGAAAGCAGAGGTGAAGAGGTAATGAAGTGTGGCTATAAAACAACGTGTCATCATCGCTAGTCACCCACTTTGGTCAGCAAGGCTCTGCCCCTTTCCCTTAAAGGTTTCGTGGTGTTTAATAGTACCAACCAGCTGTGGAGTGGTTATTCCAACACACAAGCTTATGGAGGGTGTTTCCTACTGAAACCATGGCACTAAGTTTGTTGTAGACCTGCCTTCTCTCAGCTCCTTTGCAAGTCCCTATGTGTGTGTCATAAATTCAAGCCCTCTGGCGTTCGGGGACATTAGAATCAAGACAGCGGGTAGCTCCTCAGTACTGCTTGGTCAGTTTGACATCTCTCCTGACATCTCATTATTGAAAAGCCACCAAAGCTGCTAAAAGAAACTGCTTTGCGCCTAGAATCCGAGGCAAGAGGCCAGTGTGCTCTGTGGTCTGGTAGAAACTAAGGCTGAATGTAACTTAAAGAACACATCTTCCCTGGATTCCCCTTTCTCCACCTGCATCTTCGACTATTTCTCTTGAAACTGTATTTTCCACTCTCTAACTGATTTATCTATTCAGTAGACAACGGTACCTACTGTGGCTTTTGCATTAAGTAAGCTTACAGCGGCGATGCAGAATGGTGTGTGCCTGGGTTCACTCCGTGTCTGTACAGGGGCTCAGCTTTTTCCTGGCTACACTTAGGCATCTGCTAGGACGTATGGTCACCTGGAAGTTTAGGAAGGCATGGACTTTCAAGCATAGTTATGTAAGTTGCTGTCAGAAACTTGCAGTTTTAGGAAGCGTGGTGAATACTGGCTGCGCAACACCCTCAAGTCTGTAAGCTCACTGTACTTTCCTTGATGGGACCATCTTCTACAAGTGGTTCCCAGCAGGCCTGTGTGCGTCTTCGATGCCAGCAGAAGGCCATATACTTATTGTCTATTACGTTGGAAGCCTTTACTTTATCTCACTTAAAAATTAACATAAAATAATGAGTTTCATTATGATATATATGTTGAATACTCTACTCTGATTCATCCTCTCTCCTATGTCTCTCCCCTGTCTTCTTTCCCCCCTCTGGCTAGTCCTCCTCCTTCCACAGAAAGGCTGGCATCCATCCATGCATATCCATCCATGTCTACTTCTACCCTGTTCATGATAGCTAGGAAACAGAACCCACCTAGCTATCTATCAACAGATGCTGGGTTAAAATGTGATGTATGCACACAGTAGAATTTTATTTAATAGTGCATTAAATATATGTATATATTTATATGTGCATCTATAATATAAATGGCATTCACAGGATGGCATTCTAACTCTTTTGCCTTATAAGGTAACCTGATCAAACCATATTTTGTTTTATTTTTAAAAATTAAAAAATACTTTTATTGGGGCTGGAGTAATGGCTTAGTGGTTAAGAGCATTGGCTGCTCTCCCAGAGGACCTGGGTTCAATTCCCAGCACCCACATGGCAGCTCACAATTGTAACTCCAGTTCCAGGGGAGTAGATGCTCTCACATAGACATACAGGCAAGTAAAACAATAAATGTACATAAAATGAAAAATAAAGATAAATGATTGAAAGATATTTTTATTGTAAACGGTTCCAAACCGTGTAGGTTGATTATATTATTTCCCGCCCAAATTTTCTCAGATCCTCCTTACCTCTGAATTTTCTTTCTCTCTCTTAAAATAAACACAAAACAAACAAAAATAAACAGAAGAAACATAGAAAAGAGACACAGAAAATCCATAAAACCAAAAATCAAAACAAACAAGCAAAAGATCAATAAGATAAAATATGTCCAAACAAATAAAGATAAATTTAACAAAAGTCCACTACAACACCATTGAGTTCATTCTGTATTGGTGAACTACTCCTAGCCATGGGGCCTGCCCTGAAGTGTGGGTGATATACTCAGGGAGACTCAGATGGAGAAAATTGATTTTCCTTTTGCCAGTGGGTATCAATTGAAGATACTTTCTTGGTTAGAGGTGTGACCCCATGTCTACTTCTCTTTCTTTCAGTGCTTGGATCACATCTCACTTGAAGCTTTGTAGATTTTGTGCGTGTTGCCATAGTCTCTGTGAATTCATGTGTGCATTAGTTATATTTTAATTTTATTTTAAAAATTAAACTTTCATGTGTATGGGTATTTTACCTGCATACACACACAACACACACACACACACACACACACACACACACACACACGCATACGCATACGACACGCACATGCACACACATACACATAGCTGTGTATCATGTATATGTAGTACTAGTATACTATGTATATGAGGGCCAGAAGAGAGTGTCAAATCCTCTGAGATTGGAGTTACAGATGCTTATGAACCACTGTGTGGGTGCTGGGAATCAAACCCAGGTCCTTTAGAAGGGGAACAAGTGCTCTAAATTGCTAAGCCATCTCTTGGTATAAGACATATTTTATTGGCTAGAGGTAAGTCACAGATACATCCACACTCAGGAATAGTGGGCTATATAAAGGCATGGATCAGTAGGGGTTGTGAAAGGGTTTGTCTTTTCCTTCAATTTG